>NC_136263.1:198049836-198397336 GCF_964187855.1 Myxine glutinosa | reverse complement strand
ATCGCATGGTGGGCGAAAGGGTCCCAGGGGTGCACGACGAGGTAACGCGGGTCGAGAGGCACTGGTTGAGCGAAGTGGAGAAAAGCACGGGTAACTGGACCGGGGTAGAAATCGCGACCTGGGGTAAAGGGCAACCGGCGACCGTTGAGGTAGAAGAGGGAATTTTATTAAAGCCAACGGTCGTCGAGGGGAACAAAGACAAAGCAGTAGTGGGTACAATTAAAATTGAAGAGACGACGGGGGTAGCCCGGGAATTGCAGGGAGAAATGGAAAATGTGCAAGGTCTGTGCTCAACTCATAATGGTGTGCTCACTAACCAAATAATGAGTTTGCAGGTGCGCGTGGAGAAAAGGATCCCCCAGGTGAGTCGTGCTGTATATTGTGCGGGTATATTTTGTAAGAGGATGTTTGGCGACAAAAGAATTTTCGCGCGCTTGGGATCGAGGAAGCATCCAGGCGTTGGTGAAGGGTCCCGTGTGAGTGGAAATTGCACGCGTGTGGAAAAAAAGTGTGCGTCAAGGGGTGAGCGTGTTACGCAGCGCGAGTGTGATATCGAGTGCGAGCGAGAATGCACGTCGGGGTGTACGGAGTGTGACACAGGGAGTGAGAGCAATACGGAGTGTGCGTCAAGGGGTGAGCGTGTTACGAAGCGCGAGAGTGATACCGAGTGCGAGCGAGAATGCACGTCGGGGTGTACGGAGTGTGACACAGCGAGTGAGAGCAATACGGAGTGTACGTGCGAGGGTGAGTGTGACACGGAGAGTAAGGTGGTGGTGGAACGTGTGCGAGGAAGCACACCTGAGTTGGTCATGGCGCGGGTGTGGGAGAGCCCATGTGAGCGCGTTAGTGGGTGGATGCAAGGGTGCACGCCCATGGTGGTGAGTGGTACGGAGTACGTCCCGAGGGAGAGTGCGCAAGATGGTGCGCGAGGTGTGTTAAGGGAATGTACGGACGGCGTTGGAACGCCGGGTTTGGTGAGGGTGAAAGGGGTAGCATATGCGTGTGAGCATGCCGGTGAAGCATCGACGGTAACCGGGTTAGCGTTTAGGACGACGGATAGCCGATGCGAGCACTCAGGGCGCGGTGTGTTTTGTGGGATGCAGGGCCCGGCGCGGATCGAAGCTGCGTCATTTCTCTTCGAAGCGTCGTTGCCGATTCGGGCTTGGCCCCGCCCTGCACAGTCGAGTCCGGGCCTTGGCGGGCGAGGCGACCGGTCCGGTTCAAGGGTGAGTGGGAGGAAGCGGAACGGTGCCCCCTCGTTGGGACGGGGTTCCGACCGGGGGAGATTGAGCCATCGGGCCCGGGACCGCAAGGTACCGCGCCGAGATGGTGCGTGGAATCTCGGCCCGACCAAACCACCTCCCTTGAACCGAAAGCCGGACGGATTCATCCTGCAGGCGACCAAACCACCCGAATTCATTGCTCGGCTTTACGAAACCGAGTTTAATGATGTCATGACGCACCGAGGCTAGGATATAGCGGACTGTGATGGTGATGATGATAGTGATCGTGATTTGATACGAAATTTAGAATAGTGGGTAGAATTGGCAGTAATTGGAAAATTTTTGATTTGTGGAAATTGGACGACCAAAATTTATAGTAAGAGATGCCCCATGTGATGGGATGGCCAATCCACCATCCCTCACAGCGGGGGGCAAAGGAGCACTAGTTATGGGGTTTATGGCAGTGAAAACTAGCCCGGGAGGGTTTGGATAATGTGTAGGGATCTAGAAAGATGACCTTAGGTAACGTTAAGGTTAGTTAGTGACTGATACCTGTAGTGGGGACGCAGGTAGATTAGTGTGGATGATAATGACGTGGGAGCGCAATAGTTTAAAGGGGCGACTGGGAAGCGCAAGTTTCAGAGGGGAGTAGTTAGATGAGATGATGCCGTGTGTTTGAGGATTGGAAGTGCATTGTGAAAAATGTGTGGTGAACAGGTGTGATTGCACAGGTGTGCAACTGAACAGGAGTGTGGAGCAGTGTATGAGTGAGTGAAGGTGATGGGTGTTATGCTGACCAAATGGTCCAGGAAGGAAGGAGGGTGCAGGTGGCACCAGGTGTGAGTGCACAGGTGTGCACCAACAGGTGTGTGGAATACATGGAGTATGGAGTATATGGAGTATTGGAGTGGATGGTCCTGGAGTGAGTATGGTGGAAACTATGGAGTGGAGTGGATGGTGCGAAGGTGTGAATGGGGGAAGAGTGGACTCCCATCACGAATACCCGGGGCGGGTAGTGTAAGTGTTAGGTAGAGGGTATCGGTAAATTGTGGGTGGATATTGGCATCTGTGGTGCGGGTGAGAGAATGGTATTTGGATGGGTGCATTAGTGTTGTGGAAATGGCTGGGTGTGTAGCCTGTTAGTGTGTGTAGTTGATTTGGGCACTCCACCACTGTGAGGATGTCGGCCAGGTGAGGCCGCAGGTGGGCTCTGGGAGCTGGTAGTAGTTGTTGTGGATGGGGCCCGAGGATCCGGAGGACGGACCCGGGTAGCCCAGTGCCAGAGGGCACCGAGTGGGGTGACAGAGCCAGGAGGGGCCTTCCCCAGTTAGTTAGGTTAGGGTGAGGAGCTAGGTAAGCTCGGGTGGCAACTACAGTGGTGGAGGTGTGCAGGTGGGTAGACCTGCTGGGAGAGCTACACGTCTCAGCCCAGAAATTGTGCAAGGGCACCGGGAGATGAATCGGGGGAGTGAGACCCCAAATTGAGAAACACCACAGTTTGGTCAATGGGAATTGGTTTTTAGAACCCATAGTGTAAGTTGGCCAATGGATTGGAAGGGAAAGACCCCGGGTAGGGTAAAGAGTGTTAAAGTCATTTAGAGGGTAGATAGGATGAAGGATCTCCTCGCACCATCTGCATCCACTCACCTGAGGTGACAGGTACTCCACACCATGCCATGTTTAATTATTTTTATGTGCAAATGTTTTGGATTGTGAGACGCATCATGACGTGGGTGTGACATTGTGCTTTGTTGTTCCATCTCTTCCTCCTTATGAGGATTGATGATGAATTGGGTGATGGCAAATTTTGGCTAGAGGGATTGTGGAGATGAATTTGGTATAGGGGAAATATGGGGAGACGTGACAGTAGCGACAGATTTGTAAATGTGTAGATTTTTGTACATATGGGGTAAGGGCAAGGGTAGTGTAGGTGACAGGGGGGTGACGTACGGTAGGGACGAGCTTTCTCACTTCGCTCTCCGCACGCATTTCGCCCTGCATTGCCTTATTGATGTGTACCCTTGTGACCTTACCCCTCGCTCATCAGTCTTCCCCCTTTTGTCTCCCACATGACCTGTGCGCCATTGGGCGCCGAGGGGAGCGTGCGTGAGTCCACCATTGTGCGCCCGGAACTCCCAGAACCAGCTGTCTGCATCAATGCACCACATTATGGACCACATGTCTGTGGCCGAGCACCACTTATGGACCCCATGGGTTGGGGCATGGCCCCTCTGCTGGAACCGGCCATGAGGGCCCGAAATATTGCTGGCGGACCTTGGCCACAGGGCACCGATGCCCCACAGGTGAACCACACTAGTCAGCCCTGTGGGCCATAAATAAAATAAATAAACATGGACACGTTGGGCACGCTTTATTGCAAATATGCCGCCAGTAAGAAAATGAGAGAAAATGACAACAACTGGAAGAAATAATAATAGCCAGCAGAGGGAGCCGAAGAGCAAGAGACCACCTGCAGGGTTAGGGGTTGTTGTTTTTATTTTTTATTGATGAACAGTGATGACTGTGCACCGATTTGTGCCTGAGGGTGTGTTGGTGCGTTTTTGGGTGCTTTCATGGTGCATCGATGCAGAGCAGACTGTCTCCCCCCCCAGAAAGAACAATTACAGGTCCTGGGTTAGTTTTGTAAATAAAAGTAGCGTCAATTGTAAATAATGCTCCCCACCGTCAGTGTATAGTTTGAAGACCATTCCGCAATTCGGTTAGCTGTGGGCGTGAGTCTGTTAGGCAGGGTGCAATGGAGCAGCGGGACATATTTATTTATGTTTTAAAACTGTCGCACGCAGGGTCAGGTTAAAAGTAGAGGGAACTACACCTACGTGTCACACTAAATAAAAGTATAGGCCCGGGACGTGCCTAAGAGGAGGAGGGTGCAGTGTTGCGGATATGAGGATTGCATTTTTTTGATTGTGTGTATTGTAGTGGTAAATTGTTGTGTAACATTGGTTGGATATGGCCCCTCCTGCCTCCAGAGTTGTGTAAAGGTAAAAAGGGCGTCCCGGTAGTTAATTCCATGAAACACCACATTGAAGGACACGATAAAACCCTTGTTCAGTAGCTTATATCTTATTATGTGTTTTAGGGTAAGGCCTTGTCTTCCATTAAAATAATACTCCATTGCACCGAATCAATTAAGAATAGCTCCCCTTCAATAATTCCATTTCCCAGCCAAACTCTCCATCTGTGGGTAAAGCAGTTCACAAGCGTGGGGTGCACGCCCTCTCATTTCGCTGCGATAGTGAATATGTGCTCCATGCTCTGTTTGATCAGGAGGGGCGGGGTCGCCAGGGAGAGGCAAGCCCAGGGCGTGCCACGAAGGGCGGGGCTGTTCAGTCCCATGCCCAAATAAGGAAACAAGCCAGTGGCTCGCCACGAGGGGCGTGCCGTCGGCGCCATGCCCAAATAAGGAGACAAGCCCGTGGGATTACCATACAAGGTCACGAAACAGATCACGGGGGGGAGGGCAGGACCGAAACCGAGGAGGGCGTGTCAGACCCGCGCTGAAGGTTTGGACAGAAGGGTGCGACGATCGCTGGGACAAGCTACACCAGAGATACGGCAGATGAGTCCAGGTGCATAAGAGGGTTGGCAGTCCACCGGGAGAGAGTTCAGAGTTGCACCGGAGTTGCGTGAGAGATACGAAAAGCCTTTGACAAAGAGCCGCTTCAACCAGCCCCGTTTCAATCCGCCGAGTGACCCTGCCGGCATGCGCTGTAAAGCCGAATACAAGGAGCTGCCGGCGTGCGCTGTAAAGCCAAATACAAGGAGCTGCTGGCTCCTTAATTCCCGCCCGGAGTGGACCTGCTCGCTGTGCCCTGTGATCCCACCTGCTCATCCCTCCAAACGATTCCTACCCTTCCATCCATTTGCGTACGTGAGTTTGTTCTGTTCGTGCTGTCCTGGGTAGTAAACTAAGTCAGTATAAGCTAGTAATTTGCACTGTGTTACCTGTTTTTTTCATGTCCGCTGTAAATACCCGTGACTGCTCTTTTTGCTTATGTGTGTGTAAATAATAATAAACCCCATTACTCTTCTGTACGTCTTCTTCTCCTTCCTCTTTGCATTCGTCGTCTTAGTCTTTTCCCGATTGAATAGCGGTGGTGCGATACGGCCAACGTTTGGGTGAATCGGGTGAGTCGGGGAACAACTGTTCGGCCGCGGTGCCTTCGCTCGGCAAACAACATCCTTATCCGCGGACTGTAACAATATATATATATATATATATATATATATATATATATAATTATATATATATATATTTATGGATATACCAGTGGGGTATGTAACAATAACACACCATGCTTCGTATGTCGGTACATACAAAAGAGAAGCTTTATGATTATCGGGAAGCATCACGGACCTGCGAGATTTTTTTTGTTTAAAACATAAATTTTCATGGACTATTTCATTTCACAGTTGACATTATATAAATTAAAATTTTTAAATGCTTGGTATCGATTGAGTTTTTTTTTTTTTTACAGATGTGTTTCTGACTTTTTTAGGTAAATTTTTATTTACCGATGTTTTCCGATGGTTCTGGGATTTTTCCCAGTGTATCGGCTTCGATGTCACTCGGCATGCAAGATTTCAGCTTTCCACGTTACCCTGAGGGTACTGAACATTAATATCAGTCAGTGGGTCAGTGATTGGAATGAGCTTTATATTATACTTATGCTTTCACATTGTAACCAATAACGAATAGTGCTTCGTACATAAGTACATAATAAGTAGAAACCTCATGATTATAGGCAAGTATCATTTTCTCATGCTAGATATCAATTGTTTTTTGTTTTTTTGGTTTTTTTTGGATGCGTTTATGTTTTTATATCGTAATTTTCATTGAGGTTTATATTTCACAGTTTGCAGTTATATAAATTACAATTTTCAAATGCTTGGTATTGGTTGAGGTTTTTTAACGGAGTTGTTTCTCGCCTTTTTTACGTAAATTGTCATTTACGGATGCACTTTCCGACGGTTCTGTAATTTTTCCCGGTAAAGAGGCTTCGGTGTCAGACGGCACGCAAAATTTCAGCTTTCCACGCCACCCAGAAGGTACCGAACGTTAATATCAGTCAGTGAGTGAGTCCGTGGTTGGAATGACCTTTATGTATTATACACAAAGAATTAAGTTAAGCACCCCTACACAACGAATTAAGGTAAGCACCCCCTAATATATATTCTTTGTGTATATGTATACATTGGCATATATTCTAAGGTATGTGAGATCAAATAATGATTGGTATGACATTAGCAATTATCCATTGATGAAATTGAGTGATCAAAGTGAAAAAAAGTGATTGGTTGAGTCAGTGATCCGATCACGTGGGTCCTACACACGTTATTGACGCAAAGATCGCTAGAGGTCTTCTCAGAACAATGACTGTACGTTAGAAAACATAAACGTCATCCACACTGTCCGTGATGGACCTATAGCTCCATACTTAAATTGAGGTGAAAATATGCCTAAAATTCCCAAAAAATTTCACCTTAAATTATTCAGAATAAAATATTGAAAACGGCATGATTGTTATGTTTTTATGTGACCATAATATCACTTCTCCAGAAAATATAGCAATATCATGGGTATATTACACTGTTTTGACGACAACAAACTTGTAATGTGCGAGGTTGTAAAAAAACGGGGGGGGTGCTTAACTTAATTATTTGTGTATAGATACATGCTAGTTCAGCTCATGGAACTTCCGCGCAACAGACGGCGAGGATTTGAGGAGCACTTGGGGAAGAGACCTCAGTGGTTAAGGTGTATGTTAAGCCTACTGTTGTGGCAATAGGTTGTACAGTGAAATGCTGTTCGTTTTTGAAGTCAAATTGTACATCTCGTAAATCACCTTTATCTCCACGTTACCTGCAAATATGCCAAGGCACCCCATGTATGCGCGATATTGGTCTCTTGTAACTACACACTGTGGCATTCTATCTGGGCTACATGGATCAAACATCCCCCAAAAAACCGCCGAGACCCGTCCCAACATATGCATACCTGAACATTTTTCCGTCTCAGGTCGACATGAGTGTTCTCATCATCCTCCACCAATAAAGCAAGACTTGAACACAACCCCAGATCCCGACACGAAATATCTCCTTCACTAAAAATCTCCGATTGTTTGGAGCAGTAATTATTTCCATTTTACATCAAATGGAACTTCTGCTCAACATAATCTGCCGAACCGCGGCATGCTCTTCTTCACATCATTCATTTCCCTCTCACACTTCTTCAACTTCCTGGAAACCATACCATCCCCGCTGTCCATGAGAGTCGCACCCTCTCGCCTGGTGCCTGCAACACGTTATGTTTATATTTACGCATTGCATTCACAAATCTCATTAACTCTCCTTGGCTTTCTTCTTCTTTATTTACACTTTCCATTCGTTCCTCTTTATTTCTTTATATCTTCCCCCATTCAGTCTTTTAACGTCCTCAGTTCCTGTCACCTCCTTCTCCGTCCTCTATTATTTCCTTTTTTCCTTATATCTCCTGCTTCGCTCCTGCTATTTCATTTATTTCCACTTCTTGCCCCTCCCCTATTCGTTTATCCAATGTTCGTATTTCTTCCTTTATCTGTCCATCCATTGCACTCGTTCCTTCCTCCATTACTCGTCTCATCTCCATTATCTTTGCTGTCACCTCCTCATGTCACTTTTTCCAATCCTTTTCCACTGCTATAACTTCCCCCTTTATTCCGTTCTTTCTCTTTTAGTTCCCCTTTAGGTCCTGTATTTATTTCAATTACTCCCTTCAACTCCACCTGCTTTTCTTTAAGTTACTTTACCCCTGATGTCAATCACTCTACTCCTCCTTTCAATTCTTCTATTTCCTTCTCTAATTTAATCGGATTGGTAGCCATTCCCTTTCACACACTCTCCCCATCCACCCTGTAAAGCTCCCAACGTATCGTGTTGATTTTTTCACCAAGGTCTGCCAGCCCCGCATTTGTCTCTGTTAGCTCTACCTCCAATTCATTGGCCACAGTCTTCAATTTTGTCTTCATGCCAGCCTGTCGAGCTCCCAGCCTGAATTCCATATCAGCGCTCATCCTCTGAAACAATGGCCATCATGGCACTTAATTGTTGGCTTCGGTCAGGCTGTGCAGGTGACGCCGACCTGCTGCATCGTGGGATTTGCTCTTGCTCCATCGGGAACATGGAGCTTACGGATGGGGGGTCAGCCAGATTCTCAAGCTTCGGCAATGACTCTACTGTGCCCCTCATGGTCCTTCTTCAGTAATGGCCAGTTTAGTCGCATCAGCGTCCAAACAACTGCCCGGTCCTGCCCGCTTTGGCCACGACATATGATAGCGATCTGCTATCAATTTCTCCCAAACTCGCTCCTTAATTTCATTTGAGGTACGATTGCTTGCACCTCGGGTTTGAATCCAAAATTCCTGACAAAATTTAGGGGACACCCGATTCTGCACTCCTGAACACCAATGTTACTGCTCTTGGAGCGGTGTCTTGGGGTTAAAAAAACAAAAGGCTTTTTAGGTAGATTATAGTTAATTTGTGCTAAGGAAAGATTTTGTACAACTGAGGATGCCCAATCAGCGACTGGCTTTGCACGACAACTTAGGCAGAGGGGAAAGAGGGAGGGGAGAATAGGGTAGGGCAAATCTAACTTCAGTGATTGAAACAAAAAAGACATTCGTGAGCTATGAAGGTTTGTTCTGGATTTTCACTTAAATTAACTGGAAAGACCCTTGTGGTCAGCACAATTGGCGTGTTACAATTAGGGCACAAATGCCCTGTGTCGTGGCCGTGTTACAATGGCGATGAAGATTCAACAATTTTCGGTAAATCTATTTTGTTTTGTGTCATTGTAATAGAGAATACAACTAAAAAGATTTGACTTTGGATTCTCATTGTGCTCTTCAACCATCTTGTTTTGGGGGATGAAGGCAAACTTGTGGCTGAGACAAGTGCAAAAGTAATCATCTTGTACTCAAATGAACAAGATGCATTCCCTTTGATTGAGGAGCTTCTGTTACAAAATGTAACGGGGAAAACATGGATAGCAACAGATTCTTGGATAATATCACAGCTGTTTGCTTCATCGCAGTACGCGCATATCTTACAGGGCACAATGGGTTTTGTGCAATTGCTTGGAGATATTCCTGGATTTTATGAATTTCTTATAAAAGTGAAACCCCGAAACAAATTGTCTATAATCAATACTATTCACCACAACAGGAGTAAGGTAAACAACACTTTACAATTTCCCATTAAATAAGGATTTTGTCTGCAATTCCACATTTCAATGAACAGGTGCACATTTCTTAATTTTCTTATTGATGTTTTCAAAACTGGTCCAAGTCTCAATGAGCATTTGGATGTCGAATTAGAAATTGACATAGTTGGTTAAATTCCCAATATATATGTAGTTTATGTTGAAGGCTCCAGTCATGGACGATACAGTCCTCATCGAGGCCAGGCCTTAAATAAAAGAGCTGCATTGATAGAAAAGTGAAGAAAGAGAGAATAGTCTAAGAATTTTTGAGGAAGAAAAATATCTGATTTTTGAAAAAGGGAAAGTCGTAAGTGTTTGAAAATACATGAGAAGGAAGAGAGTTCCAGAGTTTGACAGTGGTGGAAAAGAAACAAACATCATAACGGCCCACCCCCAAGTTGCCAATGACCCAGGGGTGCCGACAGGGATTTTGGGCCCCATGAAAAGATATCACAATGGGCCCCTATGAAGCACGTGAGAACATTTTAAACTAATGTTCTCATAATTTTTAGGGCCCCTGTCAGTGCAGGGCCCTTGGAATCATCCTAACTCCCCCCCCCCCCTTACGGCGCTCCTGAATGGCCACACAATAATCATGTGATCTAGTGGCTTGTCGAGTATTCTGTGGTCTTGCTAATGGTGGAGGTACACAAGCAACAAGTTCTTGGGAGCAGAAACTGAAGAAATATCTGGAGGAGAGAGGAGAGAGACTGACTGTTTCTTCCTTTTATTACAAGAGTACAAAAAATCAGTTATGTTCAGTCACAAAGAAACAAAACACAATAAAATGGTCTCAAGGAAAGGTTATTTTCAGGTCATCATCATCAAGTGTGCATATGACATCATTAAAAACCCACTTTTCTTTAAAACATGTTAAATTCTTGTTCATTTTAAAAAACCGGTACTCTAGCTTTAGTCTTGCATTTACAAGAGCCTTAAGGGTGATCAGTACATCACATGACGAGTCAGAAGCGTTTCCCATTTTTTTCTTCCTGGATTTATAAATTGCAAACTTGGCCTGGCCAATTAAAAAATTCATTAAAACCACATTCCTAAGGGAAGACGGTCCTAAAACACCATAAATAAAAACATTGTGATTGAAGAGGGAACCAAGCTTCACAAAGCGTTCCTGAAGGAATGTAAAAAGAGGTTGCAATCGTTCACACTCCAGGTATATATGCGGTAGGGTTTCAATGGATGCACAGAAAGGGCATAGATTAGAGTTAGCAGTAGAAAACCGGTTCAGTAAAACATTATAAGGTAAAATCCAGTGTACAAGTTTCCATTGAATATCTCCAACATACTTTGGAGTAGGCAAGAGATAAAAACTTCGCCAATTGGGGCAATTGGGTGGTATTGGGGGTAAAACATCCCGCCATCGAAGCCTCGGGTGCTCAGAAAATGTTTTTGCATATAAAATTTTAACGTACGCGTTGTACAGAGTTTTCTTTGGAAAGGCGGGAAGGGATAATGCAGTATCATCAGGGCTGTTCAGGCCAGGGGACAGATTAAGTGGCGGGCTGAAGACTAGGTGTTTGGGGAAGTCACCCGCTGTTTCCTCGGGGGAAGGGCCAAGTTCCTCGCAGGTATTACGATACGTTGTGGATATCCCTTGAAGGAACCGAGAGATGATCCTGACAGATTTTATTCCGGTTTTTTGTGCCACAGCGGCAGCACTCAGCCGGCAGCTCCCAGACTCTGTCATGAGGTCTTTCACTCGCAGCAGCTTGGCATCAACAAAACGTTGAACGAGTCCCCTATTATTCAAGCTGTTTTCCAGGAAGGGGTTGTAGCATAGGGGCTCGTTCAACAACATTTCCATGTTGTATGTTGCCATTTCACGGGAAAAGGACAGGGCTTGCCAGGCGTTCATCACCCCTTGGTAAAAGGTGGGCAGCAAGGATGAATCGATTTGATGAGGGTTCATCAAGAAAAGTTCTCGGTCGTAACCCAGCTTGCATGTGAGCTGTAATATGCAGTTAGCCAGAGGCCTCCAGAGTAGGGCTTCATCTCCATATACAAGTTGGCGCACGATATGAAGCCGGAAGACCATAATCCGGCTGCGGATATCAATAAGACCTTGGCCACCTTCAGCGAGTGGCAAGTATGCCACGGGGGGTTGGAGCCAGTGTTTCCCGCTCCAGAAAAAGTCGACAATGCTCTTTTGCAGTGTAATAAGAAGGCTCCCAGACGGTTGTAGGCATATCATCTTATGCCATAGCATAGAGGCGACAAGATTGTTAATGACGAGAGTTCTTCCGCGGTACGAAAGTTGGAAAAGAAGTCCTTTCCAGCGGGCCAGTTTTGCCATTACCTTGTCTGGTAATCCCACCCAGTTCTGCTGCTCAAAGGTGTTGTCTCCGAGGAAAATACCGAGGTATTTAATGCCACTTTTCTGCCAGTTCACTCCTCCTGGTAGGACAATTGGCGGGCAATCTCCAGGTCCTATCCAAAGGGCTTCACTCTTCTTCCAGTTTACCTGGCCTGAACAAGCCTGACAATATGTTTTTAGTGCCTGAGCCACCGCAGTGACGTCAGTACTATTTTTTATATAAATACAGACATCATCTGCATAGGCAGAGACTTTTAGCGGTGTGGTAAGAATTGATCCAGTGAAGCCAGAAATGTGCGTACGTAATTGGAGCAGAAGAGGTTCGATGGCAAGAGAGTATAAAATCCAGATAGCGGGCAACCTTGCCGTACTCCCCGTTGTACAGCAATGGGGCTACACAATACTTGATTAATTTTAAGAACACTGGATATATTACAATACAAAAGTTTAACGTACGAGATAAAAATAGGTCCAAACCCAAAATTCTCTAAAACTCTAAAAAGGTACATGTGGTCAATACAGTCAAAGGCTTTTCCTTGGTCAATAAAAAACAGACCAACATTCATATTAAAATTGTTACAAAACCGAATGGTATCACGGATAAGAAAGATATTATTAAAAATAGTACGTCCAGGAATACAAAAGGATTGATGTTCTCCTATTAGTACATTCATAAAAGGTTTCATTCGATTAGACAAGGCTTTGGCTAAAATTTATAATCCGTACATAAAACAGAAATAGGACGCCAGTTCTCTATAAGTTGAGTGTCCGCTTTCTTAGGAATTAAGGTGGTGACTGCTCTCCGGCAACTCCACGGCAGTTGTCCATCCTCTAAACATTCATTCAATACCCGCAGTAGGTGAGGTCCAATGGTGTCCCAAAAAAACTGGAAAAATTCACTTGTCAGCCCATCCAGTCCAGGGGCTTTATCAGGTTCCAAGGCCTTCAAGGCAGCGGTGAGCTCAGGTAACCTAAGAGGATCCTCCAACTGCTGCTTCTGATCCTCCGCCAATGTTGGAAGGTTAGAAACAAGTTCCGATATTGCATCCTGGTTAATGTCATGCCGCATAAACCGTTGTTTAAAATGTTTCCGGGCACATTCCCTGATTCTGCCATCTTCATAAAGGAGTTCCCCATCATGGAGCAAGCGTGTAATCATTGACGAAGAGGCCCCCCTTTTAAGGCTGAAGAAGAATTTGGTTGGAGCATCAAGGTCGTGTATGTACCTCATCTTCAGGCGCAATAAAGCATTTTGTGCTCGCCTTTCGGATATGGAATTCAGTAAGGCCGTTTTTCCATGGATTTGTTGCCTCATTCCCTGGTAGCTCACACTTGCGGTTCCCTGAAGCTGTTCCTGTAATTCCAGGATTTCATCTTCAAGTAAGGTTGTGGTTTTTCTTTCCTCTTGAACACCATACGCACGATATTGTTGGCAGAACAGTCTGATGTGCGTTTTGGCATTATCCCACCATTGTCTGAGGTTTGAGAAATTCCCTTGGGAGGCAACCAGAATATTCCAAATTTCCGGAAAAATGTCCTTAAAGGTACTATCATCAAGTAAGTTGTTATTAAATTTCCAAAAAGCACTCTTGTGTTTCGGGCAGGGGGCAGAAATTTTGAGAAATGTTGCGCTGTGGTCCGAGAATCCTGATGGGCAAATTTTGGATGACAGAACGAGGCGTTCAAGTGGAGGATTAATATAAAACTTGTCCAAGCGAGCAAGTACAATATTACCCTGAATACATCGACACCATGTGTATTGCCTGATTGATGGGTGCTGTACCCGCCATATATCTGTCAAATTCATTTGTTTTAAAAATTTGGTGAGAGGGATTGTGGAGGCAGGATGGGGCTCTGCACTGACCCTGTCGAGTTGGGGTTGGAGGGTGCAGTTAAAATCTCCACCAATACAAACATGATTGTCTTGGGTTTTTAGGGCGTTTTGACTGTCGAGGGACGTTAGGTGTGTCCCGAGGTCATTAAAAAAAACTCGCCGAGCTACAGGCGAACTTGGGGCATAGATATTAAAAATAGTATAGAATTTTCCATAGTAGTGGAATTCTAGCGATGCTAGGGATCCCTTGTGTATTTCGTCGAATTTAAGCGATGAAGGCGAAAAGGAGGGGCTAAGAATTATTGCGACACCGCCTTTGCGGGAGTCACCGTTACTAAAGAAGGACAGGCCGGGGAAGAGCCTACACCACTCTGCGACACAGCAGTCGTTGGCATGGGTCTCTTGTAAGAGGGCAATGTCAACTTTCTTCTGCAATAAAAAATCCCTTACTTGAACTTTA
Organism: Myxine glutinosa; assembly: GCF_964187855.1. Lineage (NCBI taxonomy): Eukaryota > Metazoa > Chordata > Myxini > Myxiniformes > Myxinidae > Myxine > Myxine glutinosa. The sequence continues at coordinate 198,383,227 of NC_136263.1, read as the reverse complement.
CGGACAGAGCTACATCCTCCGTTAATATTCAGGCTACAAATGGAAAAACTCATTACAGCTATAAGGAGGAGTGACCACCACTCAATTTTTTGATAGCAGTTCATTCTTAGCTTTTTGCAACCACTTCTTTAAACGGTGACGTTGGGAGGAATTGAAATTAAAAACGTGGGGCCGTTTTACCATCAGTTTAGCGGAATGTATAAAATCAGGTAGCTCCGGAAAAAAGGTTTCTATTACAACATTCCTTTTTCGGAATGTGTCCTTAAGAAACCTTTTTATCTCGGAGGGAGGGATTGGAGGGATTTCTTCTTCCTTAAGGCTACCACATTCACTAACAGAGTCATCTATATCAGATGGCTCAGATGGTGTGTCACACTGGTTTTCATCATTTATCTCCTCACCGTCATCACATCCCTCCACGTTATCGGATGGGGCATAGTCCATAGAGGGGGGGGGACGGGGAGGGAGAGAAATGAGCCATCTTCAGGGGAGGGGGGCGAGGGGGGGGGTACTAATTTTTGTGGTTCAACCATATCAATTTCTAGGTCAGTAGACAAGGGCGAGGATTCATCCACATCTATGTCCTCCAATACCGAGAAACGATTTTCTGTGACGAGGGACAAATCTAGGCCAGAGAGGAGGGCCTGTCGGTTTTCAGTTGTAGGTTTTTTAAAGAGGTGACCGTTTTCATCTGTTGTTTGCAGATGTCTTTTTCCTTTTGGGCAGACTAATTGAAACTCGTCCTGGTTAGTGGGAAGAGATTGCAAGCGTTTGGGGGGAGGGGGGGGGGGGGGAGGGAGGACGTGATCATCGGGAGGGGGATCCCAACGGCTACCACGGCGGGAGAGGTAGGATCAGTTATAGCAGGCAACAAGCTGTGATTGGACGATGTCGCCTGGGGGGTGAGATCTATAGTTAACAGGAGATGGCTGCAATTAGATCCTTCAGTAGAGGGAGGGGCCCCTGTTTCAAGGGGAGGGGAGGGGGTACGGCGGGGGGGTTTGGATTGGTGGTAAGAGGGCTTGGGTCGGTGGTGGACAGATTGGGATCAGTGGTGGTAAGGCTTGGGTCGATGGTGGGAAGGTTCGGGTCGGTGGTGGGAGGGCTTGGTTCGGCGGCGGGAGGGCTTGGTTCGGTGGTGGGAAGGTTTGGTTCGGTGGTGGGAAGGCTTGGGTCGGTGGTGGGAGGGCTTGGGTCAGTGGTGGGAGGGTTTGGACCGGTGGTGGGAAGGTGGGGGGGTTGCTTATTCCCGGTTCGGAGGGGAGGTTGCACTTGTGGAGAATTCTCTTTTCGGGGGCAGTCATGCTTAACATGCCCAAATTGTCCGCAGCCAAAACATTTTAGAACGTTGGTGGACACGTACAGTGTATATTCGTTCTGTTGATGTTTTAATTTCATTATAAGGTTTAAATCCTTCTGGGAATTTTTTAAAATCATAAACACTTGCCGCCGGAATGAAACCACGTGCCTTAAATCGTTGTTTCGTGACCCGAAGGGAATCATGGAGATACGAGACACGATGGTACCGTATCGGGACAACTCTTTAATTAGTACATCGTCGGATACAAATGGGGGGCAATTTGATATCACGACTTTTATCGCTGGGCTATCCAGTGGGGAAATCATTACAAATAAATCTGGATCGATTGTCAAACCCTGTTCGACAATTTGTGGGACACAATCCACGTCGGACAAAAAAATAACGATCCGCTTGTTCATCCGCGAAGCGGCAACAACCTTGTCGATCCCGACAACACGACCGGTTGCGAGGACAACGTCCTCGACACTAACCTCACGTTCCGGAGGTACACAAAAGAACCCGTGCTTACGGGTCAGGCTCTGAAAGGCCGTAAATCGAGATAGTGCAGCTGCCATGCTGGAACAGCTGCACTTACAACCCCTCCCCAACTCGGGGAGGGTGAATATATAATACAATCTTCCCTACCCGAACTCCGGGAATGGGAAGCAATCAGACCTCTCCGATTTCCCTAACTTCGGAAAAGGGAGGCAACAAAACAAACTGAAGGAAGGATAAACGAAAGGAAAAAAAGGAAATAGAGGTTTAAGATGAAGGAGCAAACACCGATCGGGCGACGCCCAAAAACGGCGAACCCTTACCAGCGATCACCCTGTGCTCTCCGGCTCTCTCTCCCGTCTCAACGTATATGGGAATCACCAGGAAGACTCCACGAACAGGTACAAGGACACAGAGGGGGGAAAAACGGGGGGGGGGGGGGGAATGGAGCAACAACACAGAGCACTCACAGGCCTCCACAAGCAGACGCCATGACAGTACAACCAGCATGCAAACGACCAGCAGGGGGCGCAAGAGAGAGAGAGAGAGAGAGGGAGAGACTGACTGTTTCTTCCTTTTATTACAAGAGTACAAAAAATCAGTTATGTTCAGTCACAAAGAAACAAAACACAATAAAATGGTCTCAAGGAAAGGTTATTTTCAAATCATCATCATCAAGTGTGCATATGACATCATTAAAAACCCATTTTTCTTTAAAACATGTTAAATTCTTGTTCATTTTAAAAAACCGGTACTCTAGCTTTAGTCTTGCATTTACAAGAGCCTTAAGGGTGATCAGTACATCACATGACGAGTCAGAAGCGTTTCCCATTTTTTTCTTCCTGGATTTATAAATTGCAAACTTGGCCTGGCCAATTAAAAAATTCATTAAAACCACATTCCTAAGGGAAGACGGTCCTAAAACACCATAAATAAAAACATTGTGATTGAAGAGGGAACCAAGCTTCACAAAGCGTTCCTGAAGGAATGTAAAAAGAGGTTGCAATCGTTCACACTCCAGGTATATATGCGGTAGGGTTTCAATGGATGCACAGAAAGGGCATAGATTAGAGTTAGCAGTAGAAAACCGGTTCAGTAAAACATTATAAGGTAAAATCCAGTGTACAAGTTTCCATTGAATATCTCCGACATACTTTGGAGTAGGCAAGAGATAAAAACTTCGCCAATTGGGGCAATTGGGTGGTATTGGGGGTAAAACATTATAAGGTAAAATCCAGTGTACAAGTTTCCATTGAATATCTCCGACATACTTTGGAGTAGGCAAGAGATAAAAACTTCGCCAATTGGGGCAATTGGGTGGTATTGGGGGTAAAACATCCCGCCATCGAAGCCTCGGGTGCTCAGAGAATGTTTTTGCGTATAAAATTTTAATGTACGCGTTGTACAAAGTTTTCTTTGGAAAGGCGGGAAGGGATAATGCAGTATCATCAGGGCTGTTCAGGCCAGGGGACAGATTAAGTGGCGGGCTGAAGACTAGGAGTTTGGGGAAGTCACCCGCTGTTTCCTCGGGGGAAGGGCCAAGTTCCTCGCAGGTATTACGATACGTTGTGGATATCCCTTGAAGGAACCGAGAGATGATCCTGACAGATTTTATTCCGGTTTTTTGTGCCACAGCGGCAGCACTCAGCCGGCAGCTCCCAGACTCTGTCATGAGGTCTTTCACTCGCAGCAGCTTGGCATCAACAAAGCGTTGAACGAGTCCCCTATTATTCAAGCTGTTTTCCAGGAAGGGGTTGTAGCATAGGGGCTCATTCATCAACATTTCCATGTTGTATGTTGCCATTTCATGGGAAAAGGACAGGGCTTGCCAGGCGTTCATCACCCCTTGGTAAAAGGTGGGCAGCAAGGATGAATCGATTTGATGAGGGTTCATCAAGAAAAGTTCTCGGTCGTAACCCAGCTTGCATGTAAGCTGTAATATGCAGTTAGCCAGAGGCCTCCAGAGTAGGGCTTCATCTCCATATACAAGTTGGCGCACGATATGAAGCCGGAAGACCATAATCCGGCTGCGGATATCAATAAGACCTTGGCCACCTTCAGTGAGTGGTAAGTATGCCACGGGGGGTTGGAGCCAGTGTTTCCCGCTCCAGAAAAAGTCGACAATGCTCTTTTGCAGTGTAATAAGAAGGCTCCCGGGCGGTTGTAGGCATATCATCTTATGCCATAGCATAGAGGCGACAAGATTGTTAATGACGAGAGTTCTTCCGCGGTACGAAAGTTGAAAAAGAAGTCCTTTCCAGCGGGCCAGTTTTGCCATTACCTTGTCTGGTAATCCCACCCAGTTCTGCTGCTCAAAGGTGTTGTCTCCGAAGAAAATACCGAGGTATTTAATGCCACTTTTCTGCCAGTTCACTCCTCCTGGTAGGACAATTGGCGGGCAATCTCCAGGTCCTATCCAAAGGGCTTCACTCTTCTTCCAGTTTACCTGGCCTGAACAAGCCTGACAATATGTTTTTAGTGCTTGAGCCACCGCAGTGACGTCAGCACTATTTTTTATATAAATACAGACATCATCTGCATAGGCAGAGACTTTTAGCGGTGTGGTAAGAATTGATCCAGTGAAGCCAGAAATGTGCGTACGTAATTGGAGCAGAAGAGGTTCGATGGCAAGAGAGTATAAAAGTCCAGATAGCGGGCAACCTTGCCGTACTCCCCGTTGTACAGCAATGGGGCTACACAATACTTGATTAATTTTAAGAACACTGGATATATTACAATACAAAAGTTTAACGTATGAGATAAAAATAGGTCCAAACCCAAAATTCTCTAAAACTCTAAAAAGGTACATGTGGTCAATACAGTCAAAGGCTTTTCCTTGGTCAATAAAAAACAGACCAACATTCATATTAAAATTGTTACAAAACCGAATGGTATCACGGATAAGAAAGATATTATTAAAAATAGTACGTCCAGGAATACAAAAGGATTGATGTTCTCCTATTAGTACATTCATAAACGGTTTCATTCGATTAGACAAGGCTTTGGCTAAAATTTTATAATCCGTACATAAAACAGAAATAGGACGCCAGTTCTCTATAAGTTGAGTGTCCGCTTTCTTAGGAATTAAGGTGGTGACTGCTCTCCGGCAACTCCACGGCAGTTGTCCATCCTCTAAACATTCATTCAATACCCGCAGTAGGTGAGGTCCAATGGTGTCCCAAAAAAACTGGAAAAATTCACTTGTCAGCCCATCCAGTCCAGGGGCTTTATCAGGTTCCAAGGCCTTCAAGGCAGCGGTGAGCTCAGGTAACCTAAGAGGATCCTCCAACTGCTGCTTCTGATCCTCCGCCAATGTTGGAAGGTTAGAAACAAGTTCCGATATTGCATCCTGGTTAATGTCATGCCGCATAAACCGTTGTTTAAAATGTTTCCGGGCACATTCCCTGATTCTGCCATCTTTATAAAGGAGTTCCCCATCATGGAGCAAGCGTGTAATCATTGACGAAGAGGCCCCCCTTTTAAGGCTGAAGAAGAATTTGGTTGGAGCATCAAGGTCGTGTATGTACCTCATCTTCAGGCGCAATAAAGCATTTTGTGCTCGCCTTTCGGATATGGAATTCAGTAAGGCCGTTTTTCCATGGATTTGTTGCCTCATTCCCTGGTAGCTCACACTTGCGGTTCCCTGAAGCTGTTCCTGTAATTCCAGGATTTCATCTTCAAGTAAGGTTGTGGTTTTTCTTTCCTCTTGAACACCATACGCACGATATTGTTGGCAGAACAGTCTGATGTGCGTTTTGGCATTATCCCACCATTGTCTGAGGTTTGAGAAATTCCCTTGGGAGGCAACCAGAATATTCCAAATTTCCGGAAAAATGTCCTTAAAGGTACTATCATCAAGTAAGTTGTTATTAAATTTCCAAAAAGCACTCTTGTGTTTCGGGCAGGGGGCAGAAATTTTGAGAAATGTTGCGCTGTGGTCCGAGAATCCTGATGGGCAAATTTTGGATGACAGAACGAGGCGTTCAAGTGGAGGATTAATATAAAACTTGTCCAAGCGAGCAAGTACAATATTACCCTGAATGCATCGACACCATGTGTATTGCCTGATTGATGGGTGCTGTACCCGCCATATATCTGTCAAATTCATTTGTTTTAAAAATTTGGTGAGAGGGATTGTGGAGGCAGGATGGGGCTCTGCACTGTTCCTGTCTAGTTGGGGTTGGAGGGTGCAGTTAAAATCTCCACCAATACAAACATGATTGTCTTGGTTTTTTAGGGCGTTTTGGCTGTCGAGGGACGTTAGGTGTGTCCCAAGGTCATTAAAAAAAACTCGCCGAGCTACAGGCGAACTTGGGGCATAGATATTAAAAATAGTATAGAATTTTCCACAGTAGTGGAATTCTAGGGATGCTAGGGATCCCTTGTGTATTTCGTCGAATTTAAGCGATGAAGGCGAAAAGGAGGGGCTAAGAATTATTGCGACACCGCCTTTGCGGGAGTCACCGTTACTAAAGAAGGACAGGCCGGGGAAGAGCCTACACCACTCTGCGACACAGCAGTCGTTGGCATGGGTCTCTTGTAAGAGGGCAATGTCAACTTTCTTCTGTAATAAAAAATCCCTTACTTGAACTTTACGGACAGAGCTACATCCTCCGTTAATATTCAAGCTACAAATGGAAAAACTCATTACAGCTATAAGGAGGAGTGACCACCACTCAATTTTTTGATAGCAGTTCATTCTTAGCTTTTTGCGACCACTTCTTTAAACGGTGACGTTGGGAGGAATTGAAATTAAAAACGTGGGGCCGTTTTACCATCAGTTTAGCGGAATGTATAAAATCAGGTAGCTCCGGAAAAAAGGTTTCTATTACAACATTCCTTTTTCGGAATGTGTCCTTAAGAAACCTTTTTATCTCGGAGGGAGGGATTGGAGGGATTTCTTCTTCCTTAAGGCTACCACATTCACTAACAGAGTCATCTATATCAGATGGCTCAGATGGTGTGTCACACTGGTTTTCATCATTTATCTCCTCACCGTCATCACATCCCTCCACGTTATCGGATGGGGCATAGTCCATAGAGGGGGGGGACGGGGAGGGCATCTTCAGGGGAGGGGGGGGTACTAATTTTTGCGGTTCAACCATATCAGTTTCTAGGTCAGTAGACAAGGGCGAGGATTCATCCACATCTATGTCCTCCAATACCGAGAAACGATTTTCTGTGACGAGGGACAAATCTAGGCCAGAGAGGGGGGGCTGTCGGTTTTCAGTTGTAGGTTTTTTAAAGAGATGACCGTTTTCATCTGTTGTTTGCAGATGTCTTTTCCCTTTTGGGCAGACTAATTGAAACTCGTCCTGGTTAGTGGGAAGAGATTGCAAGGGTTTGGGGGGAGGGGGGGGAGGGAGGACGTGATCATCGGGAGGGGATTCCCATCGGCTACCACGGCGGGAGAGGTAGGATCAGTTATAGCAGGCAACAAGCTGTGATTGGACGATGTCGCCTGGGGGGGTGAGATCTATAGTTAACAGGAGATGGCTGCAATTAGATCCTTCAGTAGAGGGAGGGGCCCCTGTTTCAAGGGGAGGGGAAGGGGGTACGGCGGGGGGGTTTGGATTGGTGGTAAGAGGGCTTGGGTCGGTGGTGGACAGATTGGGATCAGTGGTGGTAAGGCTTGGGTCGATGGTGGGAAGGTTCGGGTCGGTGGTGGGAGGGCTTGGTTCGGCGGCGGGAGGGCTTGGTTCGGTGGTGGGAAGGCTTGGGTCAGTGGTGGAAGGGTTTGGACCGGTGGTGGGAAGGTGGGGGGGTTGCTTATTCCCGGTTCGGAGGGGAGGTTGCACTTGTGGAGAATTCTCTTTTCGGGGGCAGTCATGCTTAACATGCCCAAATTGTCCGCAGCCAAAACATTTTAGAACGTTGGTGGACACGTACACTGTATATTCGTTCTGTTGATGTTTTAATTTTATTATAAGGTTTAAATCCTTCTGGGAATTTTTTTAAATCATAAACACTTGCCGCCGGAATGAAACCACGTGCCTTAAATCGTTGTTTCGTGACCCAAAGGGAATCATGGAGATACGAGACACGATGGTACCGTATCGGGACAACTCTTTAATTAGTACATCGTCAGATACAAATGGGGGGCAATTTGATATCACGACTTTTATCGCTGGGCTATCTAGTGGGGAAATCATTACAAATAAATCTGGATCGATTGTCAAACCCTGTTCGACAATTTGTGGGACACAATCCACGTCGGACAAAAAAATAACGATCCGCTTGTTCATCCGTGAAGCGGCAACAACCTTGTCGATCCCGACAACACGACCGGTTGCGAGGACAACGTCCTCGACACTAACCTCACGTTCCGGAGGTACACAAAAGAACCCGTGCTTACGGGTCAGGCTCTGAAAGGCCGTAAATCGAGATAGTGCAGCTGCCATGCTGGAACAGCTGCACTTACAACCCCTCCCCAACTCGGGGAGGGTGAATATATAATACAATCTTCCCTACCCGAACTCCGGGAATGGGAAGCAATCAGACCTCTCCGATTTCCCTAACTTCGGAAAGGGGAGGCAACAAAACAAACTGAAGGAAGGATAAACGAAAGGAAAAAAAAGGAAATAGAGGTTTAAGATGAAGGAGCAAACACCGATCGGGCGACGCCCAAAAACGGCGAACCCTTACCAGCGATCACCCTGTGCTCTCCGGCTCTCTCTCCCGTCTCAACGTATATGGGAATCACCAGGAAGACTCCACGAACAGGTACAAGGACACAGAGGGGGGAAAACGGGAGGGGGGGGGGGGATGGAGCAACAACACAGAGCACTCACAGGCCTCCACAAGCAGACGCCATGACAGTACAACCAGCATACAGACGGCCAGCAGGTGGCGACAGAGAGGAGAGAGAGAGAGAGAGAGAGGGAGAGAGGGAGAGAGAGAGAGAGAGAGAGAGAGAGCCAACTTTGCAAAGTAATTTGAGCGGCTCTAGTTTTAAGGTCAGATTGGGAGAGTTGATAAGTCGGATTGCTTTGGATTCAAATCTGTCCAGTAAGTATGTGGAGCTAGAACCTCCCCAGATGTGAGAGCAGTACTCCATACAAGGACGAATCAATCCTTTATACTGTATAGTTGAAGCAACTATTGAGAGGAGAAGAATATTCGACTTCTAAACAGGACTCCTAGTTTCTTTGAGGCAGACTTAGGTATTTGTGTAATGTGTGGATTCCAGGATAAATTTTATGTTAGAGTAATACCTAGTAGGTGTATTGTATCACATGGTGTAATTTTGGGGCTTTCAAAGGAGATTGGAGACTTGAAAGGCATTATATAGTGAGAGAGATGGGAAGAAATTGAGTTTTATAAGCATTAAACTTGACTTTTTGGTTGCTTTCTCAGACCTGAAGGGAAACCGGGCCAACTCTATAATTGCAACAGCATACATATGAAAAAAATGAGTCTAACAACATTATGAGGAAGATTGCAATGTGATGTTCTGCAAGGTGTGTAGGGAGAAAGATGCAAGAGGAATGGAGACGGGAAGAAAGCAGCACGATTAAAGTGAAAATCACTAGCACGCAATGGCGAAGAAGGCGAGAGAGGAAGAGCCTGGGACAGTGGGACATCCAAGGCAGAAAAAATAACAAAAATAAACAAACAGTACATAAACCGAAACATCTATTTCGAAATATTATTCAATTAATAACTATTCTTTGCACTTACATCAAATTTTGACCCAATATTTTTTGAAACTGACTGGTCATCAAATAAAAACACTCTAGTTTTACAGTGACATGTATTTTAGTATTATTTTCAAGATTTAATGACTACAATTATCTCATCAATAGCTGAGCTTTGTGGAGAGCTAACAATTGTTTTGGAAAACGCAATAAATGGGTTAATATATGATGTGAATAAATTTTTCTTCAATAAGCATTAAAATTGTCCTTACCTAGTTATTATTTTGCTGAAAGTTAGTAGGTAGATGATTGAATAGCTGATGGGAGTGTTCTGTGATAATGAGTTGTGAGGCTGTTGGTATCAAAAGCGCTGAAATTTGATCTGTAGTAATTCGATCGTGAGAAATAATAATTTAAATGTGGATAATGATGATGATTCACCATCCAATAATATACAGTTGGGCCTCCAAAAAACGTTTAGGTGGCCCGGCAGACCACACAAAAAAAATCAATTTAAGCGTTACCCCTGCCTGGGATTGGTACCTCGCAAAATGTAAGCGAACCTGCTACAGACTGTAGGCGGTGGAGCACCGTGTCCTCTCGTTGTGCAACTGCCAGTGCAATAAAATTGAGAGCAATGTGCTGGTTTAAGATAACACCAATACCTCTGCGTGAGAGCAAATCGGCTGCAGAGTTTGCAGTTATTTTGATATGCTGGATGTCGGTGGTGAATTGTGAGATATAACTGACTTGGCGAAGTGTGTGAGGCAAGTGAGGGTCCGAATGGGTGGACAGAGTGAAAGGTCAAGGTTTGTGGTCAGTCAGGACAGAGAATTGTCTGGCCTCGAAGAAGTGGTGGAACTGTTTGATGGCGAGGTATACAGCGAGTAATTCCCGATCGAAGGCACTGTACTTGAGCTCTGGTGGTTTCAGCGCTTTCGAGGAAAAGGCCAGTGGATGCCAGTCAGAATCGATGAACTGGTGAAGGGCTAATGATCGCAACATCAGATGCATCTACCATCAGGTATGTTGGTGCCTATGGCATTTGATAACTCAGGAGTGAGGCATTGACCAGTGTGTCTTTGATGGTGTGGAAGGCTGACAAGGTTGGAACCAGCAGAGTAACTCATTTAGTGGCTGCAGTGTTTGCAATAAATTGGTGGTAAAAGTTGATGAGGCTCAAAAACACTCGCAGTTTGCATTGAGATGAAAGTAATGGAAAGTCCCGAATAATCTGTACCTTCTCCTCGAACGGATGGATGCCTGAGCAGTTAAAGCAGTGGCTGAGGAGATTCAACTCTGGAAAGCCAAATATGCACTTTGCGGGATACATGATGATGCTGATGTCCCTCAAACGAGCGAGGAGGAGGAGAAGGAGGTGTTCCTGATGTTCTTCGGCAGATGCGCTGGCGATTAGAATATCATCTGTATTCACATAGCAGAAGTGTCATCCCCAGATCACCTGGTTAATAAAACATTGAAAGGTTTGTGAGGCATTGCGAACGCCAAATTTCATCCAAAGGAATTTGAACAGGCTGAAAGGCGTGGTAACTGCTGTCTTCTGGATGTCATCATGATCCACAGGAATCTGATGGTACGCACGAAGTCGACCTTGGAGAAGATTGTAGCGCCATGCAGGGTAGCAGTAAAATCATGAATGTGTGAAATGGGGTAACGGTCGGGGACAGTTGTGTTGTTTAAGGACCAGTAATACCCACTACGACACCAAACCCCAGGTGTCTTTTTGGGAACCATATTTAGCGGGGAAGGCCAACTGCTGAACGATGGTCTGATGATCCCCCTTTGTAACATATAGTCCAATTCTTGGCGGGTGATACATAATTTATCGGGGGCGCATCGGCAAGCACAGGGGGTCCCGTAGTCTCGATGTGATGGGTGACCTGGTATTTGATGGGCTGGATTGTTGCCGAGGGGCACGTTATAGACGGGAAGTCATAAACTACCTTTTGAAAAGGGCACCTGGGCATGGATGGAAGACACATGATATTCAGTGACACGATGGTGGATGCTTACCGAGAAAACTACGCTGTCGTTGACAAGGATGCGATGTGATGTTTGTTGTCGACAAGGAGATTGAAATGACGCAAAAATTCCACACACAGGACAGTGTAACTTGTGTTGGCATTCGCAAACACCAATGGAAATGAGCAACCTAAACCCATATGAAGCTAGAAGAGACGTTCTCCCAAAGTAGCAATAGATTTTTCTGTTGAGCAACAGACTGTGGGACAATGCTCACCTCCTCTATCGTATGATGCGAGAGTCCAAACCTGCCCATCCGGGGCCCCAGTGAGCGTCGTAAACCTAACGGACATGGAAACAACGACTAGAGGGTGAAGTTGTGACAGGGTGACCAATCATATCGGACTGTGCTTATACGAGGACCTGACATGCCCCTTGGAAAGGGTGAGGGTCAAAAGGTGTTGTGGAAATGTGCTCAAAGTACTGAGTTCACTGCGGTTCAAAGGCTCCTCCACGTGAACCCAGGCTGCTGTGCCAGGCAGTGTATTGCTGGCTCATGGTCTCAAAGTCAACCTTCGGTGGATTCCACAGAGGTGTACCATTTCTGGAAAGGAATCTTCGAAAGGAAATCGGAGGCAGTCACTCATCATCTGAACAATACAGGGGCATTGTGGCAACTGGTGCGACCCATTATTCCGAGGGCATTGACAGGGAAAAGAAATGGCTACGTCTGGGTGCACTCGTTGTGGATGGAATCAGCATACGACTGTTCAGATCCATACCTAACAGATGCCTAAGCAAGATGTTCAATCTGTGGTTGACCACGAGGAGAAATCTGTATGAACCATGAGGAAGAGAAGGCTACTGCTGTATGGCCCAGATTAACTAGTCACCATTAATTGCGGACTCCGTCATTTGCCCTGCAGCCGGTACGAGCAAGCATTAGAACCGAAAGTCACATGGTACAAACACCTATCAGAAGTATTCACGGAAGGTGAAGGCAAATGGCAGCTCAAGTCACGGTGTTTCTCACTGCTCCTATAAATGGATACACGAAGATGGGCTTGACTGGCATTGCACAGCATGGAGCTCCAGGACGGGATTCTTAAGGTCTGACATATCTGATTGTAGCATTAGCCATGGTCGGTGTCTGATTGATTAGCCATCGTCGGTGTCTGATTGATTAGCCATGGTCGGTGTAACGGTGTCCATTAGATTATCATCCAGATCCACAGTGGCGGGTAGTGCCACCTCTGTATTAGCTGCAAGTATCATGCGGACGAGGGGTGGTAAACGTTGCAAGAACAACTCAAGAAGGTACGACTGATCAAACGGGGCATGGCGGTCACGGAGAAGCTGCTGCATATGATACAGTAGTTGTGTGGGTCTTCAATCTCCTAAATCCTCAATTGTAAGGAGTTGTTGAAAGTGCCTGTGCTCCCAGGGGATCATGCAATTTATGAGCATGGCCTTCAAAATCGTGTATGGGTAATTCGTTGGAAGTTGAAGTAAAATATCTCTCACCTCCGTCGCATAATCTGGTGACAAGGAGCCAGTGATGTGTTTGAAACACGTCAATTCGGTAGTAATGTTCTGGGTGTCTAATTGCTCTTTGACTTGTGTAAACCACAGCTGTGTCTCATTAGGCCAGAATGGCAGAAGTTTTAACCAAACCGATGAAGGTGGTCGAGCGACCAGGAAAGGCGCAGCTGCTTGGTGTTCCTGGCGAATGGTTGGTTGTTTGTAACTCCTCGTCCATCCATTTGTATCATGTCGGGTTCACCAATTTAGCATAAGGAAAAAACGTCCGAGACCTTTGGAATCTGTTATTGCTTTATTAACTCACACGTAACCGACCCCATTTTCATCACTTATGGTTACACCCAGTACCAAAAACCCGAGATGAAGCATCTTAACATAATCAACATGAAGGGCAAAATGATGCCGCAACAATCTCTCTTGGGCAAGCCACATCTTAAAGTTTGACTCCAAAGCCAAATTCCGACTGGGCATCCTCCCTCGTACAAAGTCCTTTCTTGGTACACCTGAGCTCCTATCGACCTAAAAGGCTTTCATCCACAGCTTGATGGAGCACTGCGCTTCTCTCTATGCAGACGCCACTGCCTCATCTTGCTCAGCTTGACACTGTACAAACCAAGGCTTTCAAGATCATTGGAATCTCGCGATGAAGCTGAGTCTCTGGGCCTTTCATTTCGCTATCACAGACAAGTCAATAGTCTCTCAGTCTTCTTCTGCCTCATTTCTAGTCTTGCACCCTCTGCCCTCTTCATGCACTGTTCCCCACATTCCAAATATCTATCGGATGTGCAAAGTCCAATAGCAACCCCCTCCTTGTGAAACTGCCTAAATACAAAAACACTGCTCACCTCCACTCATATAATCCTCTTTTATCCCACGTGTGGAACCACCTTTCACACTCTCTTCTATCTCAACCTTTCCTCCAGGTCTTCAAGACAGCTGTTAACCACCATCTAAAGTCAACCCCCATCCAACACTATGATCTTTTCTACACCTGTTAAACCACCGCAAAATTTGCTTATGTATCCATCCTGTTCACCCCTTACATTCTCACCTACCCCTCATCATTACCTGCATCCCTTGTTTGTCCGTCACCGTCTATTTTCTTCCTCTGCCCTGCTGTTGGCGTTGCCTCTTTCTCCTGTTGTTCCCTTTGCAATGTTGTGTCCTGATCTCTTCTGTGTCTGAGATCTTCCACGAGCCAAGACATTTTATGTTAAAAGCTTCATCCATGGACATGAAGAGTAGGCGAGTTATCACTGGCACCCTTGTCAAAGTCCCATTTCCTGCCCAAACGAACACTGGGAAAGCGACGGCAAACCACCTCCTGTAATCTTTGCCGTGAGGCAACGTTGGCAGAAGTAAGTCTGCCTTCAGATAGAGCACCAGATTTGATTTTTATTCCTCCGCCAACGAAGTCGACAGAGGCATTATGTTTTCAGGTTGTCTGTCCGGCTGTCCGTCCGTGATAGGTTTTCGTTACTGCGATAACTTGAGAACGGCTAAAGGGATCTCGGTCAAACTTGGTGCAGGTATGTATAATGAGGTAAAGATGAACTGATGAAATTTTGGGGTCACAAGGTCAAAGGTCAGAGGTCATGTTAGGTAAAAATACTGTTACCCTGATAACTTGTGAACCAGTGATGGGATAATGACCAAATGTGGTACATTTATGTAGAATGATATAAAGATGAACTAATTCGATTTTGGCGTCAAAAGGTCAAAGGTCAAAGTCTGTAATAGGTCTATAACTTGAGAATGGCTAAAGGGTTCTAATTCAAACTTAGTACAGATATGTATAATGATGTAAAGATTAACTGATTATAATTTGAGGGTCCCGAGGTCAAAGGCCAAAGGTCAGAGGTCGGGTTAGATAAAAATGTGAGAACTTATGAACAGCTGAAGGGATTGAAATAAAAACTTGGTACAGGTATGTATAATGATGTAAACATGAACTGCTTAAAGTTTGGGGTCAATAGGTCAAAAGGCAGAGGTCATGTCAGGTAAAAATGTGCTAACTTGGGCACAGCTGAATGGATTTAAATCAAACTTGTTTATCAGCATTGATGTTTTAGACCTATACGTATAATGTGTTCATGATAAACAATGTATTTACAGTATACCAAATTACAGTATTGAACGATTATTTTTCACATGTTGCACTGTAAAAGGTCCATGTGAACGTTGAACCACCTTCATAAAAATATGACAAACACAAATGTGAATTTTGAGACTTGGTGTCCTGATAAAAGTTCCCAAAATGAGATGATTCATCAAAATCTTTAGAAGACTAATTTTGCATGTATTGAACAAATTTCTGAGTAATAGCAAATAAAACATTGCTAACCATCATTTCTATTTCTCTCAAAAAGCCAAAAGGAAATTATTTTTCAGACAAAAGTAATATTTTTCAAAATCAAAAATTACAAAGAGAAGAAACCCCACTTTTTCGGAATGAGAAATCATTGAATGATTATATTGTTGAATTGTGGGAAGATGTTTTCAGATGCACTTGGGATGGAGTAAAAATTGAACTTCCACCGTGCTCAGGTCAAGAATCATTAGACAAAGTTTACTCGCAGTTTACAGATGTTTCCAATTTATTTTTTTCATCCTATACCTACCAAGCTGTGTATGTTGTTGCATACGCCTTGATGGACATCCAAAGGTGTACATCCCAAAACAGTCCATTGCAAAATGGAACGTGTGCCAGTATATCTGATTTTCAACCGTGGCAAGTAAGAGGAACTTCTTCGTACCTTTTCAGGGCATTTTCTTTTAAAATAAGTGGGTGACCACAAAATTTTCCTCTTCCATTTGACGCATTTTGACCATTTTCTTCCATTTGACGCATTTTGACCATTTTCTTCCATTTGACGCATTTTGACCATTTTCTTCCATTTGACGCATTTGAAAGCATCTTCTATTTGACGCAAAAATTGAGTCAAATATATGAAGATATTCTTTCAATTCTCAACCACTCAAGTATATTGTAACAAAAATGTACTCTTAGTGGTTAAAGTGTTCATTGTCTGATTAGTTGTATCATTATTGCATGTTCAGAATGGATACATTATAAACTCCAATTTGGGTCGTTAATAAGGTTGTTTGGTCCCTCTTACATCCCTTCTTATTTTCACTGTTAAAAGCGCTTTATTTTTCACTTATTTATTTGATTAACAATCGTTTTCCTTTCCCCTCACTGACTTCACAACCAACGGTCCTCGATCCATTACCACCCTTTTATAATTTGAATCGGACGAATCGACTATGTATTTGAGGTGGTCAACCAAGGTGCGCACCAGATGATGTCACGCTAGGGCCTACATTGAACCAAGGTTGTGGTGAAAAGGTTCAGTGGAGACCTGGAACATAATCAAGTGAGGTCAATGTCGAGTCTGAGCAGCGGAAGAGTGAGCCAACCTCCCGATCTTTGAACCAACCTCCCGCTTCCACCTGTCCTCAGCTCAGACCTGCCAGGTCCCAAACCTGTCCCGAAAGTCTGTAATGTGAAGGAGGTATCGCTCTTGAGCTTTGCCAAAAGGTTTGCCAAGACAAGCCTCACAGCTAACTGTGTATGGGGGAATCACAGCCTGCTTATCCCACCCAATCAAAGTGAGAGCGCCTTGCTTGGCTTGACTAAGTCTGAACCAAGCATCTTTTAAGCATGGAAGAAAAGACGTCCGAGGCGTTCGGATTCCCAGTCAATTATGTTTACTCAAAAAGCAACCGTTTTACTCACATGATCTTCTCCCAGCTAACCTGGTACTGGAAATCCCTCGATCAACCGGAACTAAAGTGTGTTTACATAATAACTAATCAAAGGCAAGATGATGCCACTGCATCTTCCTTCTTTCTTCTTCATTAACCAATCTGAATCAAGCTTGTCTTCTCTCCCCTCTCTGGGTGTCTATAATTTGAGAGAATATTTTGTCAATAAGGCGAGGTTAAGGTAGATTAACCTGACAATTGTTAGTTATACGCGTGATTTATTTTTCAATTTGGACATCCTCTTCTACTTCACATTTTCACAGAAACAGTTGCTTTATTTTCTCCCTTCCCTGGTGTCTTTATTCACATTTTAATTAAACTGAATTATTTAGTATTCCAGTTGTTTCCTGGGTTCGGACAGTCAGGCTGAGGTTAAGGTAAAAATGGTCTTCTTTCCCTGCTGATTCCACCAAGCCTAAGCCCTTGGCTGTGGTTTCCCTGGATAGTAGATATGGACAGTGGGAATCTCGTTCATCCATTCATGTGCATCACTAATTAGTTGACGAGGCATTTGGCTATTTAGTCCTTGAGCCAACCGGCCATATTTTGAAGTGAATGCTCCGGCGGGGGGAGTAATTCTCATTATGATTTTCCATTAGACCAATGTCTCAAGTGTCAGAAAAGGTGTGATGGACATCTGAGAACGGTAGCTTAGTGCCCGGATGGACGCCATCTTTTAAACCACCCAGCTCGAAAATGCCCATTTGGTGGGGTACATTGTTGCACGTGTATCTGGACTTCTATACTAGCTATCGATGTGCGGTTGACGCCTAAATATACGTCCGATGTGTACCGTCTAAATAAAAAATAATATGAAGCATTTTGTTTTAGATTAATTATTATAAAAATCAATTATCGAAAAAAAATCATATATTTTTCAATATTTTATTATTAGACTTGTACTTTTTTTAGTGAAACAACACTGGTATGATTTTCCAAATTATGCATTGTGCTACACCGTTTATCTGTCTATAAAAATAACTCAAAAACTAAAACATATCATCCACCACGAGTTTACACAAAAAATATATGAAAAGGCATGCACTTTCCACAAACCGAAACTATGTCAGTTGGAATTTCCCACCGATAAATCAACCCACAGAACCCAGTGCCGAAAGTGACGTCAGTCTAATCTATATCTATATTCTATATTCTATATCTCAGTCTGAGATTTGTTGCGGTGACCTGATTAATTTCTGAGGGGGGGGGGGGGGTGGGTGGCTTAAGAACTAAAAGTGAACATGTTAGATGGCGCCACATACAACTCTATTATAGAGTTGTATTGTGGCGCCATCTAACATGTTCACTGACTTGGATGAGTATGTCTATGTAAGCTGGCGAGCTTTTCGGATATCGGAGTAATCTAACGTCAGTCTTTTTGTTCTTTCAGCTGAGATGGCCGGTGTCGAGGCGAAACGGGCGAAGATTGAACCTGAGTCCGGAACGTGCATCCTGTGCAGCAAGAAGTCGCCACTCTCTGAACTAAGCAAGGCAGCGGGCAACAGTTCTTGGAAGACATTGTGTGACGCAGCCGCAGTTAGAAACTTTAATCCAATTCTAAAGCTAGTCCAAGAAGGCGCAGTTGAACTTCCTAATATTCCAATATTATACCATAGGGCTTGTAGATCAGACTTCACTCACAAAAACCACCTAGCTACTTTGACCAATGCAGCTAGAAGTTCTTCAGTTGATACTGGCGATGTGGTGCGACGGCGATCATCACGGGAAGAGACAGGATCAACTTCAACGGTCTACGATGATAAATGCATTTTTTGCCAGCGTGCTTCAAAATTCATAAAAGGCAGTCGTACCCGTGAAACAGTTGTCTTGGCTGTTGAACTTCGAGCAGATAAGACAATAAGAGATGCTGCGACAGCTCGCAATGATGAGAGAGTTTTGGCATTGACTACACGAGATATGGTTGCAGCTGAGGCTCACTACCACTTCTCCTGCTATAGAAACTACACACGGCCCCAAAAACCTCAAGTAGAAACTGACATTGAAGATAATATCGAGAAAAAAGAAATGATACGATGTATATTCAATTTCATTCGCACTGACTTGTTCTTGAACCCGAGGATTGTTCCAATAGTTGATGTTGCAACAGATATCCTGTCTTCAGATACATTTTCAGTTGATGTTCGTGACTCCATCAAGAAGAATCTGCAGCGCACATTACAAAGAGAGTTTGGAGAATCGCTCATCTTCTTCAATGTGAAACACCGTGTATACTTGATGCCCGATAATCTGACAAAGCGAGAGATTGCTGCAGAGTGCGTAAACCTGAAAGCAGAAGTGAAAGCATTTGAACGAACGGACGGTGAAAGTAACATTGTGCGTGCAGCTACTTCACTGCGACACCAGATCAAAGATGCTCATTACAATGAACGTTGGCCGCCTCAGCCAGCAGAACTCACTTCAGATTACGTGAAGATACCAGATTCTCTTCGTGTATTTCTGCATACTTTGATTCGCGGGAGTGGGGGTAGCTCTGCGCGTGCCGACACACTGGTATGGTCGATGGCTCAAGATATCATCAATGCTGTACACCGGGGTACCATCAGAACATCGAAGCATGTCCTACTTCCGTGGGTCATGAAAACGCTCACCGGTAATACAGAGGTCATCAGAATATTGAATCGACTCGGGCACGGATGTTCGTACACAGTTCTGGAAGAAATCGAGACAGCGCTATGCATAGACAAATTTGATGGCGTATCAAAGCTTCCAGAAACGTCTTGAAGAGGGAACAGGCTTACATGACACATTGAACAAGCTAAACTTGAAGACCTTTGGTAAGATCAAGCAGAAAGTTGTGAAGGGCACAAACAAGGAGATCGTCCTGAGAGCTGACAGACAACTGTTTGCCACCATGATACTCATCGCCAAGACAAGGAACCTCGACATGCAACTTGTCCTTTGTCACCCACTAGGGCCGTTACCATGGTCTTTGGCAAACGTTGATGGGTCAATGAAAAAAACGAACAAAGCTGCACTTGCGAAACACATGGAAGGTCTTGTGGAACCAGCCGAGAACGTTGACAAGCGAAGTGCAACAATAATTGATGCGATGGCTCTCATACAAAATATGCATGGCGAGAACGACACGTTCGAAGAACTATCTGACCGCATCCTTGCTGCAGCGCTTCACGCTGGTCAAGGCAGTGAGCGCATCGATGTTGTCTTTGACACATACACAGAAGAATCCATCAAAGCAGCTGAGCGTGTGAACCGCGGTTCAAATGAAGGCATCAGTTTCAGCGAGATCAGACCCGCACACAAAATCATGAACTGGCGGCGTCTCCTTGCTTGCAGCCAGACAAAGGAGAAACTGGTTGTGTTTCTGGCGGGGTCGTGGAAACATGAAACAAATCGCGAAAAGCTAGGCAACAGAACACTGTATGTCACCTGTGGTGAAAAATGTCTGGTACTGACCCGCGATAAGTGGAAGTTGGTGCAAGCACTCGAATGTAGCCACGAGGAAGCAGACACGCGTATGTTTCTCCACGCAAAGCACGCCGCTACCCACTACAAGACGATCATCTTAGTGGCAGATGACACCGACGTTCTGATCATCAGTCTTCATCTCAGCAGAACCATCGATAGTCAGCTCTTCATCAGACGAGGAACAAAGGTTCGAGTCAGAATGATCGACGTTGGAAAGTTGGCTGCGGTATTGGGGTCTGGAGTTTGCAGTGCATTGCCAGGGCTTCATGCATGGAGCGGGTGTGACACTGTGAGTGCTCTGGCTAGCCAAGGAAAGATAAAGGCTTTGAAGCTTGTGCAAGCGAATGAACTGTATCTTCAAGCATTCACAGATCTGGGATCTTCGTGGAATGTACCAACAGACGTCTTCAATAGCATTCAGGCCTTCACGTGTCAGCTGTACGCCAAGAACACGAAGATCGTCGGTGTTAATTCGCTCCGTTATCACATGTTCTGTGCAAAGAAGGGCCAGATCGAATCTGGACAATTGCCGCCTTGTGAAGACTCCTTGATGCAGCATACGCTTAGGGCCAACTATCAGGCGGCTATCTGGCGACGCAGCCTTGAAAACCTACCAGACGTCCCAACACCATCAGCAGGACATGGTTGGGAACTCGATGATGGCGGTTCGCTCACAATCCGATGGATGGCGGGTCTACCAGCTCCAGATGTCGTCTTGAATCTCATCTCATGCACATGCAGAAGGACGTGTCGACCGTCAGATTGCTCCTGCATACTGAATGGGTTGAAGTGCACTGTTGTGTGTAAGCTGCAGGGATGCTCCAACATGGTGCAGGATGATGCTATCGTGGCTCAGGATGCCAATGACTCTGATGGCGACTCTGATGATTAACTTTGTGTGCACTGTATATTGTATAGCATATGTTGTTCTCTATTATAATGCAGGCCAAATTGCCTGAAAATCTTTATAGACAGATAAACGGTTTAGCAAAATGTATAATTTGGAAGATCATACCGGTGTTATTTGACTAAAACATGACATGTTCAATGATACCTCCGCTTGCTTATTAGGAATATACATCGTATGGTGTTAAAATCAGCTCCATACGTCTTTCCAAACTCTAGTAATGAATAATTAATATAATTGGCGGCCATTTTGAAATCCAAGATGGCCACCAAAGTGCAGATTTCCTATGTAACAATTTCCGCCTGCTTATTAGATATCGTATGGTGTTAAAATCCTCTCCGTACGACATTCCTAACTTGCGTTATCGTCAGAATAGATAATGCCAGCGGCGGCCTAAGTCATTTTATGCCTCTTTACATTTATTTGTTGTAAACTCGTGGTGGATGATATGTTTTAGTTTTTGAGTTATTTTTATAGACAGATAAACGGTGTAGCACAATGCATAATTTGGAAAATCATACCAGTGTTGTTTCACTAAAAAAAGTACAAGTCTAATAATAAAATATTGAAAAATATATGATTTTTTTTCGATAATTGATTTTTATAATAATTAATCTAAAACAAAATGCTTCATATTATTTTTTATTTAGACGGTACACATCGGACGTATATTTAGTCGTCAACCGCACATCGATAGCTAGTATAGAAGTCCAGATACACGTGCAACAATGTACCCCACCAAATGGGCATTTTCGAGCTGGGTGGTTTCAAAGATGGCGTCCATCCGGGCACTAAGCTACCGTTCTCAGATGTCCATCACACCTTTTCTGACACTTCAGACATTGGTCTAATGGAAAATCATAATGAGAATTACTCCCCCCGCCGGAGCATTACTTTTGGTCTGGCTCAAGGACTAATTGATGACTCGATGCTGAGCCGGTCCAGGCCCTGGATGCATACTACCTCTTATTTTAAGGCAACTTACCTTCCCACAGAATAAGCCACCCCATCTGATCTTTAAGGCACATTGCAGAGTGACCAGTCAATCCCTTATCATGCCACGTTGTCATGTTAAGTTTGGCCACCTCGAAAAAGGCTGTTCTGAAAAAAAACAAAGACCTTAAACTGGGAAGCTGCACCGATACTCCCTGCCGCCATTGTGTCTCCCACGGCATGCACACTATGCAGCCCAGTGTGTACCCAGTGGCGCCACCACCCCACCCAGCCCATTGTCCAGTCAGGCTTACACACATAAAAATGCACAAGACTAACGGCAAGCAGAACACCAACCATTCATACCAGAAACTCTCTCTCATGGTTGGGACTAGCATAGAAGCCCGTTTCGCACACCGTGTATCCTTGCAGCACAAACACCGCACCACGCAACTCCGCTCGATTGGTTGGACCAGGACCAACCGGGCATTTTGCCTCCATGCAGTCGCTCTGTCATAGGTCCTACTCATAACGCGACAAGACTTGGGATCGAGTTGGTACCTCTACAGGCACCGGTGTTCGGCACGTGTGAGTGCAGACCATTTGAACACTGAAAGCCTGGGCCGTCATTTCCAGAAGTTTCACCACGACGGTTCTTAAATCTTCTCGGCTGAGACCCATCGAGCATTGGATCCTAGTGCCTGCATGGGAGAGACGGCTTCACTCAGTTCTACTTGGCGGACTTCCCCATGAGATTCGGAGGCATGAGCCCCCGGTACGCGCACAGAAGGGACCGCACTCCAGTCAGCCTCGACCCTTCCAGATGATTGTCTCCACTCACCACGGTCAATCACTATGTCCCTTGGGGGTGCATATGGTGGTGTATGGGGGGAATCTGGGCTAGGGATGTTATTTGCCCTGGTGAGCTCGGTGAGCTCGGTCTGGACGAGAGCTTTCTAAGTGGGTTGTCTCCGCTTCCATTCAATGGCCACAAAGGAATTATCTGGCACACACTAAAACAACAATTGATTTATGTACTTTTAGCCATTGTGCAACAGTCGTGCTTCCCTGAGAGCTATGTGATTAACCTCCTCATCATCCCAGCATGCCCGCGGCCCTTGAATGAGTCGCTGGGACACGTGAAATGCCAAGGTGTGTACCCTTCGTCTATGCACCCCCAGGCCAACCAGCTTTTCAAAGCATCTTCCACAGTCCGCACACACGTGCCAGCACCCTTGAGCCCCCAGTGGCTCCGCTGCTGCAACCTCACGAGCAGCTGTGGCAGCGGTGCTCTCGACCTCACTGATAATGCCCTCAGATGGCACGTCAGAGGGTGAAAACCACAGGAAATGGGAGGGCACCCCAGACTCGCACTAGGCCTGACCCCCACTTGGTACAACACTTTCAGGCTGCACCAGCTCTTCCAACATGGATGCAGGGATCTTAGGCATATTGGACCAAAGCACGAAGACTTTGCAAAGGAGGAACACAGTAAAGTGTACACTTCCATCAGTGAAACCCAACTCTGTATAGTGTATACACTCGACAGGATTGCTCAAATGTTCAGACTCCACACTTTGGCCCATGAGAGAGATCCAGCGAAGGACGCCCGATGCGCAGCGAGAGGGCACGGGATTGCCAGCGGAAGGACAGGAATGAGGAAGGCACAGGCCAGAGAGTCTCCCGCCACTACCATTAAGTAAAGGAGTCCATCACTCGCAACACTCCATTAACCGTTTTCGGTGTGGACTCTACCATCTCCAGGCGCCGCCAGAGTGAGGCAGGTTGTTCTTCCCTGGCTTCCTAATGAGGCCACACTCCCCAAAATACCATTATAGATCTGGGACACCAAAGAAAATAAATTATAATTGAAGGAAGAAAGAAACCTTAACCAAATTCCAAGTCATGATCAGTCCCTTCAAATTCGAAGTAAGGATCATGCAGTGGTCAGAAGGAACCCTGGAATCCTCCTAAGGCAGCACTTCCATAAAACCCTTTGGGATATGGGACACCAAAAAGAAAAAATATAATGGAGAACAAGTCAGGAGACGACGATGGTTCACGAGCGAGTGGTATTCAATAACAAAGGACGGACTATAACCGAAACAGGCCCGGACAGGCCAGGCCCGGAAATGTCAAAACGAAGGTTACTGACATTGAAATGAGATAGAAAATAATGTATAATCAGTTATGAGGTTAGTTAGCTGCACAATACCGAAAATTCGGTGAAAAATGAAATGAAAAAAAAAATGGGAAAAAATGAAAAGTCCAGCTCTGTGGGGCTGGACACATGACATTGCCCTAACCAAATATCGAAACCCCTGTCAGATTCCACCAAACCCCTCGGAGAAGATGTAGCTTGAACTCGATTACCCCCTAAAAAGACATCTTTTTCGGGCGTGGCTCCGCCCACAATGGGCGCAATACGCCCACTCTAGGCAGGACACAACTAGATCATGACATCAACCTCCCACGCAAGTTTCATCAAGATCGGATGATATCATCGGGTAGTTATGCTGCGGAAAGACAGACACACACACAGACAGATGCACACACATGATGAATATAGTGGTCACTTGATAACTCGTGAACCAACAAGTCAGGAGACGACGATGGTTCACGAGCGAGCAGTATTCAATGACAAAGGACGGAATATAACCGAAACAGGCCCAGACTGGGGGGGGGGGGGGCAGGGGCCCACGTGGCAGGTGTTGGCACCCAACTTACGGTGTACATGCCTATTTACAAAGGGCCCCAATGCGCTGCGTGTGCAGGCCTTTAATAGCCAGCTGTACGTAATTGTGTGTGGTGCTGGCTTGGAAATGTCAAAACGAAGGTTACTGACCTTGAAATGAGATAGAAAATAATGTATAATCAGTTATGAGGTTAGTTAGCTACACAATACCGAAAATTAGGTTCGATTCCGACAACATTGAAAATTTGACCTTTGTGACCTTCAAAGGTCAAAGGTCGAAGATTCTGAAATTTGTTGGAAAACTTGTATTTCATGATGTATGTGCAGTCCCTCCTCCAGGGTCGCCCCATAAGTAGGCGCAACTCCCCTTGAAAGGAACTTAATTTCAAGATATTTAACTTGTTCAGCCACTGTACAAGGTCGAAGTTCTCTCCCGCCGAGAGAGACCGCCACACCCCCATCGACCAGGTACCTTTTATTGGCACAGTCAATGACAATGTTGAGTGTAACGGACTTCTCCACATTTATCTTTAGACTTTAGAATCTCATGGGGAAGCATGAGCCACATCCATTGATTACTGGATCCCGGCCAGTGTTCTGGCACACAGGTTCAGGTCTGCAAAGGTCTGGATGGTTTCACTTCCAAGACTAATACCCATTCCCTCTGGTAAATTCACCAGCACCTCATCAAGGAAACCGTTGAATAATATCGGAGAGAGAGGGTCACCAAATTCCCACTGCTAGTCATTGGAATTGGCTCAAGCCCGCAGTGGCTTCGGTCATCTCCAGTTCAGGTGGGCTCGAATAATCATACTGTGATTGATGGAGTCGAAGGCCTTCAACACATCCAGCACAGCAAGGCACAGGGCGTTGAGGTTGTGCGTGGCATCTCTAAGGATCCCATCAAGAATATTGATATTGTCCGTACAACCGTCACCCCACCCGAAGGCTCGCTGTACCAGATGGAGGTTGAAGGCCTCTGACAACTGCACGAGGAGTATTTTGTGATGGAGCTGAATAAGGTAACTGCTGATCGTTTTGGGCCGGTAGTTTGATGCATGTTCAGGGTTGGCTGGTTTTAGGATCAACACCGTTTTATGATTTTTCAAGCAGTGGGGAAGGAACCCACAAAACAACCAGAGGTTGTACAACTTATTCAGGTATTTGGAATGGCCCTGACCAACCGGCTAGATATACCATCGACTCCGGGAGCCCCCATCTGGAGGAGATCTTTGTTCTTCTGCATCTCATTCTAGCCAATTGGGAGGATAAAGTGCCACTGTTGTGTGACAACCACAACCTGTCTGAGATCTGGATGTGATCTTCTTCCGAAGACCGCACTCCAGAAATCCAACATTTGGGGACCATAAGGGTCGTCACCCTAACTGGCCCACGTTGAGAGATGCACTGATTAGCATAGCGACCTGGATTTAAATGGAATAACCTTTGCACAGCAGCATACTGGGTTGGGCAAGATACTTTCAGGGATCCCTTCCAGCCCTCCTCCTCAGCCACTTACGCAAGCTCCTTCTCTTATGCCGGCACAAGAGCCTTCTGAAGAGACACCACCATGATGCCCAATGCCCCCAGCGGGAGCAGACCGAACGTTCGACAATGCTCTGTCGACATCAGCCTCAAGTTGCTCTTTGACGTCCTCCCCAGAGACCTCCCCCAGACAGCCAAAGAGATGGTCTAAGCATTGCTCGTTCCACTCACGGCCACCAGAAGGATGTGCCCGTAAAAAGACCTCAATCTCGTCCTTCCATTGCAGTCGACCACTCGCACTCAATGTTTCGGCCTCAGGATTGGGCGGCTCCAGGGTGGGGACCGAACTAGGCGACAAGTCACCCGGCCTGGCCCTCACCGCAGATCCGCCCGTTCCCTCCAAAGGTCTCCGGCCAGTCCGTGGTGGGTGTCTCAGTAGAGGTTGTGATGTTACTTCAAGCTCTACAAGGAGCCTCTGCACCAGATCCTTGTAGGCCTATGACCTCTTTCCCTTGATGGCCTTGAGGGTCCGTCCAAGGACTTTGTTCAACAGTCCCTGGTTAATGAAAACACATTGCCCACAGACTAATCGGGCCTTCTCAAGAGCCATCTTCTTCCTCAGGATTCCATCGCGGCTTCACACTAGCAGGGAGATGCTGCTGATGGTATTCCTGAGGGTGTTTGGTACGTGAATGCATGCTGAGACCAATCTTGGTTCCAAAATCTCTTCCACAACACGTAAACACCACGTGCCCCCAGCCCCTCCTGGCTCTGGAGCCGTACCCCCATGAGTAGCCACAGACGCAGCACCCAAATTTTCCCCACTCATTTTTCAATTGCAATGTTGAGGATAGTTCGGAGAAAATGGGGGTACTTCCCAGATCCCCTAATGTGCCCAGCCATTACTTAGAACAGCAGACAAATCTGTGGTCCTGACTCTCGCCATGTGGAGGCGACTGCTTTAGGCTACTTTATCACAATCCTAGAAGTCAAACAGAACAACACTACAAAACGCACTGTACTGATGGACACCTGCAGACAGCGACCCAAGAACCCATGCCGGTCAGGTTGGTGCGGCATACCCCTGCATGGGGTTTCGAAACATCCGCCCCTAGTACTCACGCAAGAGAGGCCATGTCACTCGGATCGACACAGCCAGCTCCTGTGCGGGGTTCGGGAGCGTCAAATCCTAGTACCCGCACGGGAGAGGCCGCTTCGCTGAGTTGTAGTGGGCAGACCTCCGAATGTGATACGGAGGCCTGAGCCACCGGTACCTGCATGGAAGGGGCCGCACTCAGGTCAGCGTCATCCCTCCCAGATGATCATCCCCACTTACCTCGGCGAATCACTATGTCCCATGGGGGTGCATATAGTGGCATAAGGGGGACTCTGGGCTAGGGATGTTATTTGCCCTGGGCTTGCACAGCTAGCTCGGTCTGGAGGAGAGCTTTATAAGCAGGCTGTCTCTGCTTCCCCTCAATGGCCTCAAGGGAACGCCCCAGCACAAACTGAAAACGATAGATTTATGTACTTGCAGCCATCATGCAACAGTTGTGCTTCCCTGAGAGCCATGTGGTAAACCTCATCTCTCGCGCTCTCAGCCCTTGAATGGGTCGATGGGATACGTGAAACTCCAAGCGGTGCATCCTTCATCTATGCATCCCCAGCCCAACCAGCTTTTCAAAGCATCTTCCACAGTTCATACACACGTGCCAGCGCCCTGGAGCCCACAGTGGCTTTAGATAGAGAGGAGAAACCATTCACGAGCAGCCGCAGCAGAGGCCCTCTCGACCTCACTGATAATGCCCTCAGACAGCACTTCAGAGGGTGGAAACCACGGTAAAGGGAAGTGCACCCCAGACCTGCAGGAAGCCAGATCCCTACTTGGTACAGTCCTTTTGGGCTGCTCCAGCTCTTGCCACATGGATGCGGGGATCTTAGGCATATTGGACCAAAGCACAAAGACTTTGGAAAGGAGGAACTCAGTAAAGTGTAAACTTGCACCAGTGAAACCGAACTGGCTTCGGATAGTTAGGAGAAACCATCAGAATCGCTCAATGCACTCCACAGCCAGATCAATATGCTCCACAGCCAGATTGATACACTCCACAGCCACAGTACCACAGTCCACAGTGCACCCCAGATCGATAAACTCCACAGGATCGCTCAAATGTTCAGATGCCGCACTCTGGGCCATGAGAGAGATCCGGCCCAGGACACCAGATGCGACATGCCATGAGAGGGCACAGGCCTGCTGGTGGAAGGATGGGAATGAGGAAGGCACCGGCTGGAGAGTGTCCCACCGCTACACATAAAGGAGTCCTAGTTACTCCCGCCGTTTACCAATGCTTCTGTGAAT
Organism: Myxine glutinosa; assembly: GCF_964187855.1. Classification (NCBI taxonomy): domain Eukaryota; kingdom Metazoa; phylum Chordata; class Myxini; order Myxiniformes; family Myxinidae; genus Myxine; species Myxine glutinosa. The sequence goes on along the minus strand of NC_136263.1, from coordinate 198,354,676 downwards.
TGATTCACTTTGATATTCAGAGCACAGGGCAGAAATCACATCGCGTCCACACTCACTCACCAACCATCGAGAAGCTCTGTTTTAATTAAACAGTCGGAATCCCCTTGTCTGCACCGGTTCTCAGGTGACTGCCGATCGCTGGCCGAGGCACACATGCGCACCCAAGCCTCGCACCATCGCCCACGTACACGAGCGGGGAACTGTTGCAAGACAAATGCATGAAGCACGCGCAGCACAAGAACGCCCACCCACACGCTCAGAGGGGGTGCGTGACGTGGTGGGTCCAGGCGAACCACGCACGCGCAATCAGCCATATATCTCCATGGGAAGACAGTGGCTCATGTTTGTAACAGAGTCCCTCATGCTCAGGGACATCCGCCAGGCCGATCCAGTCGAGGACGCCCAATGCTGACAAGGAAGGCACCAGCCAGAGAGTCATCTGCCGCCACCTGAGCCGCACGTTTGACCCCCAATGGGATGTGCATGGAATGGATGAGCGCCGCAGCCATGCAACCGCCGCTACGCCCCCCCCCTCCCCTCACAAACAAGGGGAGATAGTGATGGGGAGATGCGACCAACAAGTGCGGGTCGCCGCGCATGCCACGCTGGGTGCTCGACAATGGTGACAAGACAAGAAGAACGTCCCCAACCGGCACCAGACCTGGCCCCAAACACACATCCACGCCGGCGGTAGAACCCGACGCCACGCCACGAGGTGCCGGTAGACCGGACGACAGCGTGGGAGCCCAACTGTCCCGGGAAACTGAGGCTCACTCAAACCGTGAGCACAATGCCGTACACCGCTTCGCGCCCTGGCTCGACCGACCTAGCCCTCAAAGCCAGATCCTTGTACAGAATTTACAGATCCAGCATGCCGACTTGCCTTACCCACATTGTTCCATTGTACCAGAGGCTGTTCACCCTGGAGACCTGTTGCGGATATGGGTATGTTCCAGAGCGAGTCTGTGCTAGTAAATCACTATCAGGGACATGCGAGTTAGGTTACTTGCGTGTCCAGGCAAATTGAAGATCCTAACATTTTCCTGAGCCACTATTGGTGCTTTAAATTTAAATTAACACTTCCGCCTGGTCTCTTGGGAGTTTTTCCTCAGGTGATCTTGCATCGCACCCATTAGGTAGATTAAATAGACCATTGCAATATACTGTGGCAGAGTGACGACAGGGCCAGCCAATGAGCACCGTTGGATCTGAGCAGGCACGGATGTTTTCCCATGTGAGGGGAAAGGCAGCACACCTTTAAAGTGCCACGCCTGCAAGGCACATAAAGGAGTTTGGAGTTTGGAATGGAGTCGATGCCACGTCTGGGAGCCATACAAAGGAGTTCTACTGACATTCTCCAGAGTTGTCCTCACGCTCACTGGAGAGGCGATAGATCGTCGAGGAACGAGCTCCTGGGCGTGGTCACCACCCACCTACTGACATTCTCCAGAGTTGTCCTCACGCTCACTCCTTCTAAAACTCCAAAGCATCGGCTGAGTATGCCAATGGTCCTTTCCAGGACCCCCATCATACTTCTGCAACTCACACTAACATCTCCACACAAACCCATCTAGCTGACTCACTCAGAGCGCCAGAGAATCAACAGTGTCACCCGGCTTATGTTCAGGTAACGATGGGGTTCCACCCATGCTCTACTTCTAACACTCGTCTTTTTTTTTTTTTCTTTTTTTTTTTTTTGTTGTATACAAGATCGAGGCTCGTGAAAGAGCGAACATTAATCACACAGAAAGACAAACAGACACACAAAACAAATAACATCGGGAGCGGTAGACAAGATGGGGAGAGAGGGGGAAGGACACAAACACAACATTTGAGAGCAGGGACCGAGAGACATGGAGACATCGAGAGAACTGTGGGAGGGAGAGGGCTTTGGGGGGAAGGCATGGGAAGGGGGGGGGTGGGAGAGGTATAAAACATATGGACACTGCCAAGACTTCCAGGAAAGAAGTTGGAATTTCAAACAAGGTGGATCTGGGGTGAATTAGTGGGGGTAGAAAAGATCAAGGTTTTGGATGGGGGAAGATAAGAGATGGTGGTGAACAGCTGTTTTGAAGACCTGGAGGGAGGAGTGTGATTGAAGTGAGTGTGGGAGTTTGTTCCAGAGGCGGGAGAAAAGAGGAATGAAAGAGTGAAGGTGAGCAAAGAGCCGAGATTTCGGCAGTTTAACCATCAGAGGGTGGCTGGCAGATCTTGTGCGACCTGTAGGAATATTTGGGGGACAGAGCACAGAGAGAGCTGGGGGAGCAAGGCCGGAGAGGAGTCGGTAGAAGACAGAAAGACCACCTACCTGCCTGCGGTGAGTGAGTGAAAGGCCCTCAGAGATAGCTTCATCGCGGGAGATTCCAATGATTCTGAAAGCTTTGGATTCAACAGCATGAAGCCGAGCCAGGTGTGAGGCAGGAGCACCAGCCCATAGGGGAGAACAGTATTCCATTGAGCTGCGGATGAAAGCCTTGTATGTGGTGAGGAGCTCAGGTGTGCCTAGGAAGGACTTCGCACGACGGAGGATGCCCAGTCGGCGACTGGCTTTGGAGGCCAGCTTGGAAATGTGGTTTTCCCAAGAAAGATCATGGCAGATGGTGAGACCCAAAAGCTTGAGCGACAGAACTTCTTGGAGAGGATTGTTGAGAAAGTAGATGGGAGGGTTGTCCAGTCGATCTTTTCGGAGAGACATAGTAAGAGTGTGAGATTTGTCAGGATTGAAAGACATGTTCCACATGTTTGACCAGTCTGTGATTTTGTCCAGGTCTTCAGAGAGTGAGGAGGCTGCAGACTGCCGATCTGAGGGAAGAGGAATGGAGCGGCAGAGAGTGGAGTCATCAGCAAAGAGATACAGAGGATTTTCCAGAGAGTCGGAGAGATCATTGATAAAGACCAGAAAAAGCACAAGGCCCAGCACACTGCCTTGGGGAACTCCAGCCTGAACGGGAAGGGGAGATGAGAGAAATTCATTCAGGGCCACACGTTGACTACGACCAGAGAGGAAGTCCGCAAGCCACGCATGGAGATTTCCATGGATACCTTAGGAGGAGAGTTTGGTGAGCAGAGCTGGGTGCCAGACCGTATCGAAGGCACGTGATATGTCAAGGGAGACAGCTCTGATTTCCTGTTTGGCATTGAGGACCTCCATCCATTGTTGAGACAGCAGAAGCAGCATGTCCAGAGTAGAGTGACCTGGTCTGAAACCAAATTGATGATCAGAGATCAAGCCATTGGAGAAGAGGAAAGATTTCATATCCGAAGCAATGATGGATTCCATGACTTTGCTGATAATTGGGAGCAGGCTGATTGGTCTGTAGTTGCAAGGATCTGTTTTTGCACCTTTTTTGTGTAAAGCGGTAATGTTTGCTGATTTCCAGGATGCTGGCAGATGACCTTGAGCAAAAGATAGGGTGAAAAGAACAGAGAGAGGGTGAGATAGAGCGGCAGAGCAGGATTTTAGGACCCGTGGGCTGATGCCATCTGGTCCAGTTGCAGAATCAGAGTCGAGGTTTGACAAAAACTCCTCCACCTTGTCAGGAGAGAAGGTCACAGAGTCCAAGAGCAGTTTGGTTCCACTGGGAAAGGTGGGAACAGAGAGAGATGGGTTTGGGACTAAGGATTTTGAGGCAAACACAGAGTTGAGGCATTCGGCTTACTCTTCTTACTCTTCTTATTCTTTGCCCAGAATGAATGTGGTACCTCGGTTATTTGTGGTAATTGATTGTCAAAAGGGCTTCTGTGTGAAGACAAGACTTTTAATTGTGTGACTTTGTTTTACTTGTAAATATGTGCATTGTTGAACTATAATCTCTTTCAAACTGTCTGGTTGTCTGTATCAATTGAGTTGACAAAATGTGGTGTATCAGGGAGTTCAGCCAAGCCAATTCGTTACAAGCAGTCAGAAGCCAACGTGTAACCTATTATAAAGCTTGGCCGTATTCTGGAATTGGTTGCTCATTGCGAAGCACAGTACTATATCTGGGGGGTTTAATTTGCCAGAGAGGTAAAGCAGGATTTGGACGCTGGTCCCCACCTAAATTAAGCATCTCAGACAGTGTATGTGGTTGCTTAACATTAGCAGAGTTATGTGCGGAGTTACCTGCGGCTTCAATATCACCAACAGGGGAGTAGATTTTGGAACTGCCCTTGTAATCCACCTTAAGGCGAATCCATATCAATACTTTATATTGTTTGTACTCCATGCACAGCTGTTGTTGTATCTTCGAAATGTGCGATGGAAAACAGCTATGGGAGCTGGAATGTTTTTTGATGAGAATGGTGACCCACCTGCATCATATCAGCTGTTGATATGGGAAAGAAATGCCAAAAGAAAAATTATTTTCAAAAATATTGGACATTTCGATTCCAACACTTCTCCTGACAAAAAACTCTATGTGAATACTGATGATTCTTATTGGAATAATGGGATTAAAAAGGTAAGTTTGCCTTTCGTCATTAGCATCAATAATTATACGTGTATGTTGTGAATTTACTTTGGTGGATGGGAGAGTGGAGGATCTGCACATGTGCCTGGATTGAGCAAAGCTGCCCTCTTTCTGGTTGCACTACCGGGAGTCCTCACTTAACACTCATGATGCATTCCCACAAATTCGAGTGTAATGCGAAAAAGTGCAAGTCGAATTCCTTTTTCTCATGAGAACAATGTTACATCGGAGGGATGTGTTCCTGGTAAAAAAAATTTAGGACATAAAAAAACATTTAAAAAACATGAGTGAACGGGCAGGTTCGGCTTTCAACAAACATGATCACATGAGTGCAGGGGCAGGTTCAGCTTTCAACAAACATGATCACATGAGTGCAGGAGGAGGTTCAGCTTTCAACAAACATGATCACATGAGTGAACGGGCAGGTTCGGCTTTCAACAAACATGATCACATGAGTGAACGAGCAGGTTCGGCTTTCAACAAACATGACAACACAAGTGAACGAGCAGGTTTAGCCTTTCACAAACATGATCACATGAGTGAATGAGCAGGTTCGGCCTTCAACGAACATGATCATATGAGTGAACGAGCAGGTTCGGCCTTCAACGAACATGATCATATGAGTGAACGAGCAGGTTCGGCTTTCAACAAACATGATCACATGAGTGAACGAGCAGGTTCGGCTTTCAACAAACATGATCACATGAGCGAACGAGCTGGTTCAGCTTTCAACAAACATGATCACATGAGTGAACGAGCTGGTTCAGCTTTCAACAAACATGATCACATGAGTGAACGGGCAGGTTCAGCTTTCAACAAACATGATCACATGAGTGCAGGAGCAGGTTCAGCTTTCAACAAACATGATCACATGAGTGAACGAGCAGGTTCGGCTTTCAACAAACATGATCACATGAGCGAACGAGCAGGTTCAGCTTTCAACAAACATGATCACATGAGTGAACGAGCAGGTTCAGCTTTCAACAAACATGATCACATGAGTGAACGAGCAGGATCAGCTTTCAACAAACATGATCACATGAGTGAACGAGCAAGTTCAACTTTCAACAACTATGACCACATGAGTGAACGAGCAGGTTCAGCTTTCAATAAACATGATCACATGAGTGAACAAGCAGGTTCGGCCTTCAACAAACATGATCACATGAGCGAATGAGCAGGTTCAGCTTTCAACAACCATGATCACATGAGTGAACGAACAGGTTAGGCCTTCAACAAACATGATCACATAAGTGAACGAACAGGTTAGGCCTTCAACAAACATGATCACATGAGCGAATGAGCAGGTTCGGCCTTCAACAAACATGATCACATGAGTGAACGAACAGGTTCAGCCTTCAACAAACATGATCACTTGAGTGAACGAGCAGGTTCAGCTTTCAACAAACATGATCACATGAGTGAACGAGCAGGTTAGGCCTTCAACAAACATGATCACATGAGTGAACGAGCAGGTTCGGCTTTCAACAAACATGATCACATGAGCGAATGAGCAGGTTCAGCTTTCAACAACCATGATCACATGAGGGAACGAACAGGTTAGGCCTTCAACAAACATGATCACATGAGTGAACGAACAGGTTAGGCCTTCAACAAACATGATCACATGAGCGAATGAGCAGGTTCGGCCTTCAACAAACATGATCACATGAGTGAACGAACAGGTTAGGCCTTCAACAAACATGATCACATGAGTGAACGAGCAAGTTCGGCCTTCAACAAACATGATCACATGAGGGAATGAGCAGGTTCAGCCTTCAATGAACATGATCACATGAGTGAACGAGCAGGTTCAGCCTTCAACAAACATGATCACATGAGTGAACGAGCAGGTTCAGCCTTCAACAAACATGATCACATGAGTGAACGAGCAGGTTCAGCTTTCAACAAACATGATCACATGAGTGAACGAGCAGGTTCGGCTTTCAAAAAACATGATCACATGAGTGAACGAGGAGGTTCAGCTTTCAACAAACATGATCACATGAGTGAACGAACAGGTTCCGCTTTCAAAAAACATGATCACATGAGTGAACGAGGAGGTTCAGCTTTCAACAATCATGATCACATGAGTGAACGAGCAAGTTCGGCTTTCAACAAACATGATCACGTGAGTGAACGAGCAAGTTCGGTCTTCAACAAACATGATCACATGAGTGAACGAGCAAGTTCAGCTTTCAACAAACATGATCACATGAGTGAACGAGCAGGTTCAGCTTTCAACAAACATGATCACATGAGTGAACGAGCAGGTTCGGCCTTCAATAAACATGATCACATGAGTGAACGAGCAGGTTCAGCTTTCAACAAACATGATCACATGAGTGAACGAGCAGGTTCAGCTTTCAACAAACACAACATGAGTGAACGAGCAGGTTTGGCCTTCAACAAACATGATCACATGAGTGAACGAGCAGGTTCAGCTTTCAACAAACATGATCACATGAGTGAACGAGCAGGTTCGGCCTTCAACGAACATGATCATATGAGTGAATGAGCAGGTTCGGCCTTCAACAAACATGATCACATGAGTGAACGAACAGGTTAGGCCTTCAACAAACATGATCACATGAGTGAACGAGCAGGTTCAGCTTTCAACAAACATGATCACATGAGCGAATGAGCAGGTTCAGCTTTCAACAACCATGATCACATGAGTGAACGAACAGGTTAGGCCTTCAACAAACATGATCACATGAGGGAATGAGCAGGTTCAGCCTTCAACGAACATGATCACATGAGTGAACGAGCAGGTTCAGCCTTCAACAAACATGATCACATGAGTGAACGAGCAGGTTCAGCCTTCAACAAACATGATCACATGAGCGAATGAGCAGGTTCGGCCTTCAACAAACATGATCACATGAGTGAACGAACAGGTTAGGCCTTCAACAACCATGATCACATGAGTGAACGAGCGGGTTCGGCCTTCAACAAACATGATCACATGAGTGAACGAGCAGGTTCAGCCTTCAACAAACATTATCACATGAGTGAACGAGCAGGTTCAGCTTTCAACAAACATGATCACATGAGTGAACGAGCAGGTTCAGCTTTCAACAAACATGATCACATGAGTGAACGAGCAGGTTCAGCTTTCAACAAACATGATCACATGAGTGAATGAGCAGGTTCAGCTTTCAACAAACATGATCACATGAGTGAACGAGGAGGTTCAGCTTTCAACAAACATGATCACATGAGTGAACGAGCAGGTTCGGCTTTCAAAAACCATGATCACATGAGTGAACGAGGAGGTTCAGCTTTCAACAATCATGATCACATGAGTGAACGAACAGGTTCGGCCTTCAACAAACATGATCACATGAGTGAACGAGCAAGTTCAGCTTTCAACAAACATGATCACATGAGTGAACGAGCAAGTTCGGTCTTCAACAAAGATGATCACATGAGTGAACGAGCAAGTTCAGCTTTCAACAAACATGATCACATGAGTGAACGAGCAGGTTCAGCTTTCAACAAACATGATCACATGAGTGAACGAGCAGGTTCGGCCTTCAATAAACATGATCACATGAGTGAACGAGCAGGTTCAGCTTTCAACAAACATGATCACATGAGTGAACGTGCAGGTTCAGCTTTCAACAAACACAACATGAGTGAACGAGCAGTTTCAGCTTTCAACAAACATAATCACATGAGTGAACGAGCAGGTTCGGCCTTCAACAAACATGATTGTCGTGAAAATCAAGCTCAGACACGACTTGACCTCTGGGTAGGTTTAATATCATTTAGATCTGTAGTACATCCTGTAAGAATACATGCATGCAACAGGCATTAAAATCAGAGTATTTCATGAGCAATGGTCGATTCAATATAGCAATGGTCCAACAGAGAGGACAGTCAGCGCAGCATTTAGGGGTGTACATACGATTCAAACTACAGGACTATGTCACAGTGAGTTCCGCTGGAGTGTCCGCGCGCCCCGGTTGTCCCGGGTCTTATAGACGCCCCTTCTGTAGCGAGCACACCCTGGGTTCACCTTGGTATAATTTCACTACATTCTCCCCGCCGTTAGAACTATACTGCCGCTCGGCAGGTTGCAAGCAAGCATCAGCAATAAACGAATGGGTCACGTCAATCCACGTCAGTCGGTCCACCCGTAGCGGTCGGGGCGGCAAACTTCCCTGCCAGTTCGTGTTTGGAATCTACCGGGCACGGCGTCCCCAAGCCCGGAGTCCCCCGCGTTGGAATAGCCGCCGGAGGTGGGAGTCGGAGGGGGTGCCCCTGCGCCTTCGGGCACGGGAGTGGGGGACGACGGGAGTAACGGTGGTAGTTCCATAGGGGAAGCTTCGGTAGAGTCCATAGACTCGTAGACGGGTTCGTCGATATCCCTGTCGTCGTCCCCACATGGGGCGAGATGGCGTACGGAGACGGTAGACTCGCGGCCATCCGCCGTTAACAAGCGAGCATGCTCGGGATTAGCCTGGAGGACCTGCACCTTGTCAACAAGGGGGTCGTACTTGCTAGCGCGAACCGCTCGTTTGAGATAGGCGGTCCCCGGTTCAGCGAGCCAGCTGGGTAAAGATTGGATACTGCCGGAGCTTCTAGGGTGGTGGAACAGTCGTTCATGAGGAGTCTGGTTGGTGGCAGTACATAGGAGAGCCCGGATCGAGTTTAGAGCGGCAGGTAGTGACCACGCCCATTTATCGAGGCCTCGGCTGAGGGTCCGAAGGCTTAGCATGACGGCCCTCCATATAATCCCATTAAAGCGTTCGATCTGCCCATTCGCTTGGGGCCAGTACGGGGTGGTGTAGCTCGAAGCGACATTATGCTGGAGCAAGTAGCCCCTCACCTCCTGGGACAGGAACACCGCACCCCGATCGGTATGCACGTAGGCTGGATACCCGAACATAGAAAACAAATTCTGCAGGCACCGAATAACCGTGGCAGCCGACATATCCCCGCACGTGTAAGCAAAGGGGAATCGGGAATACTCATCGACGATAGTGAGCAGATAGCGAGAGTTGCTCGACATTGGCTGCGGCCCTTTGAAGTCCATCGCCAAGCGCTCCCACGGTCTAGTAGCCCTAACGAGTGTCCCCATAGGAGGGTTATTAAAACGCGGTTTGAGTTCCGCACAGATCGAGCAATCACGGCAGATGCGGCGGATGTCCTCAATTGAGTACGGCAGATTGCCCTCGCGCACAAAATGCGCGAAGCGCGTTACCCCGGGATGACACATAGTGCCGTGCAAAGTGCGCAGCCCCTCCAAAGTTACAACCCCCGCGCAAGTGGCCGGCCTTGATAAGGCGTCAGCGACCAGGTTATCCTTCCCCGGGCGGTATTTGATGGTGTAGCAGAAGTCGGCGAGTTCGATACGCCAACGGGTGATTTTCTCATTCTTAATGCGCTGAGCATGTAAGGTGTCGTACATAAACGCAACACTCTGTTGGTCCGTGACGATTTGGAAACTCCGCCCAAGCAGATACGGCCGCCATCGCCGAATTGAATCGACGATCGCGTACGCTTCCTTTTCGACAGACGAATGCCTCCGCTCGGCGGCGGTGAGAGTCCGCGAGAAGAAAGCCACAGGGCGGCCTCCATGGGAGAGAGTCACCGCTATCGCATGATCCGCGGCATCACTCTCCAAAACGAAAGAGGCACTCTCGTCAATCGTCGCGACAGCGGCGCCAGCGATGTCGACTTTAAGGCCCTCGAAGGCCGCCAGGGCGGCCGGGCCCATGGGGAAAGTGTCGCAGGCCACGAGGGGGCGGAGTTTCGCGGAGAAATTTTGCACCCACTTTGAGTAGTGGGCGAACAGCCCTAAAGCGCGTTTCAGCGAAGCCCGATCGCTAGGCGGAGCCATATCGAGCAAAGGGCGCAGACGCTCCTTATCCGGAGAGACGGAGCCATGGGTCACGGTATACCCCAAAAGGTCTACCGTGCGTAGAGAGTATCGACACTTAGCCGCATTCATGGTTAGGCGATATTTCCGCGCGACCTCGAGGAAGCGTTTCAGATTAGCGTCGTGATGCTCCTGGTCATACCCACAAACCGTAAGATTGTCCAGATAGACAAAGACATCGGTCAAATTCTCCTTCGCAACGAGGTCATCCATAGTCCTCTGAAAACAAGCGACTCCGTTAGTTACCCCAAAGGGAAGTCTCGTGAACTGGTACAACCGCTGACCCGATTCAAAGGCTGTAAAGACGCGATCAGCCCTAGAGATGGGGACTTGATGATACGCACTACGCAGATCGAGAGTGCTATAAACGGAATACAGAGCCACCTGGCGTACCAGGGCGTCCATCCCCGGTAAGGGGTAGGCATCCAGCTGTGTAAAACGATTAATCGTCTGCGAATAGTCGATTACCATGCGCCGGCGGTGGGCCTCACTCCGCACCACTAAGACTTGGGCCCGCCACGGTGACCTACTGTGTTCTATAATACCGTCCTTTGAGAGCAGGGCCGTTTCTTCCGCAATGAATTGTGCGTCCGCGCGAGAGTAGCGCCGCGATTTGACGGCTACAGGGGTACAATCAGTGGTCAGGTTGGGGAACAGTGAGAGAGGCTCCATGTCCATTTGAGCGAGGGCGCACACAGCGAGCGTGTCCGGCCCACCGAAGTCTATTTCCAAACGTCCATGCCGCTTAAGGAAATCAAGTCCTAACAGAACGTCAGCGCATAAAGCAGGTAATACCATGAGATAAACGTCCGGGAACGTGCGTCCCTTTATCACAAGTTTTAATCGACACGCCCCTTTTGTGCTCAACCGAAGTCCCTGAGAGGCCATGAAGATCCGGCGGGTTGTCCCGAGAACCGGCCACCCATGTTGATGCACGAGTCGCTGATCGATAAAACTATCCGTGGACCCCGTGTCTATCAAAGCTTGCGCAAAAACGCCCGCGACCGTGAGCGGAATGATGGCCTGCGCAAGGCCGGCAGACTCGGCAGGTATTGTACCGGCCGGGCGAGAAGATCGCGCCTCGTGGGTGGATCCCACGCCGGCTGCAATCCTTCGGGCAGCGTCGGCAGGTTGGGCCTCAGCAGGAGCATTGAAGTCAGTTGGCTCATCAGCAGGTTCATTTGCCAGAGTGGGTGTGTGTAGGTCGTAAGAGCAGCCGCCAGATGGCGCTCGAGTCACGTGAGAAAGATCTCTGCCGTCTGCAGATTCATATGCCAAAGTGGGTGCATGTAATTCATAAGAGCCGCCGCCAGATGGCGCTCGCGTCACGTGAGAAAGATCTCTGCCGTCTGCAGATTCATATGCCAAAGTGGGTGCATGTAATTCGTAAAAGCCGCCGTCAGATGGGGCTCGAGTCACGTGCTGCGTTTGCCGCACATCGAGAGGAGTTTCCAAAGCAGGAGCATGTCGCTTGTTTGAAGTAGGTGTTCGAACGCCAGTCAAGGTCGGCCGCGCTGTGGCCGGTCACGTTCGCGCCATTTGTTTCGGCGGCCCGGTGTATCTCACCAAGGTCGGGCGTGTAGCCAGAGGTCCGCGAGAAGGAGAGCGGCTCTTCAAAGCCGAGTGAGGCGCCCCGTCCGGCGCTCGATCCGTTGGCTCCGCGATGAGCCCATTGAAGGTCGCGCGGGGACGCGTGCCCTGAGCGGCCTTCCTGCAGACCTTTGCAAAATGGCCCTTGGTGGAGCACAGGTGGCATGTAGCCTCCTGGGCCGGGCATTCAGAGCGAGGGTGCTGCCAATTCCCGCAAAAATAACATTTTGCATACCGGTCAGGCCGTGGCTGGGCAGCGGCGGCAGCAGTGAGGCCGGAAGCGGAGGCCGCTTCAGGAGCTCCCAGAGACTCGGCCGTATTGGTCGGGTCCTGCTCCGTATCCTCGGCGGTAGCCCTCTCCGGTCGCGTGAGTTGCGAGGTCCCCGCCACGACTCGTGGGTGATCATATGCGGTGGATTGTTCTCGGGCATCTGTGTATACGCGTGCCAGCCATAGTGCCTCTGTAAATGTCAGATCCGTGACCTCCAGGAGCCGGAGCCGCAAAACTCCAGAATTAATTCCGGAGATGAATGAATCTCGGAGCAAGTCGTCCTGCACTTGCTCGTGGGTCCGGACGTCCTGCACGCAGTCTGCCAACAGGTAGCGCAACTCCTGCGTGAAGCGATCGATCGATTCAGATGGTTGCTGTCGCCGCTGAGAGAGTTGATGCCGGCCGTGCACAGCGCTCCGTGTCTTTACGTAGAGGCGCTTCAGCTCGGCTAGAGCCGTAGCGTACTTCCCAAATCGAGAAATGTTCCGGAAAACGGTGTGATAGACCTTCGACTGTAACACGGACAGCTTTATCGCTGCGGTGGGCTCTGTTTCGTGAGCAGCAAAGTAATTCTCCAGCGTTTTGAGCCAGTGAGTGAACTCCGATGCTGATCCCTCAGCTTGAGGGTCGGCTCCGAGAATCGGTACCACGATCATCTTGTGGTCAGCCATTCCGGCGATCTAAATGATATTAAATGTCGTGAAAATCAAGCTCAGACACGACTTGACCTCTGGGTAGGTTTAATATCATTTAGATCTGTAGTACATCCTGTAAGAATACATGCATGCAACAGGCATTAAAATCAGAGTATTTTATGAGCAATGGTCGATTCAATATAGCAATGGTCCAACAGAGAGGACAGTCAGCGCAGCATTTAGGGGCGTACATACCATTCAAACTACAGGACTATGTCACAGTGAGTTCCGCTGGAGTGTCCGCGCGCCCCGGTTGTCCCGGGTCTTATAGACACCCCTTCTGTAGCGAGCACACCCTGGGTTTACCTTGGTATAATTTCACTACAATGATCACATGAGTGAACGAGCAGGTTCAGCTTTCAACAAACATGATCACATGAGTGAACGTGCAGGTTCGGCCTTCAACGAACATGATCATATGAGTGAACGAGCAGGTTCAGCTTTCAACAAACATGATCACATGAGTGAACGAGCAGGTTCATCTTTCAACAAAAATAATCACATGAGTGAACGAGCAGGTTCGGCCTTCAACAAACATGATCACATGAGTGAACGAGCAGGTTCAGCTTTCAACAAACATGATCACATGAGTGAACGAGCAGGTTAGGCCTTCACCAAACATGATCACATGAGTGAACGAGCAGGTTCAGCTTTCAACAAACATGATCACATGAGTGAACGAGCAGGTTCAGCTTTCAACAAACATGATCATATGAGTGAACGAGCAGGATAGGCCTTCAACAAACATGATCACATGAGTGAACGAGCAGGTTAGGCTTGCAACAAACATGATCATATGAGTGAACGAGCAGGTTCAGCTTTCAACAAACATGATCACATGAGCGAATGACCAGTTTCAGCTTTCAACAAACATGATCACATGAGCGAATGACCAGTTTCAGCTTTCAACAAACATAACATGAGTGAACGAGCAGGTTCAGCTTTCAACAAACACAACATGAGTGAACGAGCAGATTCAGCTTTCAACAAACACAACATGAGTGAACGAGCAGGTTCAGCTTTCAACGAAAATAATCACATGAGTGAACGAGCAGGTTCGGCCTTCAACAAACATGATCATATGAGTGAACGAGCAGGTTCAGCTTTCAACAAACATGATCATATGAGTGAACGTGCAGGTTCGGCCTTCAACAAACATGATCACATGAGTGAACGAGCAGGTTCAGCTTTCAACAAAGACATGGTGCTCTCGTTTCAATGGATATCTTGTGAATAGTCTAGTAGGAAGACTAGGTCCCCCTGCACCCCCCGGAGATATACTTCTAATCAGTGTTTCTAGATTGGAAAAAATGTGTAGAAAATGACTAGCTATGGCCCCAAGCTGAAAAAATGTCCCACATACCATTTTTATGCAAATTACTGCTGCAAATTTTATGCAAAATTATGCAAATTTTATGCAAATTTTTGATGAGGAGTAGAGTTGAGGGGTCTTTGAGGGCTTCATCGAGGTGCTCTCGGTTGCAAGACTGGGTCATTCTGAGAAGCACAGCAGGGTCAGAGATCATGATGTTCTCCTCCTCAGTGAATCTCTCCATCAACAGCCTCTCCATTGCCTCACACACTGTTTTGAGGCAAAAGAGGGACTTTGCGTAGGCCTTTCCACTGAGAACACCTTTGAGAGATCCACTTGTTACTAGTTGTGCCTCAAAGAGAATCTCTGCATATCCAGAACCACGCATCTTGTGTCCAGTGAGCATCCCGATGTAGTTCATGGATGTGTGGAAGGGTCCAATCGTTACTACATGACTAGCAAATTCATTTGGCCAGCGCCAGATGATGGGAAGGGCTTTCATGCAGACACCCAGATCAAATGTATTCAGGACCCATCTCTGACCCACCTCAGCAGTTGCTGCCTCGGAACGCTTCAGTAGCTCACGAACAACTGCGTTGTCTGTGATCGGTTGGTGGATAGGCGTGCAGTAGTCGACTGTTGATTTGCTGGGTGGGGGAGAACCAGTTGCAGAGGTGAAACCCCCTAGCCCAGGCACAGGCTGCAGGCCATTGCCATGCCATGCAGGCACCAGGCACAGACCGATCACAGACAACGCAGTTGTTCGTGAGCTACTGAAGCGTTCCGAGGCAGCAACTGCTGAGGTGGGTCAGAGATGGGTCCTGAATACATTTGATCTGGGTGTCTGCATGAAAGCCCTTCCCATCATCTGGCGCTGGCCAAATGAATTTGCTAGTCATGTAGTAACGATTGGACCCTTCCACACATCCATGAACTACATCGGGATGCTCACTGGACACAAGATGCGTGGTTCTGGATATGCAGAGATTCTCTTTGAGGCACAACTAGTAACAAGTGGATCTCTCAAAGGTGTTCTCAGTGGAAAGGCCTACGCAAAGTCCCTCTTTTGCCTCAAAACAGTGTGTGAGGCAATGGAGAGGCTGTTGATGGAGAGATTCACTGAGGAGGAGAACATCATGATCTCTGACCCTGCTGTGCTTCTCAGAATGACCCAGTCTTGCAACCGAGAGCACCTCGATGAAGCCCTCAAAGACCCCTCAACTCTACTCCTCATCAAAAATTTGCATAAAATTTGCATAATTTTGCATAAAATTTGCAGCAGTAATTTGCATAGAAATGGTATGTGGGACATTTTTTCAGCTTGGGGCCATAGCTAGTCATTTTCTACACATTTTTTCCAATCTAGAAACACTGATTAGAAGTATATCTCCGGGGGGTGCAGGGGGACCTAGTCTTCCTACTAGACTAGAAGGACTGATGTGGGAATGAATGAAGGAGGAAGAACATGAACAAACACCGTTCAACGAATGAATGGCAAGAGTTGGTAGGCTTGTACAGTACTGTACAGTATACACGCACCACAACTGCTTATGTGAAGCGCTGGATGAGTGAGTACAATACTTAGGGCGGGTCATACTCAGGTGCCAAAATCAATCTGAAGGAAATCCTAACATCAGGGGTGTCTATATTATGTCTTTTTTTATGGGGAATTCAAATATGAGTTTATTTTTTGGATAGGATAACTCTAACCTACATCAATTTGTATTTCTAAATTGCCAATTTTACCCTTTCGAACCCCTTTATAAGATATTAAAAGATATAAGGGAAATCATTCATATTGACACAGCCAAATCAAATGTACATATTTATTAACAGGTGAACTGTATGTATATCACTGGTTACAATTACAAAGATCAATCTCCTTACTTCTTGAACTTTACCAGGTTGCACAAGTCCTGCTTTGACTCATTCTTGGACATCAGCCTCCTGCTGGTCTCCTGAGCCCTGATGCCTCCATCCCTCTTTTCCTGTGAGAAGTACTTAGCAGAAGCCCCAGTCACCATTTTAACAACCCTCTCAATGCTTTGTGTGTGGCAAAGCCAGTTGAGCACCTCCATGGGGGTGTTGATGAAGTTCTTCACCTCCGAGGTGCTTAGGGAGCAGGTGAGAGGTGGCTCTGACACACCTTCTGACCAGCTGATCAAGTTACCAATGCTGAAGCATCACAGTTGATGTCAGGTGTCTTTCTGGTCCTGACAGAGGAGTCCCCCAGCTGAGTGTCTGGGTCCCCCTCTCCCCTGATGGCCAGGATTCTCTCCACCCCCTCAGTCCTCTCCTTCTGATCCTCAGAGCACAGCAGTGTTTGGAGGATGGCTTCACTGTGGGCATACCAAGCAGATCTTCTCACAGTCGGCATCACAAGGTCCAGCACCTCCTTCCTCTGGGACTTGAGGCAGTCCAGCTGAAACAAGATGTGCCTAGGCCCTTCGATCCAGGAGTGCTTGACTTTCACGTTGAACCAACATGGATAATACACTCCAATGATGAATTCCACAATGAATTGCAGATTCTTCTGGTTCTTTCCTGTCAGTCCATGCTTTGACACCCAGAGCCTGAGAAGTCTGTTCGCTGTGGTGAGCCAGCGGCTGTGGTTTACTGGTCCAATCTCCACTAGAGCCAGCCTTGCAGGAAGCACTCCATCCCTGATTGCACAGACAATTTTATAGCCATAGTGTTGATCAGTTGAGAGATCTTCAATGGCCTTGTCAGACAGCTTCATCAGTGGAGGGCCAACAAAGATCCGGGTGAAGTTTGGATTGATATCCAAGTCTGTAGCAGAACCAAGGAGCTTTCCTATTGGCCCGGAAAATGTGTTGTCTGACAGAGTAGGGCCATCAAGGTGAACAATGAGATGGCGCAGGGGAAGTTCACCAGTGTGCAGGTTGCACACGAACCAGACCAGCTTTCTCCCCAGGTGCAGCTCCAGCTTCCGCATTACTCCAGCTTTCACACCAGTGTTGACATTTGTTGAGTCTCCTCCAATGGCCCACAAGGTCTTATCAAAACCCCTCTCTTTCAGCCAGGCAAACAGGACCTTAGCAATCTGCTCTGCATGTGACTCCTCTTTAGTTGCTTTCTCTGGGGTAAAGTGGAACAGATAGTAGCTACCAGGCTCACTAACAACAGTATAGTGTTCTTGCTTGATCTTTGCAGGAAAAGATTGGTCATTGCCCTCAGCTTCCATCATCACATTGGTCAGGTCAATCCACCCATCAAAGAGGATGCAGGAGATCCCCCCCTACTCCCTGCACTTCTCATCAAACTCTTCCCCCAGCTCTGTCATCAACTTCTCCTGTGCTCTATTGACCTTGTTCTTATCAATCACTTTACTTGTATTGTCTTCTGTGATGATTCCTGCATCAATCAGAGCTGCAGTTGCTATCGCTGCAGTTGGCCTCAGCCCTATGCCATACCTTACACTAGCAAGGGCAATGTTTGGAATCTCATCATAGTTTTTCTGGACCTTTGCTGAAGCTGCAGGCTCAGTGTCAGTTTCAGGGAAGAGCTCAACTTCAGTGACAAACTCATCTTCAGCACCACTTCTCTCCAATTCCAGATCCTCATCACCATCTGACAAAAATCTCTCAACATCCTTCCTGGCTGCCTTCTCTGCTGCTGCAGCATTTTCCTCCTTGCTCCTTCTCCTTTTCTCTGCATTTTTTTTAATTTTCCTGCCTTTCCAATGTCCTCACCTGTCTCTTGTGCTCTGGCAGATCAGGGCTCCCCATTTGGTGGGGTCCTTTACTTCCAACCTTCTCTTGCTGTCCCTTAATGTAGGCAAGATCTTTCACAGGAATCATTTTCTCTCTGCTGCAGGAACAGTTAATGTGGGCTTGGATCACACAGCCCTCACCGGCCTCACAGCCTTCCCCCTCACAACTGGTAATCTGACACTTGCAAGTCAAAATATCAAATAACTTGTCTAACTTGACAATGAACCTCTCTTTGGCATCAAGTTTGCCCTTCCCAAGAGAAAACTTCACTGCCTGATTCCAGACCTCCTTGTGCTTGGACATGATGGTCACCTTTTCATTGATAACAGGAGGCTTGAAAAGAGCATTAGCTTTGCTCCACTGACAAATCAGACCAGGGTAGATGTCAGACACGAGCTGGTCCACTGGGTAGTTCCTCCTGTCATCTTCACTTTGCTCCCTCAAGTAGATGCCATACCTCAGGATATCCCTCACAGTTGGCAGTTCAGACACCAACAGCTCCTGCCCAGTGCCAACAAGATTACTTAAATGAGAACTTGATTTCATCCTTGTTCTGACTTGAGCCATTTTTAGTAGTTCACACTGAAATAAAAACAATAATACACAGGTAAGTATCCACTACAGACAGATATTAAGGTATTACACAGGTATTACAGAAAACCATCAAAATATTCACTTCACAGGTCACTATTTTCCTTCACATGTAACTCAGGCTGGCAATAGGTAAGTACACAAATCAATTAACAAATATAATATAAAACAAGGTAATTTACAACTAAAATTATTATCTATTTGTTCCTCAGGTTCCTTATCAAAAACGTACTTACTGGCAATGCCATAAGAAGAGAAGAGAAGACGGACGGATAAGGATTGCCAACCTCCTCAACATCGAGCTTTCAGCAACAAGATGGCTACAACTGCCGTCCCAACAGGAAGTTACCAAAATAAAAGCCCTAACTTAAAAATAAAAAACGTCTCTTTTTTCCAGAAGAATAGCAATATAATCAAAAATTTAATAATAATCAACTGCAAATTGATGTAGGTTAGGGTTATCAGAATTTTTAAAAACCTCAGATTTGTGTTCTACACACCAAAATACGTAATATGAACACCCCTCTCGATTGATTTCCAAAAAAAAAAAAGTATGGCCCGCCCTAAATTCAATACATACTCCATGTTGGCTGTTCGCTCTGCTATTTTGTCATGCCACAGAAAAAAAGCATTCATGCGAAAATGACGAAGTGTTCACCAAAAACGGGTGCAAGTTATTTTAGACCCCAAAAATATATTGTCACGTTTATGGGGGGAGGAGGTTAGATAATACCGTAGGAAAGGTAGGATTACATAGTATTAGTATGGACCATGTGACGTGTAGTAGCATCTTAATGTACATAAACAGGGAAAATGTTGCTTATGGTCGTGTTTAAATGTGCACAATACAGAGGGTTGTGCCGTGTTAATCAGTTTTAGGGTTTAGGATTAACTTCCCCCGTTTCGTAATACCTCCTGTAGCCATCCCCATCAATTATCACGTCAACTGGCCAAGTGTAGCATCGGCTGGCCAATCCTCATGTTCAAAAGAACCACCAAGACACCACAGACCAAACGTGTGCAGGCGAGGTGGAGTTGCAATGTTTTGATGAAGAGGTGGCGTGGCCAGCAGGACACACCCTGAGTGGCGCAGCCCGATGGTGTGCGCCTTGCGTGGGGCAACGACGAGGGGAAACGGAAGGTTGGAGAATCAGCAGGCTTTTGGTGTGAAGATTCGCCTTTGGCTGGCTCAGTTGTCCTGGTTCTTCAGACGTGCTTGTGGTTTTTTTCCCTGGGAGAAAGCATTTATTTGTCACAGCGTGGATTGAGGAGCATTAGACGCAGATGAAGAGAAGACAGGCCATCTTGGCTGCTCGCCACGATCCCGGGCACCCGCAACGTTCAGTGGGCCGCCATCTTCCGGACTTTGTGTTAGTTTGTTCAACGACTGACTGACTGACCAACTGTGGCATCCATTGGGCCAGCTGAGTGTCGGAGCTCATTTACTTTCTTATTTAACCCTGTGTGTTTTTGTGTCTGTGTGAGAGGATCCTCGAGATAGATCTTATTACCTCAGCAGTGGTTTACCTCAGTATTTATTTTAATTATTTTCCTTTCATGCCTTGTTTCCTTGTAAATAATTATTGTTGTTACATTATAGTTTTGTTGTTTATTCGCGGGTTTGGAATAAAATCCGCTTTCTGTCAGAATAAGCGCTTCGTGGTTCTTCGATTACACGCACGCCACAGCCACCACATTGGATATCGCCTCCGAGTTAACAACCTGTTTGGTTATTCTTCGTTTGCCAGGGGTCTTTACCCCGGCATACACGACAATATATTGGGTTGAATAATGCTGCTAACAGGCTGTAACATGCTGCTCAAAGAATGGGGTAGGGAGGTAGGGATATGTTTTTTTCGGGGGGGGGGGGGGGGGGGGGTTAAAATTTTTTTGAACGTGTGTAAATGGAAACCGAACAGCATTTGATTCAATATCTTTCCAACCAATATGTTGATGGTTGGGAAGATATAGAATCATGAACTTTCACATGTCCATCATGATATACCAAATTAGGGGTAAAACAGTAATGTGCACACAAGTCAGAGGATTAAATGACACCAATTTAGTACCTCTGCAAGGTTTCCTTTAAAATTGAAGCTGGTCTCAGCAGTGATAAAGACGGCATATCATTAACGTGGCTCAACAGGATACATGACGGAATTGAAGAATACTAATCTTCCACTCATCATCCCTGAAAATATTGTAAATTCAGATATTAGACCCTTCCCAGTTGACAAAAATCCTAGATTATGCCTTTTGGGTGCATCTATAGAGAGTATGTACCCCCTACAGTAAATGTTTGGAAACTTTCCAAGAATGGTGAAAGTATGAAATTAGAAAAGTGAAATATGGCTGTGAAACAACAAGCAAAATATTCTGGATGTGAGGAGGTATCGACATAGTTATCCAAATCGTCCTCCTCATGACCAATTTCCATGAAGAGGGCCATTTGGTACCTCAAAGTTTGGTGCTTTAGGACGGGAGAGTGGGGAGTGTGGGGAGAGGGAGGTGTGGGGTTGCTCCCTTAAGGTTAGGAATATTTGGATATGCAACAATCCTCAAATTAAGGATGTGCTTAAGGAGAAACATAAGGAAATATTAAAGTGAATCCTCAAATATTTCCTGAAGGCTGCTTTTTGCAACTGGGGTAAAGTTTTCTATTTTTCATTTATAGTTATTAACAATTAAATTGTTTAAAGATTTTGTGAAGTGAGGAATTATGGTACTCTATGTCACCTTTTGCGCTTGCTTTGGAATATCTTGTTTCGCTTTTTCATTGTGTGTTGAATAGATTTACCTCCGCCACCAAAGGACCTATGTCTGTCTGTTTGTCCGTTTGTCTGTCTGTCCGTTTGTGAACAAAATATCTCAAAAAGTTGTGGACTTATTCAGACGAAATTTAGCAGAGAGGTAGCATATGTGACAAGGACGAAATGATTCGTTTTTGGTGAAGATTTTTTTTACAACAAAAAAAAATAATTAAAAATTTAGAATTTTTAAAGTGATTCTTCAACATTGAGTGATAGATATGGCCAACCAGGTGGAGGTATTCTCTCTACCGAGTACTATTCTAGTTTATGTTGTGAAACGTCGACAATTTAGAAAATGATATTCAAAGTTTCAGTTAAACAATATTTTAAAGTCCAAAATTTACAATGCTGTTTTTATTGATTGAAAAGGCTTCAGTGAACTATGAAGTAAATGTTTCCAGGTTCCACGGTCAGTGTGCAGTGAGCCTTGTGTCCCTGGAACACGGAAGATTGCACGTAAAGGAGAACCGTTCTGCTGCTTTGACTGTGCCGACTGCACGAGTCGAGAATATTCTAACGGAACAGGTTTGTTTTTTCCTTCCCGTCCAGCTATAATATTGATGATGGTTGGAAAAATGCTTCGTGATCTTCCTGTTAAGGTTTAGTGTACGGTACACCCAAGATAGCACTCATTTTGGTAAGCATAAATGATTGACCTCTATGGTTCCCTAAATATTCCATTTTACCATTTTGCTATTATTATGCACAATAGTATACCTTGCTTTTGAGATGCAGGCTGATGCTTGGTAGGTTCTTGTCTACAGCCGTGAAAAAATAAATTATTATTAGAACGTTTATTTCAACACAGAGAAGTTCAAGGTTCAGTTCTCAAAACACAATGTCATTTTCTGGCCAGTTCCGAGAATACGTTCAACTCATGGGACTCCAATACCTCGCTGTCAGTCATATTATGTTTGGCTGAAGCTATCTCCAAAACGGCATGCAAGGCTGCCCTACCTCAATGGGAATTTCTGTCTTTACGCAATGAGAAGGCGATAAGAGGCTTTATTTTGGTCAGAGCCAAATATATTACCAGTTATTCAGACCTCAACAGGGTGCATAAGGCTTTTATTATCTTGATTTTGAGATATTCTTGTATCCATTTTTTTTTTTCATTACAGGAAACCAATAAGTTTTGTTGATGATTTCTAAAAGGTCTATATTTTATCAATTTTTTAACCTTATGATTTAATACCTAAATGAAATCAACATTTGTCGGTTTATCACCATCGGTATTGTTACGTGGTCCTCCCGGTAACTACCTGGTCTTGGTGACCCCCGGACCGTGGGAGGACCCCGCCAGAAAGATATATGCTTTATACGCTTTCGTAATGCAATCAATATGAAAGACACAAACAATTCTGGTCAATAAGCAACCCCACACCATGGATCCGGATTAATTAATAATATATTCCCCATCCATCATCAGCAATCAACAATCCATCAACAATCTTACTAAGATGGCCATCTCATAAATTTCCCCCCTTTCCCCACTCACGACCCCTCAATGGTCACTGCCCCTCACAATGTCTCTGGGCCCCTCCAGACCAAGGTGAAGGTCGACTTCTCCGCACACGGACGGTTGAACGAACCCCTGGCTGACGTGTTCCAAACGTGCACGTCACGTACCGGGAACAGCTGCTGCAGCGCACACCTCCTTGCAAAGCAAAGCGGGCAAAGCAAAGCGCGGCTTGCAAAGCGCGCGAGGCCCAAGGTGCAACCCGTACGCGTCCTTGTAGACGTTGAGGCGAACTGTGCCGGACGCTTGGTTCCGTGCACGAACCCACGGCAACTTGACGTGTAATCGGTAATTACCCCGCGCAGGTAACTCCTTTCGCCAGATGGGCTTTCAAACGCAGCGTCCCCCACGCTGCTCAATATCGACACCGCTCGCGTCAGAGCTGGGCGAGGAAGAAAAAGATCGCCGCTTCTCCCGGACCTCGTGTCTTTTTCTTCTTCCGGTTCACTATCCCGTTTCCGGTCTCCTGTTATCCGGAGCCTCTCTAACCCTTTAACTACAACAACCTTTAATAGAATAAACATTAATAAGCAATGACATGAATAGTAACTCCTCTAAATCCGGGATCCGCAACACTCCCCCCCTTCAAGAAAGAAAGTTTGAACCCCGCGAAAACTTTCTGTGCCGGCCAACTTTGATAAACCAACCCGATACCCCAAATCATCAGTTCCCCCCGGGCACAATTATCGCATCTCAAAAATAAAGCAACAAACTTTCACCAAAACCCCCCAGAGATTCCAAGGTAATTCCCTCTAGACCAAGCGTCAACCACTTCTAGTTGCTCTTGGATGGAGGCCCAGCTGAGTACTCACTACATGGACGCCTTAAGGAATGTGGGGTTCACGGTTAGTCCGGGGAGGAAAGTTCATTACATGGACGCCTTGAAGAACGTGGAGTTCACGGTTAGTCCGTGTAGGAACGTTCCCTACCGGGACGCCTTTTAAGAACGTGGCGTTCACGGTTAGCCCATGTAGGAGCCCAGGCTCGGCGGCTCCGCCGTATATAGAGTGCTTCAACTTCTCCGGACTCCTAACAGTTACGGTGGGACCCCTTGTCCCAGCAGTCACCTGACTGGCGATCTCCTTCTCGGCCAGTCCTCTGCCAATCATTCTTTCGGGAGATGCCGTAACTCTGGGAGCCTCCATAGTAATATCGGCTGCTGCCAACACCAAAACTACCGCCAAGTGGTCCTCTTCTGTAGACCTCTCGACACCTATGAAATGCCTTCCCTACTGTTATGGTCCGACCCTCCAAATCCTTACCATTCCAATTCTTCTCTGCCTCCCTGGTGTCTTTTGTGCTTGCAAACGTGACAAAGCCGAACCCTCTTGACCATTGCGTTTCCCTGTCTTTTTCCACCCGCACTTCCACCAGCGGCCCATATCTGTTGAAGACAGAGGTCAGAACTTCTTCCTCTGTGTTGAAGTTCAGTCCCCCTACAAATAACTTGGCACTTTTGTCGCCATCCCGAGCTGGGGTGGTGTTATTTCCCCTGCGGGGCTCTTTACCCACCCTCGGGTTACCATAAATTTGCCCCCCGGCCAAATCATTCCCGATAATCACAGATACTCCCTCTACAGGAAGCGTGGCTTTTAAACCGACGGTGACCGGTCCTGACACCAAATCGGATTCCAAATGGATAACATGAAGTGGGGCACTAACACAGCCACCGATCCCTTGTACCCGAACCCTATCACCAGTTGCGGTACTCTTTGACAATGGCAAAATGCCTTCCAGCATTAAGGATTGATGGGCTCCTGTGTCCCTCAATACCCTAACAGGTCTTAGGTTAGTCAAGTCTCCCTCGAGTGAGACCAACCCCTCATAAATAAATGGTTGGTAACTCTTCTGTGGGCAATTTCTTATGCTTGCCATCGCATTCGGAGTTGTAATAGTCGGACTCCGCTCTGGGTTTTCCCTTTTCATGAGGTAACAACTGGACATCAAGTGTCCAGGTTTCTTGCAAAAAGCGCAAGTAGGTCCGGAGGGAAAACTCGTGGTCTGCCTCGGGCCCCCCGAAAAATAAGTTTGTCCTGGGCCTGTCGCCCTCTGATTTCGAACAGTTCGGGTATCAGCGTTTTCCCCATAATCATCTCGAGGCCGCCGCCATGTATTGTCGTTCTCCGCACCTGCTGTTCCACCACTCCCCTGCGGAAATCTAGGCGAGGAGTTAGGTTCGTGGACCCTTATCCGGTGTGTTAAGGCATAATCATCTGCCATGGTGGCTGCGTCCCACAACTTCGGTACTTTCTTTTCCTGCAGGTACACTTTGATGTCCTCGTGGACACACTGTTGAAATTCCTCCACCAGGATCAAGTCACGCAATGCTTCGAAGTCGTTCCCGACTCCTTTTGACTCACACCACCGATCAAACATGTTTTCTTTCACTCTGGCAAACTCCACATGGGTCTCACTCTCCCTCTTCCTGGCATTCCTGAATTTTTGACGGTAAGCTTCAGGAACCAACTCATAGGCTTTGAGAATGTGCTTCTTCAATACCTCATAATCTGCACATTGATCCATTGGTAGCGCCGAATAAATATCTTGAGCTTTACCCACCAGCACACTTTGCACCAGTATGGTCCAGGCCTCCTCTGGCCAGTTTAACTGTCGAGCCACTTTCTCAAAGTGTGGAAAAAATTTAGCGACATCCCTTTCACTGAAGGGTGGAACCAGCCTCACATGTCTGCCCACATCCCAGGTTTTCTGGCTAGGTGTCGGCCCAGTCAGCAAGGGAGGTACCTCTCCCCGTTCTCTCATTAACTCCAGCTCCTTGAATTTAATTTCTTGCTGAAGCGCCATGTCACGTTCCTTTAATTCCCTTTCGGCTTTTCTCTCCTCTGCTTCGAGTTCCCTTGCAGCTCTCCTCTCCTCAGCTTTTCTCCCTTCTAACCTTTCCTGGAGTTCTCGTTCCACTCTCCTTTCCTCTGCTTGTTTCTCTTCTCTCCTCTCTTCTGCTTTCCTTTCTACTTCTGCTCTTTCCTTTTCTGCTTTCCTTTCTTCTTCTGCTCTTTCCTTTTCTGCTTTCCTTTCCTCTTCTGATCTTTCCTTTTCTGCTTTCCTTTCTTCTTCTGCTCTTTCCTTTTCTGCTTTCCTTTCTTCTTCTTTGATCCGTTCCTGGAGTTCTCATTCCACTCTCCTTTCCTCTGCTTGTTTCTCTTCTCTCCTCTCTTCTGCTTTCCTTTCCTCTTCTGCTCTCTCCTTTTCCGCTTTCCTTTCTTCTTCTTTTAACCTTTCCTGGAGTTCTCGTTCCACTCTCCTTTCCTCTGCTTGTTTCTCTTCTCTCCTCTCTTCTGCTTTCCTTTCCTCTTCTGCTCTTTCCTTTTCCGCTTTCCTTTCTTCTTCTTTTAACCTTTCCTGGAGTTCTCGTTCCACTCTCCTTTCCTCTGCTTGTTTCTCTTCTCTCCTCTCTTCTGCTTTCCTTTCCTCTTCTTTGATCTGTTCCTGGCTCCGTAATTGCAACTCCAGTTTCCGGAGCTCAACGTCTTCTGGTTCTTGGGGTAGCCACTGCCAGGCTAACTCGTCCCATGTTCCTAATCCCACCATAGATTGTATCACCGTGGTCTGCAACTCTGCCTTCCTCAAATTAGTTCGGACCTCCAAGTTAAAATGTTTGGCCAATTTCAAGAAGTCCGCTTTTAGTAACGCTCGGAACTGTGCCTCACTAGGTGTTACTGCAAAGTTCTGTGCAACAAACGCCATGGTGACTATCGTTAACCCCTGTTAACCTTCACCCCAAGACTTTACCACAATTTCTCAAAAATTTACCAATTAATAATTAATTAAATAATTTTAATTAATAAAAATTATTATTTTATTATGTGATACAATTTTAGATCCCGGAATTCAATTGGACGAGCCCCCAATTCTGTTACGTGGTCCTCCTGGTAACTACCTGGTCTTGGTGACCCCCGGACCGTGGGAGGACCCCGCCAGAAAGATATATGCTTTATACGCTTTCGTAATGCAATCAATATGAAAGACACAAACAATTCTGGTCAATAAGCAACCCCACACCAAGGATCCGGATTAATTAATAATATATTCCCCATCCATCATCAGCAATCAACAATCCATCAACAATCTTACTAAGATGGCCATCTCATAAATTTCCCCCCTTTCCCCACTCACGACCCCTCAATGGTCACTGTCCCTCACAATGTCTCTGGGCCCCTCCAGACCAAGGTGAAGGTCGACTTCTCCGCACACGGGTGGTTGAACGAACCCCTGGCTGACGTGTTCCAAACGTGCACGTTGCGTACCGGGAACAGCTGCTGCAGTGCACACCTCCTTGCAAAGCAAAGCGGGCAAAGCAAAGTGCGGCTTGCAAAGCGTGCGAGGCCCAAGGTGCGACCCGTATGCGCCCTTGTAGACGTTGAGGCGAACTGTGCCAGACGCTTGGTTCCGTGCACGAACCCACGGCAACTTGACGTGTAATCGGTAATTACCCCGCGCAGGTAACTCCTTTCGCCAGATGGGCTTTCAAACGCAGCGTCCCCCACGCTGCTCAATATCGACATCGCTCGCGTCGGAGCTGGGCGAGGAAGAAAAAGATCGCCGCTTCTCCCGGACCTCGTGTCTTTTTCTTCTTCCGGTTCACTATCCCGTTTCCGGTCTCCTGTTATCCGGAGCCTCTCTAACCCTTTAACCACAACAACCTTTAATAGAATAAACATTAATAAGCAATGACATGAATAGTAACTCCTCTAAATCCGGGATCCGTAACAGTATGAAGCCACTCCAATTAAAAATCTCCTATTTTTATGTTGTAGAACATATTTATGAAAATAGCAAACTGTTTTTCTTGGAGGTATGCTTGAACACAAAAATGATAATTTTCTTGAAGCCTCATTCCTCACTTGTCATTTATATTATAAAAAAATAATTAATATGATGAAAGGAAATACCCCACCCCCCATCCTTTCCCCGCCCCCATCTCGCAAATGTTGAATCAGTTTGTATTTCGTTACTTATTATGTACTAGAGAAGTCTCCGTTGGAGCCCAATAACAAACAGACAATGCGGAAGCTCATTGTCAAACCATGAACCAATAAATTTCACATTCCTGTGACACCTTCGGTCAATCATCAAGCTTTGGCAGCCGGTTTGTGAAGGACTAGGGGGGGGAAGAGGGAAATAGGCAAATTCTAAACCATGAACCAATAAATTCCACATTGCGGTGCCACCCTCGGTCAATCATCAAGCTTTGGCAGCCGGTTTGTGAAGGACTAGGGGGGGAGGGGGAAATAGGCAAATTCTAAACCATGAACCTATAAATTCCACATTGCAGTGCCACCTTCAATGAAACGTTAGGCATAGACAGCCTGTTCGTGAATGAACGGCAAAACTGCAAATGCAGAATCCGTGAATGTCGTGCGTAGAAACCCTCACATTGTTACCTCATTCTTCTTTAAACTCAATCTCTTTATATTTTCATTCGCAAAAGCATCATTCCAATCACAAGTATTATACTGTAGTGCAGCATACGCTAACCAAACAATAACAGTAAGGTTGGCATGGTAAGAGGCTTTATTTAATGGGAAGAGACTTTATATTTAGAGTGTGCAGATGTGCTTTGAGAGGATGATCTGCTTTACGACTCATGACAATGAAAGACGTTACGACTGTTTTACGAATGACAGGCAGAAAAAGTGGACTGGAGTTAACCAGTTTGCTGCCTCATCCACTGCCCTAACTTCTGTGGTGTTAAGCTTTCTTCACTTGTGGTCTTCATAAATGTTGTGTTTGCGAACTTATTTTTTAGCTGCGTGTTCACCTTTCTTCACCCATGGTTTTCGTGTCAGGTGTCATGCTCACGACTCATATTTTCGGCAACGGTTTGCTTTTTTCACTCAGGGGACTATGATTTATCGAACGACTGCACAGTCAGACCCCGCTATTTGCTATTCTTAGGAATAGCGAAGTGTTTTGATTCGCCGTTGATAAAATGCGACCTGTATCTCTATTCGCTGAAAATTGTCCCACAAATTTGCGGGTTTTTTTTCGATTCGCGGCCGTGTTCCGCGAAATTGCGGGGGGTTTTTTTTCCCTATTTGTTGCAATGTTCCGCGAAATAGTGGTTTTTCAGGGGGGGGGGGGAGGGGCAAAAAAAATGAACAAGCCGCTAGCTGGACACATTTATAAAACCCATCTTTCACCAGCCATGCATAAAGCAGCTGGACATACACAAAAAAACATCTTCTATGACCTGCGGGCATGACCTGCTTCTACATTCACTGCTGTGTGCGTTTACATGGCTTTCGCGGCTGCAAATTTTAGCCGCACTATAACCGAGAGCTTCAAGTGATGTTCCATCAGCTACGTAAACAAGACAACCCCGTGCATTATAGAATGCTAACGCTTCATTAAATAGACTAGTTGACTCGGCACACTCCACGCGCCTCACCACACATCGTTTCAGAGGGGTAGGCAACTTTGACCATTTTGGTGTCTTTTGGGTCTTCGTGGTGTTTTGGGTCTTCAGGGCCATTTGGGTCTTCAGGGTCTTTTGGATCCTCTGGGCCTTTAAGGGTATTTTGTGTCTTTGAGGTGTTTTGGGTCTTCAGGGTCTTTTGGGTATTTGGTGTCTTTAGTGGCTTTTGGGTCTTAAGGGTCTTCAGTGTCTTTTGGGTCTTCGGTGTCTTCAGGGGCTTTTCGGTCTTGAGGGTCTTTTAGTTCTTCTTGGTCTTTAAGGGTCTTTGGGTATTTTTGGGCCTTAAGGGTCTTTGGGGTCTTCAGGGTATTTTTGGTCTTTGGGGCATTTTGGGTCTTCGGGGTGTTTTGGGTTTTCAGGGTCTTTTGGGTTTTCTGGATGTTTTGGGTCTTCAGGATCTTTTGGGTCTTTGGGGTATTTTGGGTCTTCAGGGTGTTTTGGGTCTTCATGGTGTTTTGGATCTTTGGGGTGTTTTGGGTCTCCTGGATGTTTTGGGTCTTTGGGGTGTTTTGGGTTTTTGGGTATTCAGGGTCTTTTTGAGCTTCAGGGCCTTGAAGGGTATTTTAGGTCTTTGGGGTGTTTTGGGTATTTGGCGTCTTCAAGGTATTTTGGGTCTTCAGGGGTCTTGGTGGTCTGAAGGGTCTTGGGGGAATTAAAGGGTCATCAAAGGTCTGAGGGGTCTCAGCAGTCTTTACGCAATTAAGAGGGTTAATTAAGAGGGTGGTAATTTTTTTTGAGGAAGAAGAAGACGTTTTCGTCACATATAAACATAACGACATAACCATATATGTTTGCTTTATTATAATAAGAAGATATGATATGATATGAATAATGTTGACGATATAGTGTCATCCCTTGAACACGATCAATGGACTCCCCAATATTCGCTGTGTTCACGGTTTGAATAACGCTGAGGTAATGTGGAGGCGTTTCGTGGATATGAATAAGGCTTACGATATAGTGTCGGTGTACCCGGAGGTAAAATGTCAAGTGTACCCCAAAGTGATGTGAACAGAGTCGGGAAGCACGATATGTTCCTGGGTGTCATGAGTTATCCACCAATTGCTTTTCACGTCACAACCAGTAAGGTCGAAATAAAACGAAGCATATCCGGAGGTGTGGGAAACTATCGTTAGGCGGGAGACCAAACCTGAAAATTCTGGAGACCAAAGCTGAAATTGGAAAAACAATATGGCCTATTTTACTCCAGGGGGTCCCAGGATTACCCACCCGAAATATCGTTGCGATCTTTTCAGCCGTTTTTGCGGTACCTGGGAACAGATGGACAGACGGACAGACAGACGGACAGACAGACAGAGACAGACAGACAGACAGATGGACATTTGGTGAATTATAGTAAGATTACAATTTGCAATTTATGGTAAAGCATCATCAGAGATGGTGCACAATGAAAACGCTTCGGGGGATGTTCCACCAGCTGCATAAACAAGTCAACCTCACAAATTATATAATGAAAATGCTTCATTAAATATATTATCGAAATTGGCGGATAGGCTCAATCTGATGACAGTCGTCTGATGACATCCCCCACAAACAATGTGCAGAGTATTCACCCCTCCCACAGCTACCCACAATACCTGCATTCCTACATATACAGACTGTGTCTTGGGTCTCCATCCTTCTTCTCGTCCCGTTCCTTTGACTCTCGCTCTGCTCGGCCTTCAATAATGCCTACCAAGTGTAAGACCAGTGCCAGAGATGCATCAACTACCAAGAGGCAGAAGAAAGTGATGAGCCTGAGCCAGAGAGTGGAGCTGCTGGACCGGCTTTCAAGAGGAGAGAGTGCGGCCTCTCTGGGCAGGCATTATGGTATCAACGCATCCACGGTTCGCTACATACGGAAGAATGAGAAGGCGATTCGTGAGAGTGTTTCAGCGGGCGCTGCGTCGTGTAGGAAGGTGGTCACTCATGTCCGAGATGTCCACATATACAGGATGGAGAAGGCTCTCAGCATATGGACGAAGGACAACATGCAGAAGAATATGCCTTTGAGTGGACCTCTCATTTGTGAAAAGTCCATTTCCACCATTTCCAAAAAATAGCACTAATGAAGAGTACTATTTCTGCTATTTCTTTATTAAGATAGAGTGATATTTCCCGATGGAAACTCAATATCATAATTGTATTAAGGAATTTATGAAACTTCTCACCAACCATAGGACACCCGCTGGGACACGAGGAGGTTCCACAGAAGGTTTGGCGAGGCTAGACCCAAAACGGAGAGTAGTTTGTCGATGGATGAATGGACAGCCGGATGGACAGACACTCCTGCTTTCTAATATCAATAAACTTTTTCTTTGTGCCTTCATTATTTATACTATGGCAAAGCTTTTATTGAATTCATTGTTCTTGAATTATTTTGTTTGTTGTTTGCAAATGATGCTTCCACATGTTTAATTATCCCCACCTAGTGGGTAATATTTTTACTTAGGAGAATGATTAAATTCCTCCAGGTCTTTTAAGTTTATTATAAACTAGTAGACAGGGCAAACCCAAGGAAAAACTAATATTTTTTCCAGTCATGGTTTTCTCAGTGGATTCATCATCCTGAACCCATACCATTTGATATTAGCTTGGGGGCCACCCAGAATTTTGCCTCAAATTCAAGATGGCGGCCAAAATCCAAAATGGCCACCAAAATTACCTTTAGGAGATTTATACTGCCTCGTAGTGTTTCCTGTCAAGGTCTTTTCAGTGGTTCTGTCATCCTGAACATATATCCTTTGATATTAGCTTGGGAGCCACCCAGGATTTGGCCTAAAATCCAAGATGGCGGCCAAAATTACCTTTAGGAGATTTATACTGCCTCGTAGTGTTTCCTGTCAAGGTCTTTTCAGTGGTTCTGTCATCCTGAACATATATCCTTTGAGATTAGCTTGGGAGCCACCCAGGATTTGGCCTAAAATCCAAGATGGCCGCCAAAAATCAAAATGGCTGCCAAAATTAAATTAATTAGGTTTATACTGCCTTATAGTTTTTCCTGTCAAAATTTTCAGCAGTTCCGGCATACTGGA
Source organism: Myxine glutinosa (assembly GCF_964187855.1). NCBI lineage: Eukaryota > Metazoa > Chordata > Myxini > Myxiniformes > Myxinidae > Myxine > Myxine glutinosa. Next base: position 198,322,348 of record NC_136263.1, on the reverse strand, counting down.
CCTATAGCCTTTAAAATTAGCTTGAGGGCCACCTAGGATGTTACCTCAAATCCAAGATGGCCGCCAAAATGGCCGTCAAAATCATCTTAGTTATATTCAAACTACCTCTTAGGTTTTCCTGTCAAAGTTTTCTCAGTGGTTCCACCATTCCAAACCTATGTCCTTTGTTATTAGCTTGGAGGGCACCCAGGATTTGGCCTCAAATGCAAGATGGCCACGAAAAACCAAAATGGCCACCAAAATTACCTCAATTGATATTTCGTCTCATTTGTCCCCCAGAATGTTCCGTTCTCAGAAAGTAGGGTTTAGGGGCTGTGCAATAATTATGGGACCTGGCGGAGGGAGAAATTTCTGGATGGTGTGCCAAAAAATGCTTGCCCCCCCTCACGACGTGCCCATCTTGCATTTGCTTGCCCTCACGACGGGGTTTGCTGGACAGTTCGGCAACCAAGAGACTGATGGTGAGTGCCATGAAGAATGAAGAAGACCAAGATCAGGATCATTCCAAGCGAATCACTGTTGCTCTTGATTCATTCAAGGACAAGAACTTGGAAGATTTCGTCACAGCAAGGTCAATGAAACTTCTGCGAATGATGGAACTTCCAGATGGATTTCTCGCGGTTGATCCGGACTTGTGGGATGACAGAGACGACTACAAGCAGGCTGCAGAAACAGTCAACTCTCTAAAAGTTGTCAATGACTACGCTGAACGTGGAGTGGCACTCATTCAGGAGTACAGTGGGTTGATAACCCGTGATGAAACTCAGCTGCAATTCCTGCTGCAAATTGTCGAGGACAATCGCAGAATGTACCCTGATAGCAGAAAACATATACTGTCCGGGATGCCATGAAAATAATAAATTTGGGGTTTGCTGGACATTGTCAGACTGATACTATGAACTCTGTCAGAAACTGAACAAAGAATTCACTATTAACGTGTTCAAAAATAAATACTGTGTTCAAGTGTGTTGTTTAAAATAAATTAAGATACAGTCTGATATACTCGTAATTCGTTGAATTTTTATAATTTTCATAATCTTTGCGGCCCTTGAGCTACCCCTAAACATAATACTTTAGTGCGCACACTTTTTATACAGTGTTTCTATATTATATGGAACAGATTAAAGCGGTAAGACTTTCAAAATAAAATTTAGTTTTTAAAAAACATTTTAAGCTCCACCGTAGGGCAAAAGTGGTATGGTGAGACAATACATATTCTGTGGTCTGATGAGACAAAGATTGAACTCTTTGGCCTGAATACAAAGCATTTCGTTGGTGGAAACTGAGCACAGTGCATAACCCATCTAACACCATCCCTACCGTGAAGCATGGTGGTGGCAGCATCGTGCTATGGGGATGCTTTTTCAGCAGCAGGGACTGGGAGACTTGTAAGGATAGAGGGAACAATGAATGGAGCCAAATACAGGCAAATCCTTGAGGAGAAACTGCTTCAGAGTGCAAAAGACCTGAGACTGCAGTGAAGATTTACTTTCCAGCAGGATAATCATCCCAAGCATACAGCAAAGGCAACACTGGAATGGCTTGAAATCTTCCGCAGATTTCATTTTATGAAATGTTGAAAGTTCGGGATCACATGGTGGTGGGTGGAAGGGGTCCTTACACAGTACAAAATCAGTTGCAGATTTTATAATCGCAGAACAAGAACATGAAATTCCTTGAGTGGCCCAGCCAAAGCCCAGATTGGAATACAACACAACACAACATGCATTTTAAGGCCATTTTCCCTGCTAGAGCGGGAGTTAGCCTTGCGGTCCCCATGACAATCTTCTCCATTTTGCCCTATTTTCTGCATCTCTCCTTGTTAACACCCTTGCCCGCATTTCTTCTTCCACCACCTTTAGCCAAGTCTTTCTCGGTCTTGCCCGTCTTCTACTTCCTTCTACATTCATTTCCATCACTCTTTTCAACCAGTCACTTTCATCCTTCCTCAACACATGACCAAACCATCTCAACCTGTTCCTCTTCATGGCATCCATCACAGGCGCGATTCCCATCATCTTTCGCAATTCATCATTTGTCTTCCTCTCTCTCAACAATACTCCACACATCCACTGAACCATTCGCATTTACAGCCTTTCCAACCTTCGTTGCTGCTCTACGTTAATTACCCATGTCTCGCTCCCACAAATCAAAACACTTCTCACACATGCAGCATACTCCTTTCTCTTCAGCTTCAACAACACTCCCCTCCTCGTCAGCACAACACTCAGTTCATGAAACTTCTTCCATGCACGTCTCACTCCAGCAACCGTTGCTGAGTCTGATCCACCTTCTCCATTCAGCATGTCTCCTAGGTAGCAAAATGTTTTCGCACCTTCCAGCTTCACGCCGTCTCCAAGATCCAACTCAACATTTCCTCCATCTGCAGCTCCCTCTGTGCACACCTTACATTTGAATATAGCTGCCACACTGGTTAGTGACCCTCTCAGATAGGAAGGGCATCCGGCCATAAAACATTGCTTCAAAAAGGGGACCATGGTGCCCGAAAAAAGCCAGCCCCTGCTCTGTGGGGAAAAATGTCCTCTAAAGGTTTTTTTTTCTTTTTTCTTCAGACCACTACATTTTTGATGAACCCACACACCACACGTTGTACATTGAATGGAGTTCACTCCGACACCCTTCCTGCACAGAGTACACGGCCACTTCCCAGTTCTTTCGACCTCACCACATGCTTTACCACTTGCCATCACCTTCGTTTTTCCGATATTCACCTTCAGACCTTTTGTCTCCATACATTCCTTCCACTTGTTCATCTTCTCCTTCAGTCCATCCATACTTTCCACAATCAAAACCAGATCATCTGCATACAACAACTCCCACAGTAAACCCTCCTTTACTTTCCGAGGCAGCACCTCCATCACAGCTACAAATAGTGGTGGACTTAGTACTGACCCCTGATGCACTCCCACCTTCACCTCAAACTCACCACTGTTCCCATCCTTCGTCCTTCCCGCTTGGCGCACTCTTTCGTACATTGCCAGCACTACTCTGATCAACCATTCCTCCATTGCTAACTTCCTCAATGCCCATGTCACTACATCACGTGGAATCCTTTCAAATGCTTTCTCCATCTCAACAAACCCATCTCAACAAACCTTCTTCCTCTTCTCCATGTACTTCTCCTGCAACTGCCTTACAATAAAAAGCGCGCCTGTCGTGCCTCTTCCTGGCAGAACTCCAAACTGCATTTCGTCAATCTTCACTTTCTTCCTTATAACGTGAAGTGGTGATTCTGCGAGGGCCCAGATGGCCCAAATGAGAGGCCCAAATTTGCAAGGGCCCAGATTTGAATCCCATTGAGAATCTGTGGAAAGACCTGAAGATTTCTGTTCACTGACGCTCCCCATCCACCTTGAGAGAGCTTGAGCAAATCTGCAAGGAAGAATGGGAGAAACTGCCCAAATCCAGATACGTAAAGCTGGCACAGACTTGAGGCTGTAATAGCTGCCAAAGGCGAATCTCCGAAGTATTGACTCAGACGGCTTGGGCGGTTTTTTAAATTTCAGAATCGATTCTGATTCCGAAATGCTGTCTCGATTCAGAAAGGAATCGATTCTGATTCTTCACCAAAATCTAATCATCTAGTCCTTGTCACACACCGAACCTGCTCAAATAGTTTCGTTCAAATCCACCTTCAACTTTTTGAGACATCCTGCACATAGACAAACGGGTGAAATAATATCCATCCATCTTCGGTGGGAATAAAGAGCGATGGGAATAGAGAGAAATAACTTAAGCATAAAATTTATGTTCATGAGTAAACAATATCAGTAGCAGGATTTATATTAAAAGTCGGCAAATCAACTTCACTCGCACCCTCGGAGGGGGAATCGGAGTGGGAAAGGTTTTACCCTGGGTAATGTCAGCAAGTATGAAAAGTTTCATGAGATCAGGTAAATATGTTAAGTTTCCTCCCACCTCCCTCCCTCCTCCTCTTCCTCCTCCTCCTCCTCCCTTCCTCCCCCCCTCCACCCTCCACTAAGTAAAAGTTCCTTCAAATTAATCCAAACCTCTGTGAAAGTTATATATATATTTTCAATTAAATGAAGATATTTAACCCGGTTTTCCTGGGCGGTGTATAAGGACCGCTCCTCTTTATCCAGATTTTATTTTCATTTGTTGTTAATAAATATGTCGCGATTTATTTGATGTTAATAACCAGCGAAGCCGGTGTTGTCAATAAACGAGTACATATTATGTTGAAAACTTGATTATGCCTTGGCTCGAGAATCCGAAGCGCAGTGGAGGCAGCCATCTTGCGGATGCGGAAGTATGCATAACAAATTTAAAACGTTCATTAGGAGTTTCTTTCACCCATCATCGTTTGATTCACAATCTTATGCACCTCCAATGTATTAATAAAATAATTTAAGACCAACATCGGCCCGCACGGGCCTGGTTATCTTCAACAAAACACGTCACCAAACACCGGACCCAATGAGAGACGAGCATTTGCAAAAATATTTCTAAAATGAAATCACTCAATGGTGGCTGCGATCGACCGGATGCGGAAGTTTGCATAAAACAATTGCGAAAAAGTTCAATAGGAGTTTGTTTCACCCGTCGTTCTTTGATTCACAATCTAATGAAACCTCTAATTAGTAATTAAAATACGTTAAGACCAACCTCGTTATCTTCAACGAAAATCGTCATCAAACACCAGAACCAATGAGATTCGAGCATTTGAAAAAAGATTATTATGCATTTCGGAGGGTGAAAACGGCATCAAATATTCTAACATTGACGAAGAATTAATTTTTTAGAAATCTCGCGGCCGTATGGGATAGTTTTTCACGGCCAGAAATACGGTATAAGCGGTTTACATATTTCGTTTAGAAATACGGATAGTTTTTCACGGCCGGAAATATCCGAAGTTGAGACAGAATTCACCGAATTAATCACTGCAAGCTAACGTCTTCTGGTGGAGGAAGCTGCCGTGCCTGGAGAGAACCAGTCCTGCCAACGACTGAAGTTAGAAGACTACACACATACTGTGAAAACGTATGTTAAGCCCAGTTAAAATTTCTTTAAAAAGGCCCTAAGCTAGCACATCGTATAGTTACTTCCATAAGCTTCTTGTGACATTTATTGTATGCAGGTATTGCCATTGGGGAGGACTATCTGCTTTTCTCTTTTACCAAGTCTTACCAGGTACGGTACCTAATACACCGACCTACTACCAACTACCTAACCTACTGATGCCATAGTGATGGGTAAAATAGTGGCAAGAGGCTTTGGCTTCGCCGGCTCATTGCGGCTTTGCAGTCAGTACTAGTAGCCGGCGAAGCTGGTGTTGTGAATAAACGCGTACGTATTATGTTGAAATCCAGATTATGCTGGATCCCTTGGCTTGAGAATTCCGAGGCTGTGACGCACCAAATCGCTCAAGGGAGGCCGCCATCTTGCGGATGCGGAAGTATGCATAACAAATTGAAAAAGGTTCAATAGGAGTTTGTTTCACCCGTCTTTGTTTGATTCACAATCTTATGCACCTCTAATTTGTAATTCAAAAACTTTAAGACCAAACTCGGCCAGCACGGGCCTGGTTATCTTCAACGAAAATCGTCACCAAACACCGGAACCAATGAGATTCGAGCATTTAAAAAAATATTTCTGAAACCAAATCACTCAATGGAGCCCGCCATCGTCCGGATGCAGAAGTATGCATAAAAAAAATTGAGAAAAAGTTCAATAGGAGTTTGTTTCACCCGTCTTTGTTTGATTCACAATCTGATGCACCTCTAATGTGTAATTAAAATACTTTAAGACCAACCTCGTTATCTTCAAGAAAAATCGTCACCAAACTCCGCAACCAATGAGATTCGAGCATTTCAAAAATTATTTTAAAAAAGCTTATTACGTGTTTTGGAGGGTGAAAACGGCGTCAAATATTCTAAAATTGACGAAGAATTGTATTTTAGAAATCTCGCGGCCGTAGGGTGTAGTTTTTCACGGCTGGAAAGATCCGAAGTTGAGACGGAATTCACCGAATTAATCAAGAAGTAAATTTTATCAATTTTAATCTCATCCAGAATGCAAATGGTGTAATTTTAGGTCTGAATTTGCGAAATTTTGTGAGCTAACCAATCAGCGATCAGCTTAGGTCAGCCAATTAGCACCATCGACACGGTTTGAATAACGACAGTCACACATTGCCGTTGAAACGGCGCTATCGTCTGACCTGTCGGCACTGATCTTACTGCAAGCTAACCTCTTCTGGTGGAGGAAGCCGCAGTGCCCGGAGAGAACCAGTCCTGACAGCGACTGAAGTTAGAAGACTACACACATACTGTGAAAACGTATGTTAAGCCCAGTTAAAATTTCTTAAAATAGGCCTTAAGGTAGCACATCGTATAGTTACTTCCTTAAGCTTCTTGTGACATTTATTGTATGTAGGTATTGGGGAGGACTGTCTGCTCTTCTCTTTTACCAAGTCTTACCAGATACGGTACCTACTACACCGACCTACTACCAACTACCTAACCCACTGATGCCATCGTGATGGGTAAAATACTGGCAAGAGGCTTTGGCTTCGCCGGCTCATTGCGGCTTTGCAGTCGGGTACTAGTAAATATGATGATTTTTGAATTTCACCAAATCTCTACAGTGATATTAATCGAATGCTGTTTGTCAGATTTATCAGGAAGAAGAAGAAGAAAAAGAATAATAATAAGGCTGAACCACATTCACGCGGTTCGTAAGTAAATGGCTTCTCTTTTTCTTCACAACTAAAACAAACGAGATGGAGAAAATCGGGCTTGTCTTTGTTTCTTTTGTTAAGAATGACGGAAGAAGCTTTTAATATAATTTGCTAAATCAACGAATGGGTTCTCCATGGACGATGGACGAAGTGAGATAAGCCATAAGATAAGGTTTAGTCGGAATCGACTTTGGAGACGTGAGACCGTTTTATGTGGGAAATCGACTAGAATACAGGGTTCAATTCCCAGTTACGGTGGAGGGAATCGATTTTAACCTGGGTAATGATTTTATTTTTGCCAATTCACACACACACAAACACACACACACACACACACACACACACACACACACACAAAGCAAAACATGGCAAACAGTCTGAAATTTCCTGGTGTCTGCTTCATGTGGTGGAAGTAAGCATTCCCATCCTGGAGCACAAGTGTAGACTCCACTGATGGTGCTGGAGCATCTTCACACTCTTTGGTCAGATACTGGAAACATTTTGATTTGTCTGTCTTTGCCAGAAATCCATCAGCGGTACGTCAGGAGTTCCTTCATGTCCACCTGCAAGCCTTGGCTTTAGGACTTGACAAATTCTTGGAAGATATGAAGCTTTAAATAATATGTTAGGTTGACATTTTCCTTAAAATAAGTCGTTAGTAATATATCTTGTTATAATGGAGCGAACGTATATGGTTATGTGTGCATATATATTTGTGACCAAAACTTCTTCTTCTTCTTCAAATATATATGAAACCGAAAAACATGGTCCGTGAAGCCTTGAGGCAGTGAGGTGGTGAAGAGAACCATAGAGAACTCACTTGAAGGAGGAAGGAGGGAACAAGAGAGAGAGCCGACCTGGAGAGGGAGGGCAGAGGAGGAGGCCATGGTCTAGAAAGGAGCTGGTGGGAGGAGGACGAGCAAAGAAAGCTGTTCACATAGGAGTTTTGCAAGGAGACTGTGATTGTGGATTTGTCTCGGGATGATTTGACCTAAGCTAGGATCACTCTGTGTTTTTGGAGGAAGAGAAGAAGATAAGGGGACACGAGACCTGGTTGTGGATTGCCTTCGTCGCTGGCTCTCATTGCACACCGAGTTTCCAAAGCTGGCTGCATGGAGTCTGACATCCACCCTGTACATAAGAGAAAAGGTAAGTCTCGCCTGGATTATTGTTGTCTTGTATGAGTGTAATCTGTGGTGCTTAGTGTGACAGGAATTGCTTTATTTCCAATCATTGTACATACAGTCACATGAAAAAGAAAGTACACCCCATGTAAAGTTTTGACCTTTTCAACATATTTCAATACACAGCTATTTGATCTTCATTTCAACAATATTGATAGATAAAGGTGATATAATATAACAAATATCATGAAACATTTACATTTTGTTCTCCATTGTATAATTGAAATAAACATAAATGCAAATTTCGCATGTGGAAAAAGTAAGTACACCCCGACATTTATCACTACTTCAAATACCTAAAATTAGAATCAGGTGCACCAGCTCAGGTGCAAATGATTAGAACATCGTTAGAGAGGATCTTGGAGGAACCTGTCTTATTTAAACCTCAGACATTTAGTTTGGTTTGCTCTTTGTTGTTGAAGTGTGCGGCGTCACCATGCCTAGATGAAAAGAGCTCTCTGAGTCTTTCAGAAAGAAGGTTATAGATGCCTACGAGTCTGGGAAGGGATTTAAAAAGATCTCCAAACAATTTGAAATCAATCATTCGACTGTCCGGAAGATCATCTACAAGTGGAGAAGATTCCAAACAACTGCCAACTTGTTCAGGCCAGGCCGCCCCAGCAAGTTCAGCCCGAGAGCAGACCGCAAGATGCTGAAAGAAGTCTCTAAGAACCCCAGAATGTCATCACGGGACCTACAGGTATCTCTTGCCACTGTTGATGTCAAAGTGCACGAGTCTACCATTAGAAAGAGTTGCACAAATTTGATCTACATGGGAGGTGTGCCAGGAGGAAATATTTGCTGTCCAGAAAGAACATCAGGGCAAGACTAAAGTTTGCCAATGAACACCGAGGCAAAGACCAGCACTTCTGGAACAATGTGCTCTGGACAGATGAGTCAAAGGTGGAGCTATTTGGCCACAGTACCAGAAGACATGTTTGGCGAAAACCAAAGACAGCATTTGACCACAAGTACCTGATACCAATTGCAAAGCATGGTGGTGGAAACATTATGGTTTGGGGCAGCTTTGCTGCATCAAGGCCAGGGCAGCTCACCATCATATAATCCACTATAAATTCTTCATTGTACCAGAGGGTGCTTGAGGATAATGTGAGGCCATCTGTTGGAAAGTTGAAGCTCAACCGAAGGTGCACCTTGCAACATGACAATGACCCTAAACATACCAGTAAATCCACCAAGGAATGGCTGAAAAGAAATAAATGGAGGGTTCTGGAATGGCCAAGTCAACGCCCGGACCTAAATCCCATCAAGATGTTGTGCGTGGATTTGAAACAAGCTGTGCATGCAAGAAACCCCTCAAACATTGCACAGCTGAAAGAATTCTGCATGGAGGAGTGGGCAAAAATTTATCCCAGTCGATGTCAGAGAATGGTAGACAGTTATAAGAAACGCCTACTTGAGGTTGTTTCTGCCAAAGGGGGCAATACCACCTATTAGAGCCAAGGGTGTACTTACTTTTTCCACATGCAAAATTTGCATTTATGTTTATTTAAATTATACAATGGACTATAAAATGTGAATCTTTCATGATATTTGTTATATTATATCACCTTTATCTATCAGTATAGTTGAAATGAAGATCAAATAGCTGTATGTTGAAATATGTTGAAAAAGTCAAAACTTTACATGGGGTGTACTTACTTTTTCACGTGACTGTATATATATATTGTTGTGGTTTTTAGAACCCTCCACTTGGTAAATTTTTGTAAATGTTCCCTTATAAATAATCCCCTGTAAATACTCCCATTGTTGGTGTAAAGGTCAAAGGTCGCACCCTACTTAGGGCACGAGCAACACGTAGCAAACCATAGGCTTCTTCTTTAGTTATTTCATTCGTATGTGTTTCAGGTAAAGATCTGTTTCCAATAGTTGATTCTGCGTTGTATTAATCAAAATAACCTAGCCCCATTCTCAAATTCCCATTCCTATTCATTTTGCGGCTTTACCCTCTCCAATTGTATGGCGCGCCTTTGCCAGCAGCATTCGCTGCCTTTGAGCTAAAGCTTGCTCCAAGCCGCCATTGCCAGCAGCATTTGCTGCCTTTTGAGATAAAGCTCGCCCCAAGCCACCATTGCCAGCAGCATTCGCTGCCTTTGAGCTGAAGCTGGCCCCAAGCCACCATAAGCCACGTGGCAGAGTGGGAGAAAAAGGGAGGAGCGGCCAGGAACACAGGCGTGGCCCCAGCAACTCGTCACGAGGGGAGGTACCAATGAACCCTCGTGACCAATCCGGGCCGAGGCGTGTTCACTGGTAGGCGGAGCAAAGTGGACGCGGCTTGATACACGAGGCTTGTGATAAAAGCGCGAGCGCGAAGCCCTTTCACGGAGATGCGGGGGAGAGAGCAGATGATCAAGAGAGGAGAGAAGATCGGCAGATGATTGGCAAACTTGAGCGAACAGCGCAGAGGCGGCGAATTATAAAAACCTTGCGCGGAGGATCGCTTGGGACGCTCATGTGATACGAACTGCCATGGTTTTGAGAGCGTTCGGCACACTATACGTACGGAGATTCCAGCCCCTCGCATATGTAAGGTCCGGTCGCGTGCCAATGATACGCGAAGCTGCCTGCCGTTCTTCGCCCGCGGACCCGGAGCCTGGACGGATCCCATCGCCTGGAACCATCTGCTTGGACCTTCCTCCCCTACCAGCTACCATTCCGTGTGAGTCTGTCTGTATTGTCCTGGGTGTGTTATATAAGAGTGTATAAGGTTTCCCTATGTCCTTTTATTTCCTTCTTCTTGTATATTCCCTTCTTTCGTTTCCCCTTGTAGTATAGTAAATAAATCATATTTGTTCTTCCTTCACCCTTCTTATTCTTTGGTTCCTCTCATCCGGTCGCTTTTGTCTTTTCCCAATTGAATACCTGTGGCACGATTAGAACCGCTCAGAATCGGGTTAGTTTTATTGCTAACGGATCGAGCCTCGGATTGCTAAACCGCTCGGCAAAATTCCATCTTGTCCGTGGCTCGGGCAGAAGTAGCGCCCTGCTTTGTGGAGAAGTTGGCGAAGGTATATGGGACCCCATTGACCAGTCACCCTCGTCAACCTCAACCCCGCAAAGGAGCGCGATACCTTCTGGGACTCGGACGGCCAGTGTAATAGACGAGGGGATTAAACCCCCCTCGGTAAGGGGAGTGCCGTAATACGAGATCCGCAACAATATATATAGGGTGAATCAAAAGTAGCGCCCGCGCCCGATTTCTGTTTTTTCGGCTCTCATATTATTTCAGAGAGTCGGAGAGGTCATTAATGAAGTTCAGAAAAAGCACAGGGCCCAGAACACTGCCTTGGGGAACTCCAGCCTGAACAGGAAGGGGAGATGAGAGAAATCCATTCAGGGCCATATGTTGACTATGACCTGAGAGGAAGTCTGCAAGCCATGTGTGGAGGTTTCTATGGATACCACAGGAGGAGAGTTTGGCGAGCAGGACGGGGTGCCAGGCCGTATCGAAGGCACGAGATATGTCAAGGGAGACTTCAAAATTATGTCCACTTTCATGATGATTCCATCTTTTCTTGCTTTGAAAATATTCGTTTCATCAAATGTTTTCTCCTCAGCTGCAACAGTGGGATTTTTAAATTTATAAGTGAAGAAATTTTCTGTTTTATTTGAATAGATTCCTCAGAGTGTTTCCGGTGTCCCACTTACTATTGGTCCAATGAAAACAAAAATGGCTGCGTGCCAATGCCTGAAGATTACCTCACGTTCAGAAACCCTGCAGCCCTGGTTATTGTGAGCTTCATTTTACTGGGCGTTCTGATTATAGTCATTATGGGAGTTATCCTGTTTCGTGGAAGAGATCTACCTGTGATGAAGGACACTGATGGACGTGTTGTTGTTCTGTTCCTCCTGGCTCTCACGGTCTCTCTTTTGAGCTCATTCTTATTCATCGGAGCTCCAGATGATGAGAAATGCCGGATACGTGATCCGCTTGTTTGTGTGTGCCTCACATTTGCTATTTCCTGTTTATTGATCATGTCCTGGAAACTTCAAACGCCTTCAGGTTAGCAATTTACTTATTTCATTGGATTTGTTCAATAATTATTTTGCAAAAGGTTTGTTGAGCTGTTATAACAATTTCCGTGTCAAATCATGAGTGCATAGTAGTGTCTACTAGAAAGTGACATCAACTGAAGTATTTATATACCTTGGGGAGGAAACACACTTGAGGGTGTATTGCAAAAAATGGCATCATTCCTTTTTATTTGTGCATGTACTTTCCATGCATCCATTAGATTATTTCACCAACTCAGGATCAATGAGCCGTGCTGGTGAACACGCTTCTCGCTCATCCATTTAAATTTTTAAGCTCACCTGGAATGAAGCTTAGAGGAGCTTATGCGATGGCGCATTGTCCCTCCGTCTTTCCCTCCGTCTGTCAGTCCGTAAGTCCGTAAACACTTGAAACTTCTTCTCCGAAACCGCTGATGGTATTGCGACCAAATTTGACACAAATGATATATGTTCTGTTGTGACAAAATCAAAAGTCTGAGGGGATTTGCGGGGGGGGGGGGGGGATCAAAGTGGGTCCAGGTTTGACCCCCCAAAATAGGTATTTGCTTTTTCCTCTGAAACTACACACACTATTTTCATGAAACTTGACCGCGACCTTCACCACCCGTGATGGACCAAAGTTTGTTTACGGCATTTAAAAAATCTTCCCCTTTGAGGGTCTACTGGGGGGTGTAGCCCCCAAAAATACGTATTTGCTTTCTGCTCAGAAACTACACATGCAATTTCAATGAAACTTGACCACAACCTTAATCACCCATGATGTGCCAATGTTTGTTCAAGGTATTTTAAAAATTTGGGTATTAAGAGGTATACGGGGTTGGAGGAGAGGGGTTGCCCCCCAAAATAGGTATTTGTTTGTTTAAAATCTTGTGATTATGTTAGTATGATTCTACATGCTGCCCTGTCTTCTAGTAACCATTGAAATTGGTTTAAAATACCTTTAGTCAGAGCAGTATACTGCTTATTCTACCAGGGTATTGCCCCTATGTTTTCATTTCGCATCCATTTTCTTGCGCAAAAGGATATTACAATGAGCATGTGCAGTTACCTTACACAGGAAAGTAACACTTTTCGCTCCAAGTTTTAGAGCGTCTTTTCCGAGCCTTAGAGATCGGCAATTCAAAAACAGGCCAAGTCATCTCAAAAACGTTAAAAAAAAAAAATGCAACGTGCTTGACATTCAGCAGTTAAAAAGTTAAGTATGGATAATCCCAGAAGTTGGCATCCATAGGGAGGAGGAAATTCCTCCTTAGGAAATGCCATGTAAGTGTGGTGAGAAAAGCGGCACCATTGCTAAGACGTCACAGGAACCCAGATTACCCCGCAAAGGGTGGCACTTCCCCCAAGCCCAGTGGCTGTGTTTGTTTCATCTTGTAGTCTTGTGTTCTATCGCGTATGTTCGTTTGTGTGTGTGCGTGTGCGTGTGTGTGTGTGTGTGTGTGCAGCATTACATTCCTGTTGTTTATACACTTACCTCGACATACTTTCAAGAGATTGACATTGATTTACAAATATACCTTGCTTGGTTTCAGTTAAAACACACTGTCAACCAACAATGCATGTCACATTTATTGTTTTCATAAAAAGTTTCTCTGAGTAGATGCTTTTTGTTGTTTTCACAATTCTGTGATTTCCCCACATGTTTATGTGTTTAATATTATTTTTCCTCCATGCTCCGCAGTTGGTTCATTGTCCAAGCTTAATTTACTCAATGGACAGTTCATTGTGATACTTTGCCTGATGCCACAAACCATATTTTGCCTTCTGTGGGCTTTTGTTGGGAATCCAAGACTCGTACGTAACACAGAGATCCGTCCCAATACGGTAACGTTAGAGTGTGGAGGGGCATCGATGGCCTGGCCAGTCGGTTCACTTTGCTATCTCGTTTTTCTTATCATTTCCTGCTACGCTCTTGCGTTCAAGGCACTGAAGTTGGATTTTGTTCACAAGGAACCAAAGTTCATTACTTTCAGCATGACTGTTTGCCTCCTCGTGTGTCTGGCCTTTGTTCCAGCTTACAATAGCACACAAGGAACATTCAATGTCATTACTAAAATATTTACGATCATCGTTACATCGTTTGGACTTTTGGGATGTATCATGTTACCAAAATGTTATATGGTCTTGGTTAAAAATAATAAATAGAATGTGGGGCCTTTTGTCATACGGGTTCTTCATGAGAACAATTTCTAAATCAAGCTGGTGTGTATTGCATGTGATATTCTTCGAAGAAAAGCAATAATTTTTATCACCATTGCAATAAGTTCAAGCAATAAGTTAAATCATTTACTTGTTGCCTGAAATAAATGAATATTATCAGTTCTTAAACAAGTTTTTTAAAAACACAGCAACAAAAACAAAAACCTTTTTTTTTTTTTTTTAAACAGTGCGCTGCAAACTAACAAAAGGTTGAAGGCCAAATTCGCCGACATAGACATCAAGGGGGCGTTCAGAGAGTTGGTGTCCTGCGAGGGCATGCTCCACAATGAAAATAGCTGATGCGCTTAAAGCCAAACATCTGGCTGCCCCACGAGTCCTCAATCTTCCGGCTGCGCCCGACAGTGAATTGGCCGCTCCAGCGGTTCTCTCGGAGCATTCCTCGTGTACCTCGGTCAGTCTATTTCCATCCGGGTGGCTGCGGGCCATGATGGGCTCAGACAAGGTGCCCTTCAGACTCTTCAGGGCAAGGAATCTGCCGATGCGGGGGCTCGTTTAGTCTCTTCTCTCACCCTGTTCATTAAGATGGTCCTGTGGCGGGAGGTTTTGGAAGGCTATCTTTTTGGGGGCATTCTGCCCAAAAATCTTTTATTTTATTTTATTCTGCGTTAACCAAAAATTTACCAAAAAAGATGGCGGCGTTCTCGCGATCGTTGTGGGTAATACGTTTCGGCGACTTGCAACCAAAGCCGGAGTCTTGATTATTATTTTTTCCAAAGAACTTGGGGCCGAGCCCTGAACAGTTGGACTATTCGACAAAAGCTTGGAGTGAAGTAATTGCTCATGCTCTGCCAGACACTACTTCACAAATTTGCCTCCAAACAGCGTCTTCCTCAAGATCTACATGTGAAAAACAAATACATCATGTGATCGACATGTGAAAAAGTGAAATTGCATGAGGAGTGATTTTTTTTTTGGTGTCTGAAGTACGAAGACATACCTGCAGTATCTATCCACTCATCTAGCCTGTTATATGGTGCAGGCTTAAGCTTTCAGTTGTGTACGTGTGTGGTGTGCCGTGTGCCATACGTGTCTGCATTTTAAAAATTCATTTTCTCGGCAACTGTTGGTCCGATTGACATGAAATTTTACCATAGCAGTGCTTCTGCCTGTATAATTTTCTTAATTCATAATTATGACGTCATAGGTCACGTAGTACGGACGCCATATTGGAAAAACGTTACACCTCTATATCTCCCAAACCACTCAATGGAAAAATTGAAACATGCCTCATTGTCAAGTACTCACCATGGGGAATAAGATATGTTGATGGTGATGGTGTCGGTGCCTTCATTATGACGTCATAATTCGACAAGTGCAATATGTATCCGATCATTGTGAAAAAAAATTCTCATCAACTGTTGGTCTGTTGGGCACGAAATTTTCACCATATGAGCATCTCCTCATGTAGAATACTTTAATGATAATCATGACGTCAAAGGTCATGTGAGCAGTATGATTTTGTTGTTTCTGGTTCACTGTGCTCCCAACATGGTTCGACATGGTCCTCTATGGTTCAACATGGTCCACTATGGCTCAACATGGTTCATTTTTTAATTTTGCATTTCCAATTGTTTTGTTTTTTTCATTTTAATTTTCAAGTTTTTATAATTTCCAATTTTTTATTTTTCAATTTTTTAAATTATATAATTTCAATTCTATAATTTCCCCAATTTTTTTTTTATTCCCAAATTTTCCCAATTATCAATTATATACTGAAGTGCTTTGTCCCATACCACCAGATGGCGCTGTTGAGTTCTTCTCCAACTAAAACATTTATTTAAAATTAATGTTGGTTCAACCATAAAGCAGCCAAAGGAATGTCTTCACTCTCTCCTCCATTTATTTCAGAAAAGTTTCCTTATCACCTTCTCCCTTTCCTCCTCTCTTTCCTCCCTCTCCTCCCTTTCACTCTCTTCCTTCTCCTTTTTCTTCCTTCCCCTATTTCTTCCTTCTCCTTTTTCTCCCTTTTCTCCTTCGCCTTTTCCTCCTTCTCTTGTTTCACCCTTTTCTCCTTCTGTTCTTCAACTCCTTCCTCTTCCCTTGCTACCCTTAAACCATTTCCCCCATGGAATATTATACATATATTCGTCTGGATTTTGAGCCATTCTTGTATCTACAATATAATTATTTTTCTCATAATAGGATACCAATTGGATTTGTTGACAATTTCTAAGAGTTTTATATTTCATAACTTTAAGAAGTTGATTTTTATTTAATATTTTAATCAAGTCTCGATTTGTGGGATTAGCAATATCTTTTTAGGGCCAGTCCTAAATTACAAAATTTCCGGGTATATGTTCTAATTCATAAGGAATTAAAAATTTTGCCCCCTTTTCTTGTAAGTATCCCTGAATACAAAAATTATAATTCTCTTGAAGCCTTTTTCCTGCTATTTTATATTAAAATGTTTGTTTCTGAAATATACATGAGATTAATATAATGACAGGTAATACCACCCCATCTTCCCACGACCAAATCTGTTTGTAATCCTCGGCTTTGTATATTTATCTGATTTTCTTCCTTCTTTGCCATGCAAACCATCGCTTTGCTATCATATATTTTTTTATTCTTCAAATAATGTATTTGTTGTTTACAAATTATGCTTCCCTTAAAACCAATTATACCCTAAATCAAACATATCACACCCCCATTTATCAATTATCATATTAACTACATACCCTTCTTTACAAAGTTTAATTGTAAGTACAGTCATGTGAAAAAGTAAGTACACCCCTACATTTATCACTACTTCAAATACCTAAAATTAGAATCAGGTGCACCAGCTCAGGTGCAAATGATTAGAACATCGTTAGAGAGGATCTTGGTGGAACCTGTCTTATTTAAACCTCAAACATTTAGTTTGGTTTGCTCTTTGTTGCTGAAGTGTGCGGGGTCACCATGCCTAGATCAAAAGAGCTCTCTGAGGCCTTCAGAAAGAAGGTTATAGATGCCTACGAGTCTGGGAAGGGATTTAAAAGGATCTCCAAACAATTTGAAATCAATCATTTGACTGTCTGGAAGATCATCTACAAGCGGAGAAGATTCCAAACAACTGCCAACTTGATCAGGCCAGGCCGCCTCAGCAAGTTCAGCCCGAAAGCAGACCGCAAGATGCTGAAGGAAGTCTCGAAGAACCCCAGAATGTCATCACGGGACCTACATGTAGCTCTTGCCACTGTTGATGTCAAAGTGCACGAGTCTACCAATAGAAAGAGGCTGCACAAATTTGATCTACATGGGAGGTGTGCCAGGAGGAAACCTTTGCGGTCCAGAAAGAACATCAGGGCACGACTAAAGTTTGCCAATGAACACCGAGGCAAAGACCAGCACTTCTGGAACAATGTGCTATGGATAGATGAGTCAAAGGCAGAGCTATATGGCCACAGTTCCAGAAGACATGTTTGGCGAAAACCAAAGACAGCATTTGACCACAATAACCTGATACCAACTGTAAAGCATGGTGGTGGAAATATTATTGTTTGGGGCAGCTTTGCTACATCAGGGCCTGGGCAGCTCACCATCATAGAATCCACTATGAATTCTTCATTGTACCAGAGGGTGCTTGAGGATAATGTGAGGCCATCTGTTAGAAAGTTGAAGCACAACCAAAGGTGGACCTTGCAACATGGCAATTACCCTAAACATACCAGTAAATCCACCAAGGAATGGCTGAAAAGAAAGAAATGGAGGGTTCTGGAATGGCCAAGTCAAAGCCCAGATCTAAATCCCAACGAGAAGTTGTGGGTGGATTTGAAACTTGCTGTGCATGCAAGAAACCCCTCAAACATCGCACAGCTGAAAGAATTCTGCATGGAGGAGTGGGCAAAAATTTCTCCCAGTCGATGTCATAGACTGGTAGACATTTATAAGAAACGCCTGCTTGAGGTTGTTTCTGCCAAAGGGGGCAATACCACCTATTAGAGCCAAGGGTGTACTTACTTTTTCCACATGCAAAATTTGCATTTATGTTTATTTAAATTATACAATGGACTTCAAAATGTAAATGTTTCATGATATTTGTTATATTATATCACCTTTATCTATCAATATTACTGAAATGAAGATCAAATAGCTGTATGTTGAAATATGTTGAAAAAGTCAAAACTTTACATTGGGTGTACTTACTTTTTCACGTGACTGTAGATGGTTAAATTTAATAAGAAAAGATGTATGGTCTGTAGAACCAGGTGTTGTGGCTATAAATTATACTTGTTTGTTAAAGAGTGCTGTAGAATATTTTGTTAAATCTCTGAATCTAACTCAGTCATTGTCATCTGTGGGGCTTGGATAAATTGATTAATTTATATTTATTCTTCATATTAATATTTTTTGTTATATTATATTTTTGTCGCTCAGCCTGTGCCTTTGTATAATAATTTGAAAAATCAATATCCAACTCTTTGGTTGCTCTAAAGACAGAACCATCTTTTCCACCTTGTCATTTTTAAATGAGATTTAAAATAATATCCTAAAAATTTACATTATTGTTGAGTTGAAATAATACATACAAACATAATTGACCACAACATTTGGAATGAATGTCTTGGACTTGAAATGTTTGATAAACACCGTTCTTTAAGAAGGTAATTACTTCAAGACGTGGTGGAAGGCCATAACTATCGAAATAAATTTTTCCCGACTATTATAAATACAAACCCAATAAGACCCATTCCCATTATTATCTTCTATATTCACAATAATATTCTTTGTATTTATAGACAGCTTTGTTAATTCATCTCTCATCTATCTATAATTCCAGTAATCTCTGTGTGTATGTTTGTATGTTTGTATGTTTGTATGTTTGTATGTCTGTGACCGCTGTTTCTCGACAACCACGGGTCCGATATACTTTAAACTTGCCAGGTATATTGCTGGGGACCCGAGGATGTGCCTTTTCAAGGTTTCATATTAATCGGACAAGTAGTTACCGAGCTATGTCCAAAAAACGATTCAACCAATCAGAGAGCAGCGAGCTATCACGTGTGCCGAACGTGGCGAACAGACTCTGCCTCGGACGGCACATTTGAGAGCGTATTCATTTATTTCACGTTGGAAAACTATGTTGCCGTTAAACTATGTTTTAAAACTAATTAAAACTACTATCTATAATTCCACGGGTCCGATAAAAAACACCGTACTCGCAAGCCGTTCGCTTTGGACCAAACCATTTCATGTAAATAGAGGGGGGGGATTGTCACCGTACTCGCAAGCCGTTCGCTTTGGACCAAACCATTTCATGTAAATAGAGGGGGGGGGATATAATTTTAGATATATATATAGTACGGGCATGCCCTAGTACAAATAATGACATTATCAATTTTTTTAATTTTTTACAATATTTAGCAAGTTCTATATTTGACGTATTCTTTCCAAATTGTTTAAACCATTTATCCATTTATTTATAAGAAAGATATTGTTGCGGTTTTGAGTTTGTACAATAAAGGTTAAATTTCCCCCTCATAGTTTAGTCACACAACAACATGTAGCCTCGCAATAGTTCAGTTATTTCTTAGTATGTGTGAGCATAGTCCTTTTCCTGTGTTAGTTTTGCGTTGAGTAGAATAATGAGAGTAGGTCATTCATTGCCTTATGCCGCCTTACGCCTCTTTATGCTGCCTTTGGCTTTTTGGCATGAATTAACACGAGGCAGGCCTGGCAAATCAAGGCAAGACTGAATGAGGGCGGCGGAAAAGTTGACAGTAAGCGCGTGCCGCCAATCAGGGCTCGGAGGGAGTGGCTGCAGCACTGCGTCACACGGTGTGGTTGGAACATTCGAGGGGGCTAAGGGCGTGGCAATAAAACCTGTTGTGCGAAGCCCCCACGAGCAGTTCGGTGAGTTACGAGTTCTGCGAAGGGGTGAGCTTGCAAGTTATTAAAGTCCTGTGAGAGTTGAGTAGTTATGGGAGAGGCGCTGGGTGTTGAGCTTGAGTAGTGATGTGAGAGGTGCTTGATGAGAGTTACGAGTTCTGAGAGGAGACGCGTATGAACCCAGCTATAAGCGCTCATACCAAATTTGATGCTCGGTTGAGCTTGAGGCCGAGCCTCTATTGGGTTACGCAAGTGATAGCGCGCCAGTAACTAAACGCGCTGTGGAAAACTGCCCAGCCGCGCTGAGAGACGCGTACAGTTCCCTCCTGCCTCATCTGCCCGTTGTTCGAGATGCGCTACAAGGATCCCTTCCACCGCCTGCTTGCCTTCATCGCGGGACGTGCTGTAACCGTGGAGGGCCCCGCCCGGTGTGGCCGTTCCTGGATGACCGATCAGTGAGGAACACCATTCTACTTGCATTTCCCCTTTGTGAGTGTGATCGGGCCCGTGTCTGGGTTTAATATAAGACTGCTTAAGGCTGCTCGGTGTCTCTCTGCTTTCTACCGACTTGTTCATACTTGTGTACATAATAATTAAATAGTGTTCTTCCTTTATTCGACCGCCTCATGTTTTCCATCATTGACTAAGCGTGGTTCGAATAGAACCGCTCAAATCGGGTCCCAATACTAACGGTAACTGCATGGACCACGTGATATGCAATCCGCTCGGTATACCCAAATTACATGTGGCTCGTGCGAGGCTTGATTCCCCGCTTCCGCAGCGCCGCAGGTATTTAGGTACGTGCGAGACTTGTCCCGAAACCCTACCTTGCGTTTGTCCGGGAGGGGCGTTTCAAGTCTCGGTTATGCCAGCCCAGAAAGAACAAGGGGCTTAATCTCCCCTTGGTAAGGGTAGGAAGGGTGGCGGAAAACCATAACAATATAATACTGTTACGGACGTGGTTAAAGATGTTATATTTGACGAGCGGAGGCTCCGCGACCGAACAGTTATTCCCCGACTCTAAAACCCGATTGACCCCAAACTTTGGCCGGATCGCGCCACCGCTATTCAATCGGGAAAACTCTAAAGCGACCGAATGCAAAGAGGAAAAGGAATAAGACGAGAAAAGGGTTGAAAATACTACTAAATTTATTTACTATTTACAGGCTCAAAATAACCAAGGAAGAAGGAAAGATAAGAAAATAATTTACAGAAGATATTAGAGACACAGTGCAACGCTAGCTTACCTACAGTCTTAATTAACCCAGGGACAGAACAAACAAGGACAGACTCACGCGGGGAATGATGATAGGACTGGCAGGAGGTGAATGGCTGCAGGGAGAGGAAGGTCCACAGGTACGGCAGCACGATCGGCGCGTTTAGCAGCCGTCGTTCTTTCGCGGCCCTGCTCAAAAACTGCCGTCAAGGCCCCAATCTGCTGTGGCTGCTGCTGTGGATCGAGCTGCTGTAAATGCAGTTTCGGTGGCTCGAGCTGCAGCTCAACTCTGGACTTCTCTCGGACTCAACTCAAAGCGCCTCTCTTGGACTCAACTCAAAGCGCATCTCTTGGACCCAACTGCTTGGACTCCCTCTCGTCCCAACGGCTTGGACTCCCTCTCGTCTGCGCTTGGGAACGCCCCACCGGCAGGTTATATACGCCCCGCCCCTCAACCTTTTTGAACCTCCCCCAAACATTCTCTCTCCGCCCTCTCAAGCCAAACCCCTGGCTCATGGTTGGTCGAGTGGGGCGGGCTCACTCCTCCCCTCTATGACGAGGTGGAGACACGCCTTTCTTCTCCGACCCTGCCTCGTGGTCAATGGCGGCAATTGGAGGGGAGGTAATTGCCAATCGACGAAAGGGGGAATGGAGGTTTTGGGAATGGGAATGAAGGGAATCTATCTCTTTCACTTGGTGCAATGGAGTATTTAAGTTAATGGGAGACACAGCCTTACTCTAAGACACATAATAAGATATAAGCTGCTGAACAGGGGTATTCTATGATTGGCTGACGTGTATGCTTGTGGACTAATTATGGGACGCCCTTTAACTTTTACACAACTCCGAAAGCAGGAGGTGCCATATCCAACAATAATAATAATAATAAAACACACAATAAAAAAAATACAGTCCTCATATCCGCAACACTGCACCCTCCTCCTCTTAGGCACGCCCCGGGCCTACAACTTTTATTTAGTGTGACACGTAGGTGTAGTTCCCTCTACTTTTAACCTGACCCTGAGTGCGACAGTTTTAAAACATAAATAAATGTGTCCCGCTGCTCCATTGCACCCTGCCTAACAGACTTACGCCCACAGTTAACCGAATTGTGGAATGGTCTTCAAACTACACACTGACGGTGGGGAGCATTATTTACAATGACTCTGCTTTTATTTACAAAACTAACCCAGGACCTGTAATTGTTCTTTCTGGGGGGGGGGGGACAGTCTGCTCTGCATCAATGCACCATGAAAGCACCTATAACGCACCAACACACCCTCAAGCACCAATCGGTGCAGTCACCACAGTTCATCAGTGTTCAATGCATGAAAATAAACTCAACAACCCCTAACCCTGCAGGTGGTCTCTTGCTCTTCGGCTCCCTCTGCTGGCTATTACTTTCTTCCAGTTGTTGTCATTTTCTTTGCTTTTCTTACTGGCGGCCTATTTGAACTGAAAAATGCACCCAATGTGTCCTTTTTATTTTTCTTTATTTATGGCCCACAGGGCCGACTACATGTGGTTCACCTGTGGGGCATCGGTGCCCTGTGGCCAAGGTCTGCCAGCAAGATTTCGGGCCCTCATGGCCGGTTCCAGCAGAGGGGCCATGCCCCAACCCATGGGGTCCATAAGTGGTGCTCGGCCACAGGCATGTGGTCCATAATGTGGTGCATCGATGCAGACAGCTGGTTCTGGGAATTTCGGGCGCACAATGGCCGACTCACGCACGCTCCCCTCGGCGCCCAATGGCGCACAGGTCATGTGGGAGACAAAAGGGGAAAGACAAATGAGCGAGGGGTAAGGTCACAAGGGTACACATCAATAAGGCAATGCAAGGCGAAATGCGTACGGAGAGCGAAATGAGAAAGCTCGTCCCTACCGTACGTCACCCCCCTGTCACCTACACTACCCTTGCCCTTACCCCATATGTACAAAAATCTACACATTTACCAATCCGTCGCTACCGTCCCGTCTTCCCCATATTTCCCATACACCAAATTCATCACCACAATCCTTGTAGCCAAATTTTGCCATTACCCAATTCGTCATCAATTGTCATAAGGAGGTAGCGATGGAACACAAAGCACAATGTCACACCCACATCATGATGCGTCTCACATTCCAAACATCTGCACAATAAAAAATAATCAAAACAACCTGGCATGGTGTGGAGTACCTGTCACCTCAGGTGAGTGGATGCAGATGGTGCGAGGAGATTCTTCATCCTAACTACTTTCTAAATGACTTTAACACACTTTACACTACCCGGGGTATTTCCCTGCCAATCCATTGGCCAACTTACACTATGGGTTCTAAAAACCAATTCCCATTGACCAAACTGTGGTGCTTCTCAATTTGGGGTCTCACTCCCCTGATTCATCTCCCGGTGCCCTTGCACAATTTCTGGGCTGTGACGTGTAGCTCTCCCATCAGGTCTACCCACCTGCACACCTCCACCTGCCACCCGAGCTTACCTAGCTCCTCACCCTAACCTAACTAACTGGGGAAGGTCCCTCCTGGCTCTGTCACCCCACTCGGTGCCCTCTGGCACTGGGCTACCCGGGTCCGTCCTCCGGATCCTCGGGCCCCATCCACAACTACCGGCTCCCAGAGCCCACCTGCGGCCTCACCTGGCCGACATCCTCACAGTGGTGGAGTGCCCAAACCAACTACACACACTAACAGGCTACACGCCCAGCCATTTCCACAACACTAATGCACCCATCCAAATATCATTCTTTCACCCGCACCACAGATGCCAATATCCAACCACAATTTACCTATACCCTCTACCTAACACTTACACTACCCACCCCGGGTATTCGTGATGGGGGTCCACTCTTCCCCCATTCACACCTTCGCACCACCTACTCCACTCCACAGTTTCCACCATACTCACTCCACGACCATCCATTCCAATACTCCAGATATTCCACACTACCATGTATTCCATACACCTGTTCCTCATACCTGTTGTTGCACACCTGTGCACTCACACCTGGTGCCACCTGCACCCTCCTCCTCTTCCTGGACCATTTGGTCAGCACGACTCATCACTATCACTCCCTCATACACTGCTCCATCCACCTGTTCAGTTGCACACCTGTGCAATCACACCTGTTCAATCACACCTGTTCAATCCTCACACACTGCTCAATACACTTGAATACACCTCCCACACTCACACGGCATCATCTGAACTACCTGTTGCCCTGCTAACTTAGTGCTCCCCGTCTTCCCTTTAAACTAAGCACATACCACATCATTATCATCCACCTAATCTACCTGCGTCCCCACTACAGGTATCAGTCATTAACTAACCTTAACGTTACCTAAGGTCATCTTCCAGGTCCCTACACATTATCCAAACCCTCCCGGGCTAGTTTTCACTGCCATAAACCCCATAACTAGTGCTCCTTTGCCCCCCGCTGTGAGGGATGCCAGAGTTGCCATCCCACCACATCGGGGCATTTCCCACTACCAATTTTGCTCGTCCAAATCCAACAAATCAAAAATTTGCCAATCATCTGCCAATCACCGTACCAATCATCAAATTTTGCCTTTTTCTAATTTTGGGTCCAAAACACTAACCTCATCACCCGTCTACTTATTAGATCCTCTCGGTGCGCCAATTCACGTCTGCAGCCCGGCTTCGTAAAGCCGAGCAATGAATGCGGGTTCTTTGGTACCGGCGGTTGGATGCGTCCGACATTCGGTGCAGGGAAGGAGGTTTACCGGGGACGAGATCCCACGCACCCCCTCGGCGCGGAGCCAGCCAATTGCCCGATCTCGACCTGCCGGAACGCCTTAACAAAAGGGGGTTGCCATGACGACCCTCCCTATTGGGCTGCCCATTCCGCCTAGCGGAGCACGGACGCGGCCGTTCCAAGCGCGGCCCAGCCTGGATCACGTACGGCGGTCCTTTCGGACCCGCCATGGTTCCGATCCCCGCTGGTCCTCGCGGCACGCGAAGCTGCCCGACGGGCACCGAGGGCCCGACTCGGCTAAATGTCGTTCTAACCGCTAACCCGGTTACCGTCGATGCCTCACCTGCATGCTTACACGCATACGCTACCCCTTTCTTGCTCATACCTCCAGCTGTTCCCATGCTCCTCGTCATTGCACCTTCTCCAACACACCCAGGTACACTCATTCCGCTCACAGACTTGGTCACACACCTGACCACCGAACACCTTTGCACACACTCATCGCTCACACACCTCACCAACACACCTCTTCGTGCCCCCTCCTCGGTCACGTCCTCCGTGACAATCACAGGTGTGCTCTCACTCGCACACCCAACCACGTGCCTCACGACCAACTCAAGTGTGCATTCCCACACACGCTCTACCATTCCAGGTGTGCATCCTTCCATTCCAGGTGTACATCCTCGCTCACCTGTCACAACCAACTCACGCTCCGTGTCACTCTCACTACTTTCACCACCACTCTTGACAGCGCACTCACCCTTACTCTCGACAGCGCACTCTTTCCTCATGCACCCGTCCGTTACACACCTTTCTCGTGCATCCTCTTGCGCACACTCTTTCGTTACTTCCTCCGTAACACTCCCCTGTCCGCGCTTCCATGTGCCCCCTCACACACGTGCAACAACCAACTCACTCTCGACAGTACACTCACTCCTTGGCGCGCACTTTTTCCTCACACACCCCATGGTCGGACATTCTCGCACACCTCTTCCTTCGCACACCAGCCCTGTCGCACACTTCACCAACGGCCTCTCACGAACACCCGCGTCCACATCAACCCCCAAGCCGACTGAAGCTCCCTTCACATCATGTACATTTCCGAATATATCGCCACTCACCTTGGCACCTCATCTCCGCACCTCTTTCACCACCTGCAAACTCTTTATTTGGTTAATGAGCACATCATTATAAGTTGAGCACCGACTTTGTACCAATTCCATCACCTCCTCTTGGATTTCTCTTTTAGTTTCTGTCCGTCTCTTCTTAATTTCACTCACACCCTCTAACACCTCCTTTAATTTTTGCTTCACCTCTTTTATTTCCCTGTGCGTCTCCTCAATTTCGTCCTCTAAGGCTACCATGACCGTCTCTATGTTCGTCCTTACCTGCCGGTCCTTCGTCTCCATTATCTCTGTCACCTCGTCCAACCTCATTATCAGTCCCTCACGTACCATCTGACATTGCTTCTGTGTCGCTATTAAGTCATTTTTAATTTCTTTTTGTGTCGCCTTTAACCCTCCTAGTACCGCAGTGTTCCTTTCAACCTGCTCCCCTAACTCCGTTTGTCCCTCTGTCAGCTGTTCCACCTCCTCCGTCAGATCTTCTATTCCCCTTTGTAACCTAGCCGTTCCATTCCTCACCTCTTTCTCTATACGATTTTCACCTCGCTTTACCTCCTCGCGTACCCCCGAGACCTCCTCACTCACACCTCGTCATATCTCCTCTTTCATCTCCTCCATCTGGTTCCCCATCTGTTCGATTTCCCGGGCGGATTGCTCCCCTATTTCCCACAATTTGTCTTCCATCCTATTTTCTAACCCCATTAACCCATTTTTCACCCCCTCTAACTGATTCTCCTGGGCAGCCATTCTATTTTCCACCCCCGTTAACCCATTCTTTACCTCTTTTATCCCGTTGTCTAACCCCTCAAATTTAGCTTCTAGCCGTTCCCCCATTTCTCCCATTTTGCCCCCCATTTTGCCCCCCCATTACCCCCAATTGCTCACTCTGAGCCCTCATTTGCTCACTCTGAGCATCCATCCGGTTCCCCATTTGTCCCATTCGCTCACCCTGAGCATCCATTTTTGCTTCTAGCCTGTCCATAAGGGCCCCCATTTGTAACATAAAAAGGTCCGAATTCCCCAGCGGCGCTGCTACGGTCACGGGCGTGGCTAGATTTGGTGCCGCTGTAACCGCGTGCGTAAAGGCGCCATTTTGCGCGCCTGATACCTCGTGCGCGAGAGCGCCATTTTGCGCGTCTGATACCCCCTCAACCACATCCTCCATATACATTTCCCCGAGGTCCTGGGTCGATTCCACCCCGTCTATCTCTAGCTCACCCACCGGCATCCGATCACAGTCTCCCTTGGAGGCGTGGGTTCAAATCCCACTCCTGACACCAATTGTTACGGACGCGGTTAAAGATGTTATATTTGCCGAGCGGAGGCTCCGCGACCGAACAGTTATTCCCCGACTCTAAAACCCGATTGACCCCAAACTTTGGCCGGATTGCGCCACCGCTATTCAATCGGGAAAACTCTAAAGTGACCGAATGCAAAGAGGAAAAGGAATAAGACGAGAAAAGGGTTGAAAATACTACTAAATTAATTTACTATTTACAGGCTCAAAATAACCAAGGAAGAAGGAAAGATAAGAAAATAATTTACAGAAGATATTAGAGACACAGTGCAACGCTAGCTTACCTACAGTCTTAATTAACCCAGGGACAGAACAAACAAGGACAGACTCATGCGGGGAATGATGATAGGACTGACAGGAGGTGAATGGCTGGAGGGAGAGGAAGGTCCACGGGTACGGCAGCACGATCGGCGCGTTTAGCAGCCGTCGTTCTTTCGCGGCCCTGCTCAAGAACTGCCGTCAAGGCCCCAAGCTGCTGTGGCTGCTGCTGTGGCTCGAGCTGCTGTAACTGCAGTTTCGGTGGCTGGAGCTGCAGCTCAACTCTGGACTTCTCTCGGACTCAACTCAAAGCGCCTCTCTTGGACTCAACTCAAAGCGCATCTCTTGGACCCAACTGCTTGGACTCCCTCTCGTCTCAACGGCTTGGATTCCCTCTCGTCTGCGCCTGGGAACGCCCCACTGGCGGGTTATATACGCCCCGCCCCTCAACCTTTTCGAACCTCCCCCAAACGTTCTCTCTCCGCCCTCTCAAGCCAAACCCCTGGCTCATGGTTGGTCGAGTGGGGCGGGCTCACTCCTCCCCTCTATGACGAGGTGGAGACACGCCTTTCTTCTCCGACCCTGCCTCGTGGTCAATGGCGGCAATTGGAGGGGAGGTAATTGCCAATCGACGAAAGGGGGAATGGAGGTTTTGGGAATGAAGGGAATCTATCTCTTTCACTTGGTGCAATGGAGTATTTAAGTTAATGGGAGACACAGCCTTACTCTAAGACACATAATAAGATATAAGCTACTGAATAGGGGTATTCTATGATTGGCTGACGTGTAAGCTTGTGGACTAATTATGGGACGCCCTTTAACCTTTACACAACTCCGGAGGCAGGAGGCGCCATATCCAACAATAATAATAATAATAAAACACACAATAAAAAAAATACAGTCCTCATATCCGCAACAATACATTACCCCTTTTAGTTAGTTTTATACCTACCTGTGCGATAGAAGAAAGCATATCTCCAACTAACAATCTCGCTTTGTCAGGTAGGCTTTCAAGCTTTTCAGCAAAATCTCCAATTACAGCATTTCCACTAATTTGTTTCTCCAACTCGTTATTATGTCTTTCCAATTATTTTTGAGCTTTTAGTTGTGCCTTCCTTTCGTTAGCAGTTTTTACCGCTGCTGAAATACCACCCGTCAAAGTTCCCGCCGCACTTAAAGCAGCAAATAAGGGAATTAAAAATTGTAGAAATCCTCCTCTTGTCTCCTTTATTGAATATTTCTTCAACATAGGTTTTGATATTTTAAATGCAAGTGAACCAGCATCATTCAAGGTTTTCACCTGCTCTCTTGTGAGCAAAACATCAATTCTTATATCTCCTTTTCTCTTAATTGTTTTAACGTTAATCATACAAGGCTTTTGATTTTGAATACGAGATGTTAATTTATCACGATTGATTTGATTAACATATACATCAGTTGATACTTTACTCATTTATTCATTATGAGAAAAAAAAATTCTAGGTGATATTAGTCATAACACAATTATAAGAAATTAATCTGCAATTCATTTTCTTCCAAAAGCAAACAATATGAGTAAACTTCTTCACTCTCCCCTCTTTCAATTTATAGAGAAGTATCCACTCTATTGGACTTGATAGTTTCCTTTTGAGAACTCAGGTCAATTGTGTAGAGTGTATCAAGTTTTTGAAACGCAGCCATATCCAAAATGGGCTCTTGATTAACATTGCTTTCACACACCTTTTGGTAAGACTTGTAGGCTTCCGCGTAATCATTTTTTCCCAATCAATTTCCAATGTATCTCGCCGGTAAAATTTGCCATCAAGAGAAACCTGAAGTTGTTTCACCTTAGCATTATCACTCAGCGCATTATTCTTATCAGTACCTTCATCTCCATCTGGTTTCTTAAAAATGAGCCAGAGGTATCATGGCTTTCCTTGAAGAACACCTAAATTCCAAGTGTAGGTAGTGTGTTCCAGTTTAACGTGTTGACATCTTCTTTTAAGGTATGATACATTTAGCGGTTTCTTTGAATTAAGTCTTCTATTCAACATCTCTTCCGTTTTAAGATTTTGGAGTATCTATATAATAATAGCGTAAGGACTCGACTTTGTTATCCCTTTTACGCCGCACCCAGTGACCCGATGCCCACGGCACTAATGGATTTACGATCTATGAACCGCGCTCTTTGTTTATCACGTACAGCCATACTCGAAAAATCTGAATTAGCCGACTTTGGGGCCCAAAAGCATCCGATTAACTGCCGATACGATGCCATCTTATTGGTGTCTGCTGGGTGAAGGCGAAGCAAGCCGTCCGCTGATTGGACAGTCGAAGGCGACAGCAAGCCATCCACTGAGAGGACAATCCCGAGCATGCATTTGTGCCGGTGTCGTCGATCGCGGTGTACGCTAACCTCATCAGGTGGGTTTACCATAATTTCTTCCAACCGCGCTCTTTGTTTATCACGTACAGCCATACTCGAAAAATCTGAATTAGTCGACTTTGGGGCCCAAAAGCATCCGATTAACTGCCGATACGACGCCATCGTATTGGCGTCTGCTGGGTGAAGGCGAAGCAAGCCGTCCGCTGATTGGACAGGCGAAGGCGAAAGCAAGCCATCCACTGAGTGGACAATCCAGAGCATGCATTTGTGCCGGTGTCGTCGATCGCGGTGTACGCTAACCTCATCAGGTGGGTTTACCATAATTTCTTCCAACCACGCTCTTTGTTTATCACGTACAGCCATACTCGAAAAATTTACTCGGACAAGCAAATCCCCTATGCCATCCATAATGCCTAATGGTACACTCTATCCATACACCACATCCTCCCTTCCGTGGATGTTCCACGGGTTTCGGCTTGTATTCACTAATACACCAACACATTTCACTAATAACAAATTTATTATTATCAACAAAACCATTAGCATCCCCAAAAAGCAATCTATTTTCATTATCATTCCTTTGTAGTTGAAATCTAATTTCAAGTGCATACAAAACTTTATCATAATCACAAAATCCAAATATACCCTAAAGGGGAACTGCTAAGTAAAACTATTTTCTGCTTTTTGTTTCATCGTTATACATTGCCTTTCTTTGTCTATAACCAGGGTCTGTGTTTGTTCCTATTAACATATCAGGAATAAAACCTTCAACAGCTCCCTTACCCATTCTATCACCTAACGAATATAGTGTAAATTTCATCGTCTCAGATGTAGCAGAGACATAATCAACTGCTTCAACCTCTTGTGTTCCAATATACAAACGGACACTATCAAACATTTTCCAGAGGAAATCATTTACGAGTGTAGCATTAGTATTATTCGCAGCTGTAGTGAATTTAAATTTACACACCAAGAAACTATCAGCTAGATTCAAGTAAGTTTGTTTATTTATCCCAAAACTTTTTGTTCCGTTTGAATTCCAGTCTGTTCCTGTTATAGCATTTACCTTATAATAATCTTCTTTTTAGTAGAGTTTGAAATGATAATCGTATCATCCAAATCATAGATACTATCAATTGCTTCCATACTTTTTTATTTAGCAATATAAATATTTAAAACTTTTGAAACCCTGACAAGTATTTTAATTATTTTTTGTTGTTCTTGTGGAGATAGTTGAATTTTACCTTTCTTAATTTCTTTGATTGCTTGTAATTTATGAGACTCCTTCTGAGCGTCTTTTATACTCTTTATAGCACCTGCTACATTTCCCACGGCAGAAGCGGTTGAACCAATTAGGTCTTTATGTTTAAGAATAGTTGAACCAATACCCATTAGAGTATCAGTTATCCCATCTCCTTTATTTGTAAATTGATGTCCTCCACCCCATTGTCTCTTAGGTTTATAGTATCCGCTACCAAGAAACATAACTTCACCCTTATAGTATGATGAAAGGTACATGCCTTCCCCTTTGCCATTCCCATCTTTTGTAATTATTTTATATTTTCCCAACTCGTGTTTTCTCACAATAACCATAGTTTATTTATAAGAAAAAAAATTTAACCGTTATTTAATTAGTAAAAAACTTCACATAGGTGAATTGTGATGGAAATAATTTCACCATAGAATAAATCACCCGAATATCTTGATCGGTTATCCTAAAATTTACTCTATGAATGGTTTTTCCTGACAGGTAAATAGACGAGATTTTTTTGGTTCCATATTGAGTTTATAACCTATCGTGGTTGAGTAAGCGCTGAATGAAAATATTGTATTTGTTCTTATTCCATCGATATAAGCGGCATCAATCAAATCACAATTAATTAATACCGAATTTATACCGGAGGGTATTTCAATAACATTATCACTGTAAATCGTCCCGTTAGTCTCGATCTTTTTTGAAGAGAAATCCAATAGCTCTCTGAATAAATTTTCAATTGTGAAATTAACTTTATAATTATTTTTGAGTCTCATAGTTGATTTTTAAGTATGTTTTTGAATATCTATTCCAATATTTTTTGATTCATCACCTTGGTGTTTTATAAGACAGGCAATTTCAGAAGATATTTGAGAAATCTCGTGAACTGTTATAGTTATATATCCACTTCCTGGATTATAACTAAACTTGTCGTTTTTCTCTGTGACATTAAACAAGGTATTATAAGTTTCCATAGACAATAAAGATGATTCATATTCTTTTGTTTTTGGTCAAGTTGTATTGGGAATGGGAATGGAGATGTGTAATCACTCATTGTGAAATTAAAACTTAGGACTGTTTCTCATTTTATAGATGTGATAAAATATCTTTGTATTGACATTTATTAATTATTTTCTTATTCATCAACTGATCGAAAATGGCTGAGGCTTCATTAAAACAATTGTTGTTTCCAGCATTCTTATGACCTGACAGCAATGATAGCCTATTAATGAATTGTGATGGGTCATTTGGAAGAAAACTAACACCTGAACCAAGCTTACTTAAAGCATCAATAATATGTTTCTCCTTCTCATTCTTCTTTCTTTTACTAGCAACATAAAGCCTATAATCAAGTGAGTTTAGTAAATCAATATATACTCTATCATCTTCATTTTTCATATTCAATGGTTCGTCAAAATAATGTGAATTAAACCTATTACTTGTTGCTTGTTTTCCATCTTTTGTTCGAAGAAACATTCATTTAGGGGTTAATTTAACGTGGGGTTGAGCAGAACTCAAGAACCTCAATTCATCATGATATATCAATACCTTTTCATTATCAAGATAGAACATTGGTGATTCTTCTGTCGTTTTTGTATCTGCTGATTTATTCATTGTTTAAAAGAGCCTTCACAATGTAATCAGGAGGTTGATTTATCTTTTCTAGTTGTTGAAATAATCCTTCATCATCATATTCTAATTCTCCTATATCTCCAAATTTGTGCTCTGTCATTTGACTAAAATCTTCATGCATTTGAATTTTTTTCGGAGTATATTCTATTATGGGAATTATAGACGAAATCATTTTTGGTTGGGTTTTTTTTAAGTGGTTTGAAAAATTTGTCTTTTCTTTCAAAGGCTTCTTCACAGGTTAGTTTTTGTCTCAGTTTCATCTTTATCTCTTCCTGTTGCTTAACAACTTTTGAAACTAATTGTTGATGTTCCTTAAAATTTCTTGCTCTTTCTTTGGCATTCATTAATTTTTTAAATAAAATAAAAATAACGTTTAGTATCTCATCTTCTTTAACAACAATATATTTATATTTTCCGGCCGTATGTTTCATATACCCCTCAAATTCCTTTTTACTACATAATGTAGAACAATTATCTCTCCAAAAATTATTTCTATCTATTGAATTTAGATTGAATAAAATAAAAGCATTGGGATTGTTTCTTATTCAGCGACGAGGGAGTTGATTGTATGATTGACTGAGATAAATACAATTACAAGAAGAATGCCACCCCCTTGTATAGTAGCTATCCATAACCCATTGGTTTCTCTCATTAACACAATCATCAAAGATAACGAGGCTCTTTTTTGATTTATCTAAATCTTGGGGTGAAGGTATATCATCCATATAATCACTGAGAATACAAGTTATGGGTTTTGATTTATTTTTACATTTTTGTGTATCACAAAATAGATGTATTATATCTTCAATATTGTAATCATTTAGTTTGTGTTGAAGTTTAAATAAACCGATTATATGTTATTTTTGAAGGCTCGCATTAAAACCTTGTGATAGTAGTTGATTCCCTGGTTGAAAACTTGACTTTGTGAAAATTATTAAATTTTCATAATCGAAAAGGTTGGGGGTAAGGAGCATCTTTAAAAGCAAACAGGTTTTCCCACATCCACCTGAACCAACTATTAGACATCTTAATGAATTTGGGAGATTTTTACGGTTGTTAAATTTTATCTTATTTTCCCAAACAGGTAAAAAAATCATTCATTTTATATATTTTTGAAAATATTCTAAAAAAACATTGCTTAAAATAATAATTGAAACATAAAGTTTAAATACTTTAACAGTCTCCGCCATGAATCCCATACTAATTTGGATCTGTGTCAAGTATATATCAAATAAATATATAATATTAAAATGTATAAAATGTGAAATTGAATGTGTTATGTAAATATGTAAGATTGATTTTAATACAAAGAATATTTTTTGTTATGTAAATAGAAATGAATACAACATATTGCGATGTTTGTAAACATGAATTAAATATTACAATAAACAACTCCAAACCAACAAACACACATTCAAGCTTTTTCAGCTGGAATGCGGGTTAATGGATTTTGGTTAATGGTTAAGGAAGATTTTGACCAGGATTTTGAAGAAGAGAAGGTTGAGGAGGAATGGGAGAAAAGTAGTAATTTTCCGAATGAGTTAAACGGATAACAATCACTGAGAGGGAGAAAAAAAAATTCTGCAAAAAACAATTTGGAAATTAAATTTAAAAATTGGAAATGGAAAATTAATAAAATAAAAAAATAAAAATCTGAGTCAGAATCAACAAAATTGATTTTAGTACAAAGAATAATTTATATTATGTAAATAGAAATTAATACAACATATTGTGACGTTTGTAAACATGAATATAAATATTACAAAAAACACTTCCAAACCAACAAACACACATTCAAACTTTTTCAGCCGATATCCCCATTTGAACGAGTAACAAAACATTGTGATGTTTGTTCGAAGGTTGTCTTGAAGAAGAGCTTTCCTATACATCTTCAATCACAAAAACACAAGAAGCTACTTGGATACTCTATTAAAAACTCTGATGGAGCATTGAGGGGACATATTAAGACTAGGGTTTTTGAGTTTGCAACACCTGGACCAAAATCAATAGTTGAGGCGATTGAGAAGTTTAAACCTGCCATTGAAATATTTGTAAAAGATACGTTGACTGAGATGAATCCTTTAAAGTTTTATATGGGAATAAAAATAGGTATAGTAAAAGGGGGTATTGAAAAAGAAGGTATTGAAAAAGAGGGTATTGAAAAAGAGGGTATTGAAATAACTCCCTATATGAGAACACCCCCTCACTTCATCACATCATTCCAAGATTTCTTATCATTGGGTGTATACAGTCACGTGAAAAAGTAAGGACACCCCATGTAAAGTTTTGACTTTTTCAACATATTTCAACATACAGCTATTTGATCTTCATTTCAACAATATTGATAGATAAAGGTGATATAATATAATAAATATCATGAAACATTTACATTTTGTAGTCCATTGTATAATTTAAATAAAAATAAATGCAAATTTCGCATGTGGAAAAAGTAAGTACACCCCTACATTTATCACTACTTCAAATACCTAAAATTAGAATCAGGTGCACCAGCTCAGGTGCAAATGATTAGAACATCGTTGGAGAGGATGTTGGAGGAACCTGTCTTATTTAAACTTCAGACATTTAGTTTGGTTTACTCTTTGTTGTTGAAGTGTGTGGCGTCACCATGCCTAGATCAAAAGAGCTCTCTGAGGCCTTCAGAAAGAAGGTTATAGATGCCCACGAGTCTGGGAAGGGATTTAAAAAGATCTCCAAACAATTTGAAATAAATCATTTGAATGTCTGGAAGATCATTTACAAGTGGAGAAGATTCCAAACAACTGCCAACTTGTTCAGGCCAGGCCGCCCCAGCAAGTTCAGCCGGAGAGCAGACCATAAGATGCTGAAATAAGTCTCTAAGAACCCCAGAATGTCATTACGGGACCTACAGGTAGCTCTTGCCACTGATGATGTCAAAGTGCACGAGTCTACCATTAGAAAGAGGCTGCACAAATTTGATCTACATGGGAGGTGTGCCAGGAGGACACCTTTGTGTCCCGAAAGAACATCAGGGCAAGACTAAAGTTTGCCAATGAACACCTAGGCAAAGACCAGCACTTCTGCAACAATGTGCTCTGGACAGATGAGTCAAATGTAGAGCTATTTGGCCACAGTACCAGAAGACGTTTGGTGCAAACCAAAGATAGCATTTGACCACAAGAACCTGATACCAACTGTAAAGCATGGTGGTGGAAATATTATGGTTTGGGGCAGCTTTGCTGCATCAGGGCCTGGGCAGCTCACCATCATAGAATCCACTATGAATTCTTCATTGTACCAGAGGGTGCTTGAGGATAATGTGAGGCCATCTGTCGGAAAATTGAAGCTCAACCGAAGGTGGACCTTGCAACATGACAATGACCCTAAACATACCAGTAAATCCACCAAGGAATGGCTGAAAAGAAAGAAATGGAGGGTTCTGGAATGGCTAAGTCAAAGCCAGGATCTAAATCCCATCGAGATGTTGTGGGGGGATTTCAAACGAGCTGTGCATGCAAAAACCCCCTCAAACATCGCACAGCTGAAAGAATTCAGCATGGAGGAGTGGGCAAAAATTTCTCCCAGTCAATGTCAGAGACTGGTAGACAGTTATAAGAAACGCCTACTTGAGGTTGTTTCTGCCAAAGGGGGCAATTCCACCTATTAGAGCCAAGGGTGTACTTACTTTTTCCACATGCGAAATTTGCATTTATGTTTATTTAAATTATACAATGGACTACAAAATGTAAATGTTGCATGATATTTGTTATATTATATCACCTTTATCTATCAATATTGTTGAAATGCAGATCAAATAGCTGTATGTTGAAATATGTTGAAAAGGCCAAAATTTTACATGGAGTGTACTTACTTTGTCACGTGACTGTATGGTGAGCTTGTAAAACAGGAGCAGGAAGTAGATAATACACTTGGAGGTAGTGGATATATTATTACGAAAATAATTTTCTGAGATATACACATTCTAAAATCAGACCCTCTTAAAGCTTCTTGTTGCATTGATTTACCAAGGGATATAAAACTTTAAAAGGCGGTTGTTAATATTCAAAACAAAGATAATAAATGTTTCCTGTGGTCTATTCTCGCCCACCTTTATCCTCAAAATAAGAATCAAGAAAGAGTATCTCGCTCTAAGAAATATGAGAATATGCTAAATGTTAAAGATTTAAAATTCCCAGTATCATTGAAAGATATTCCTAAATTTGAAAAGATGAATAATGTATCTGTTCATGTTTTTGGATTTACAGATAGAAACAAAATTCAGATTTTGAAACATTCTAATAATTATAAAAATGATGAAACTCATATTGACCTTCTTTTTTATAATTTGGAAGAAAATTCACATTATGCTTACATCAAAAATTTGTCGAGATTAACCACTTCACAAGTGTGCAATAGAGCTAATAAAACATACCCCTGTAAGCGTTGTCTTAACTTCTTTCATACTAAAGAAAGATTAAACCAACATTCAAAATACTGTAGTGATCATAAATCCACCGTAATGAATATGCCAAAAGTAGGTTCAAACATATCATTTAAAGATTTCAACAAAACGATGAAACATCCATTCGTGATATATGCTAACTTTGAAAGTATCCTTGAAAAGATAGATACTACTTCTCCGAATCCAAAAAAATCATACATGAGCAAATATCAAAAACATACTCCTTGTCGTTTCTGTTATTATATCAAATCATCTGTTTGTGATGAATACAACAAGTTAGAACTTTATAGAGGAGAAGATGCTTCAGAGGAGTTTGTGAGGCGAGTGGAAAGGGATTGTCTAAAATTATCTTAAATAATGAAAAAAACCAATATACCAATGTGCTTAATAAAAGAGGAGAAAATTATGTTTAGAGATAATAATATATGCCACATTTGTGATGAGAAAATTGATGAAGATGAAGATGAAAAGGTTAGAGATCATTGTCATCTTAATAATAATAATAATAATAATAATAATAATAATAATAATAATAATAAAAGGAGTCTTAAATAGCCCCATCAAGCAGAATAAACGACCCTCATGGCACATTACATTATCATGCGAACGCACACACACCGCACACACATACACAAACATACACACACATACACACACATACACACACACAGACACACCTTCACTCTTGCCCTATCCCTCTCCCTCCCCATTCAAAACCCACAGATGTGTTCTCCCCCTCCCTCCCCCGCACATGTACACAGACATACTCTCGATCTCTGTCCCACCTCAAACCAAAGGGAAAACAGGACTTAGACTTTGAAAGACTTGTGAAACAGATAGGTTTTGAGGGAGGTTTTAAAGGCAGGAAGAGAGTCAACATGTCGAACAGAGTAAGGCAAGTTATTCCAGAGCAGAGGTGCAGCAAAGGAAAAGGATTTCTCGCCAAACGACTTGGTGCTGGTGCGCGGCGGCTCTAAGGTCATAGAGTCGTCGCTTGAACGAAGCCGTCGCCAAGATTCATAGAGAGTGAGCAAATCGGAGAGATAGTGAGGTCCCACTCCACACAATGATTTATAACATAGTGTGCAAATTTTGTATTGCACACGAGCAGAGACAGGCAGCCAGTGTAAAGATTCAAGAAGCGGCGTAACATGGTCAGACTTCTTCGCCTTACAGACAAGATGAGAGGCAGAGTTTTGAACCTTTTGTAACTTATTCAAGAGAAACTGAGGGCAGCCAGCATACAAAGAATTACAATAGTCTAGCCTTGAGAGGACAAGGGCACAGGCCAGAGTTAGAGCAGCCTGAGGAGTAAGAAAGTGGCGAATGGATGCGATCTTTCGCAGCTGAAAGTATGCTGATTTGCAAGTTTGAAGTACTTGCTTGGAAAATGTCATGTTACAGTCGAAAACCACACCAAGGTTCTTGGCCGACGAAACAAAGTTTACATCAGTTTCACCACCATGAATAGTGGTAGGAAGTGAACATTGTAGAGGACATCTGTGTTATCTTACAATCATAGACTCTGTTTTAGCATCGTTCAGCTGAATTTTGTTTTGGGTCATCCACGCCTTCACATCGGCAAAACAGCCTTCTAACACTTCAACAGTGGGCACGATTTGTTGAATCGTGCTTTCTTTGTACAGCTGATTGTCGTCCGCAAAGGCGTGGTGATCAACTGAATGTCTGGCAACAAGATCAAATAGAGGCTGAGTGTACAAAAGAAAGAGGATAGGTCCCAGGACTGAGCCCTGGGGAACGCCAAAGGAAAGCGGAGAAGGGGCTGATTTTTGGCCATTGACAACAACTGTTTGCACTCTATCAGTAAGATATGACATCAGCCAAGAAAGGGGAGTACCAGTTATACCAAATGTGATTTCAAGACGACGAATTAAGACACTATGGTCAATCGTGTCAAAGGCGGCAGACAAGTCCAAAAGAGCAAGAACGGAAACCTTACCACAGTCAAGAGAGGTCAGAAGATCATTGGTTATTCCTAGGAGAGCGGTCTCGGTGCTATGGCCTGGTCTTTATGCCGACTGGCGAGAATTGAAAAGATTATTTGAAGCTAGATGGTCATTCATCTGTGATAGCACAATTCTTTCTTTGATCTTTGACAGGAAAGACAGGTTGGAGATAGGACGGTAATTTTTCATGTCGTTAAGGTCAAGGGTGGGCTTTTTAAGAAGTGGTTTAACAAGAGCTTGTTTAAAGAGAAGCGGAATTGAACCCGTAGTCAGAGAATCATTGATAACTGCAGTAATAAATGGGAGGAGGGTGTCCAAACACTCAATAAACAAATCGGTGGGAAGGGGGTCAAGATCACATGTTTTTGTGTTTGACTTGAGGATTGTACATTTGACAATTTCCTCAGTAACAGGAGTAAACGAACTAAGAGGTCGTCCATGAAAGCAGTGTTCAGCATCATCGAAGGAAAGGAGTGACTGCTTGTCAAGATTGTTTCTTATTGACTGAATTTTATTGTGAAAGAAATGCAGGAAGCATTGGGGTAGTTCGTTTTGAGGAAATACAGTGGGAAGAACGGATTTATTTTTGGTGGAAAACAGGCGGTTGGTAATGCTGAACAGTTGCTTGCAGGAGGAGATCCTAGTAATCCGATCAGAAATATATGATGTTTTTGCTTTCAGAATGATTTTTATGACGAGTCTTTTAGCTATGTTATACAACTGTTTATGGACTGTGAGGCCAGTCTTCAGCCACTGTCTCTCGGCACGTCGTCATTCCTTTTTGGCAGCGCTGACTTCATCGCTAACTGCGCTGAACCACGGAGTACTCCTGCATCTGGGAACGGCGCGCCGTGTCGCTGCAGCATGACAGTCCAACGCTGTACGGAGGCAACAGTCGAGGTCTTCTGCAGTGACATAGGAATGGCCAGAGAGATGGGTGTGAAGGTCCTCTTTAAAGGCGAAACGGTCGATGGCACGAATGTTGCGGGCAGTGATGAAGGTGGGCTGAAGACGAGGAACAGCAATACTCAGGTGGCTTGTGACACAGAAGTGGACCGAGGTGATAGCACAGGTCACTGACGTGGACTGCACCAACTGATCATCGCATCTGAGCACTAACCAATCCAGGATGTGTCCTTTAACGTGTGTAGGTTGGGAGACAGACTGAGACAGACTAAAAATAGAAAGGAGGTCAATGATCTTTGAAGTGAGAGGAAGTTGTGGTTGGTCGTAGTGGACGTTGAAATCTCCAAGAATCAAGACGAAACCAGGAAGAGTATTGCAGTGGTCGAGCAGATTAGGAAGCTGTGTCACGAACATAGAGTCAGTAAGCTTGTTTTTCCGGTTAGGTGGAGGTCGGTAGTGGCAGAAGAAATGAAGAGTGTTTTCTGACAGAGTGAAGGTGACATGGGCTAGCTCGTAGGATGAATGGTCGAACGAAAAAGTCGTGGTGAAGGAGACAAAGGGAGAGAAGCTGTCTCTGTAAATAACAGCCACGCCCCCACCCCTAGAGGAGCGCGGAAATGACTGCAGTGTGTATCCAGGTGGGGTGAGATCAGCACATCTCGCTTCGTCGCCACTGGGTCGGAGCCAAGTTTCGGTCAGAAAAAACACGTCGATATCATTATCTTGAATAAAAGAGGTAATTTCGGTTCGCTTGTCAGGACTACTTACAGACTGAGCGTTGAATAAGGCGAGATACAGGTCAGAACGATGTTGTTTTGGTGCTGTGTATGTTCTACAGGGATAGATAAGGTTATTGAAGTTGACAGGGGACACTTTTTCGCAGGAATTATTAAAATGTGGGCCGGGCCGTCGCTGGTCGCAAAGATAAATCACAATCGGTATTTTTCTCTGCTTTCTCCTCCCGCCTCGCTTTGTGCGTTTTCTCGGGAGACCAACGCCGATTTCAAGTTCTCTAAGGCCTGAGACGAGTCCAGGAGTCAATCGAGTGGTGTTATTTAAAGACAAAAGTTTTTGCCGAGTGTAGCGAATAGGCCTCGGGATAGAGGAGTTAGAGTGGATAGTCGAGCTCGGTACATGCAGCGGTGCGTGCAGAGGTGGGGCGAGCGATGGGACGAGCGATGGGGCGGGCGATGGGCCGGGCGATGGGCCGGGCGATGGGCCGGGCGATGGGACGAGCGGTGGGATGAGCGGTGGGACGAGCGATGGGGGGAGACGGGGAAAAGAACTATCTTGTTAAGAGGCGCACACCGGGGCTGCATATTTATCTTACAGGTAAATATAGAGGTCCAACTCGTCAAAGTTGTAATCTTAATTATAAACTCCCCTCTTTCATTCCTGTCTTTCTACATAACAACGCACAACGTGATGCA
Organism: Myxine glutinosa; assembly: GCF_964187855.1. Lineage (NCBI taxonomy): Eukaryota > Metazoa > Chordata > Myxini > Myxiniformes > Myxinidae > Myxine > Myxine glutinosa. The sequence goes on along the minus strand of NC_136263.1, from coordinate 198,280,779 downwards.
CATCTATTTATAAATGAACTTTCAAAGACATCTGGAGACATTTCAGCAATTCCTAACACGGATCAGAAATGCCTCTCTTTCACAAAAACAATCTTTATAAAATCAGGATTTGACATTAAAAAAAATAAAAATACACTGATATATATACAAATAACTTTCAAATAATTAACTTACACTTAATTAACTTAAACTTAATTAACTTACTTACAAATAACTTATACAAATAAAAATACAAATAAAAAATGTAACTAATACTAGATTTCTTGACACATTTAAATTTATGACAAGTCCATTATCTAACTTGGTATCAAATATTAAAAACTTTCCGAGTCTTTCGGAGTATTTCACAAATCAAGAAGAGATTGAGCTCTTATCACAAAAGGGGATACATCCGTATGATTATATGGATTCATTTGAGAGATTTAAAGAAACACAACTCCCACCAAAAGAAAATTTCTACAATAAGTTAAATAAAACTCATATTTCTGATAAAGATTACACACAAGCCCAAAATGTTTGGGAAAAGTTTAATATAAAGAACCTTGGAGAGTATCATTTGTATCTTAAAACTGATGTATTACTATTGGCTGATGTATTTGAAACTTTTAGAACCGTCTGTCATAATAAATATTCTTATGGATTAGACCCCGCCCACTATTACACTGCCCAGGATTGGCTTGGAGTGCTATGTTAAAAATGACAAAACAGAATTTGGATTTAATCAGTGATGTAGATATGCTATTGCTGATAGAGATATTGCTGATATTGCTGATTATCTCTACACAAGAAGAATTGGATAAAGCTGAAATTGGATATTATTTTGAGGTTGATTTGAAATATCCTGAGGAACTTCATAATAAACATAAATATCTACCTTATGCTCCTGATAAAGAAAGTCCAAGAAAAAAATGGTTAAGTGATTATCAACAACCATTTAATACTAAAGGTAAATCAACAGAGAAATTACTCACTACATTATATGACAAAGGAAATTATGTTTTACACCAAAGGAACTTGAGGCAATGTTTATCAGCGGGGCTGAGAATAAAGAAGATTCATAGAGTTTTACAGTTGTCAAAGTCATTGGTTGAAGGTGTATATTGATTTTAATACAAAAAGGAGAACTGAAGCAAAAACTGATTTTGAGAAAGACTTTTATAAATTAATGAATAATGCTGTATTTGGAAAGACGATGGAAAATCTTAGAAATAGACAAAACATAAGACTTGCTACATCTCGTAAACGAGTATCAAAATTAATTAATAGACCCGGTTTTCAAAGAGCAGAGGTGTTTTCAGAGAACTTTTGTGCTCTCCATTTGATTAAAGAAAGTATTGAAATGGATAAACCTGTTGATGTTGGAACATCAATTCTCGACTTGTCAAAGTCATTATTGTATGATTACTTTTACAATAACCTAAGGAAGCAATATCAAAATGATGTTAATCTACTTTATATGGACACAGATAGTTTTATTTTGAAAATTAATACAGAAGATGTTTAGTCAAGGATGATTGATGATATTGATATATATGATACAAGTAATTATAAGTCGGGTGATAAGTTGTTTTCTTCAAATAATAAAAAGGTTATTGGAAAGTTTAAGGATGAATTGGAGGGTAAGGTAATGAGTGAATTTATAGGATTGAGGTCTCAGGCTTATGCTTATAAATATATTGATAATAATATTGAAATAAGTGATAAAAAGTTAAAAGGAATAAAGAAAAATGTTATTAAAGAATCAATAAACTATGGAAATTATTATAATTGTTTAACTTTGAAGAAAGAAGAGTTTAGAAAAATGAATATGATAAAAAGTTATAAACATCAATTATATACAGAAGAGGTGAATTTGAAAGCTCTTGGGGCTTTTGATGATAAGAGGTTTATTTTAGGAAATGGAATTGATAGTGTCCCTTACGGATTTGTGTTGAGATAATAGGTGATAAGATAAATAAAAACTAACTAATAAATAAAATGAGTTATTGTCTCAAGTGTAAAAAGAAAACTAAATCTAAAAATATCTCATATGTTAAAAATAAATATAATGGAGTTTAGGAAAAAGGGACATGTTTAGTGTGTCTCTCTAAAAAGTGCCAATTCATTTCTAGGAATAAAAGTGCGGGAGAAATACAAAAGTTTTTGTCAGGGGGCAAATTTACAACAACTGGAATTCCAGGGGAATTACACCTTCCAGGGTATTCTTTCTGTGATCCAGGGACAAACTTGGATAAAAGATTAGATGAGGCTGACATTCCTAAACCTTGGTCGCAACCTCTAAATAAGGTTGATGAAGTGTGTATGAAGCATGATATTGCTTATGGGAAGCGCACTACATTGAATGAAAAACACAAAGCCGACAGAGAAATGTATAATTTGTCTTTGATACAAAATCCAACGTTGAGAGAGAAAGTTGATCTAGGTTTATTGAGAAAAATTCATAGGTGCTAAATTGAGACACGGGCTTGGTTATCAAGGTGTTTCACCATGGACAGAACCCTCAAAAAATTAATAAGCTCTAATGATGTCATCAAGACTGAGGAGATTTTGGCTGATGAATTGTATAAACCTATAATCACAAAGTTTAAAAGAAGGAAAGTTTATTCTAAAGGTGTTGATTATATCTGGTCCGCTGATTTCATTGAACTAAATAATGACAAGGGATACAAATATGCTTTAACCGTTATTGATTTGAGGAGTAGATTTGCATGGGTTGTTCTCTTGAGAAACAAAAGAGGTATTACACTTATGTTAGCTTTCAGTGGAATATTTAGTAAAAGCAAAAGAAAACCAAAGAAGTTATGGACTGATGAAGGAACAGAGTTTTATAACAAAACTAGCAGAAGTACCCGGCATTGCCGGGCGGGGGAGGGGAGGGGGAAGGGGAGGGGAGGGGGAGGGGGAAGGGGAGGGGAGGGGAACGGGGGGGAGGGGAGGAGAGGGGGGAGGGGAGAAGAGGGGGGGGGGGGAAGTACCTGGCATTCCGTGTATAAACGTGAGGGAGAAGAGGGGGAGGGGGGAGGGGAGGAGAGGGGGGAGGGGAGGAGAGGGGGGGAAGGGGAGGATGAGCGCGAATGAGCGAATCAGCGCGCTGCTCTGCCACCGATTCAGATTCCGTGTATAATATTCCTCGCTGAAAAAAAATATGGATCTAAAGATGAAAGGAAAAAAAACCTATGTGGTGTGAATGGCAATGTTCCTCGCTGAAATGTGAAAAAACGCAATCGCTTTTCGCTCTGAAATACGTGCGAACGCGTAACTGAGTTAATGGCGGCAAGGAACATCACGTGATCGCTCTGAGCGAATCAGCGCGCTGCTCTGCCACCGGTCAGATTCCGTGCATAATATTCCTCGCTGAAATGCGCTGAGGTAAAAATATGGTAAAAAAATATAATGAAATATTTTTTTTTAGGTCGGCCATGTTCTTCCCAGGCTCAATGGCCATGTCTGTGCCAAATATCAAGTACATGAGCCTCTCCGTTTAGGAGTCTATCAGTAACATTACTTACACACACACACACACACACACACACACACACACACACACACACACACACACACACACACACAGTGTTTTATATATATAGATATTGATGAAATTTCTTAAAGATAATGGTATTACATTATACAGCACTTTTAATGAAGGAAAGGCAGTTGTTATTGAGCGTTTAAATCGTACTTTGAAAGAGAGACTACATAAAAAAATTTACACACGTCGGTTCTCAACAATGGGTAGTTATAATTCAGGGCATCTTACTATAATTCACCAAATGTCCGTCCGTCCGACTGTCTGTCTGTCCGTTCGTTCGAAGGTACCGCAAAAACGGCTCAACTGAGTGCAACGATATTTTGGGTGGGTAATCCTGGGACCCCCTGGAGTAAAATAGGCTATATTGTTTTTCCAATTTTTCCAATTTTCCAGTTTTTCCAAACACGATGGAATAATATTTACCGATATAAACAGTGATGTGGCTCTTATTAAAATTCTACAAATACTGTTTAGATTTTGATGAGAATTACGAACCTGCAGCGAAACCGGAAGTGGGCAGATGACGGCAATGAGCTGGTTTCATAATATCCCAATACAACCATCATTCAATCGTAATGTTTAATCGTTAAAGGTTAATCGTGTTAATAGTTTCAGGTTTCAAATTTCGGGTTTCGGGTTTCAATCAAGGTAAAACTCATTCTGTGGGTCGTGGCTGTTCAAAAAGTCTTCAAATGAATCAATCATTTTACCACAACTTGGGGTAAAAGCAGTTTAATTGTATCCGAGATACAATTTCCTATAAAAAAGAATAATAACGTGTTAATTAATATTTTTTTTCATTTAAGCACACACACACACACACACACACACACACACACACACACACACACACACACACACACACACACACACACACACACACACACACACACACACACACACACACACACATCAATCAAAAAATTAAGAAAAACACCTTGATATGGTCAATTGTTGAATCAATTTCATCCATTTGAAAACAGACTTCATTAAAGTAATCATTATTCAACTCGAATCCACTATCCCATTCGACATCTCGGCCTGTACAGCTGCTCATTGTTACGTGCATGACTAGGAATAGGAAATGGCTGGGTGATGCAGTACAGGAAGTGAGCCAAAACCCACTTCCTGCACTTCCTCTATTATAAGTAAAATTATTTAGGGTTATGTTTTCAACACTTCAAAGGAACATTTCAACTCGGATTACATAAAAATGAATAAATATTCAAAACAGTGTTTGAACCAACATTAATTTAAAAAGATGTTTTAGTTGGAGAAGAACAAACAGCGCCATCTGGTGGGATGGGACAAAGCACTTCAGTATATAATTGATAATTGGGAAATTTTGGAAATAAAATTAAAAAATTGGGGAAATTATAGAATTTAAAATTATATAATTGAAAAAATTGAAAATTGGAAATTAAATTGAAAAGCTAAAAAATTGGAAATTATAAAAAATTGAAAAATAAATTGAACAATACAAAATTGGAAATGGAAAATTAAAAAATGAACCATGTTGAACCATGTTGAACCATGTCGAACCATGTTGGGGGCACAGTAAACCAGGTGCAACAAAATCATACTACTCATGTTGTGCAGGCGCCACCTTGGAAAAACCGAAAAATGTTGCACCTCTATTTCTCCAAAACCGCTGCATGGAAAAAAAATGAAACCATGGCTCATTATATGGGGAATAGGTGTTGTTAATGATGATGTCATTGGTGCCATAATTATGATGTCATTATTCAACAAGTACAAAACTTCATCTGATAAAGATGAAATTTATTGAGCGTCATCTTGGGATAAATTGGTGGAGACGAAAAATAATGACGCCATCAGTCACGTGGTTCGGTCGCCATATTTGTTTTAACACAAAAGCCTTAAAACCACTAAAATATGTCCTGCCGATGGTCTGCAATCTCTGATTGCTCTTTCTTGTTGTTATTGCAGAGCACATATCCTCGAACCATAAAAAAAATAGGATGTGACTTGCTAAACCTTCTGTTTGGGTTGCTCCCATTTTAGGCCCCCTTTTTAGAAATGACCACTGGTTTATACATCATTTGGACCATTTTTAGACCCCATTGACCAGTCAGGCCCTTTAAACCACTAATGACCCCATATGACCCTTGAACATGTAGACTATTTTCAGGTGAAGACTCTTTAGACCACTTTAGACTTTTTTTAGACCCTTTGGCACTTTCACCACTTTTTAGGACCTAAAAGCCCAGATGACCCATAGCCTGAGGACCCAAAACACATAAAAACACCTGAGGTCCAAAAATACCCAAACGACCTTGAGGACCCAAAAGATACAGAAGATCCAAAAGACCCCGAGGTCCCAAAGGACCTCGATTACCTAAAAGACCCCGGACCCAAAATAACCCGAGGACCAAAAAGACCCAGAGGACCCAGAAAACCCAAGACGATGCAAAAGACCCAGACGACCCAAATACCCCAAGGACCCAAAAGTCCCTGGTGACCTTTAAAGACCCCAAAGATCCAGAGGACCCAGAGGATGTGAAATACCCCGAGGACCCGAAAGACTCCAAGGACCCGAAAGACTCAAAGGACCCAAAGACTCAAAGGACCCAAAGACTCCAAGGACCCAAAATACCCGGAGGACCCAAACACCCTGAGGACACAAAATACTCAGAGGACACAAAATATGAAGTGTAATCAAAAGACCCTGAGGACCCAAAAGACACCGAGGACCCAAAAGATGAAGTGTAACCAAAAGACCAAGAGGACTCAAAAGACACCGAGGACCCAAAATACCAAAAATACCCAGAGGGCCCCAAAAACACCAAAGACAGAAAAGACCCGGAAGACACAAAAGACTCCGTAGACCTCAAATACCATGGAGACCCAGCGGAACCAGAAGATGCAAAATACCCTGAGGACTCTGAAGACCCCCAGCACACAAAAGACCCTGATGACCCAAAAGACCCAGACAGACAGTGAACCCGAGGAACGTGTGAAGAACATACACAATTGAAAGGAGAAAAAGAATAGCAATGAAATAGAGCAATTACATTTAATTTGTATTTGGCCATCACAAAACGGTATTTCTCCTAGGTTTATGTATTTATCATATTTTGCCAGCAAATCACCATGCCATCATATCATATTCATTATTTTCTCACACAATATAACCGACCAATTTGAGGTGAATGGAAACAAAATAGCCAACACGGCCCATGTGACTGGGATATTTCCAGACACATCATGTCGCAACTCTATATATACAGGCGCTCTTAATATCCTCCCCACCCCCTGGAATTTACGCATGTCCGTCTGGTCCAGTAGCAGAGTCAGAGTTGAGTGTGGAAAGAACCTTCTCCACCTTCTCAGGTGCAAAATAAACATTATATGGCCAGTTGAGTATGACATGGTAGGATGGGGTGTAGAAGTAGAAGAGTGAGGGGTTGGGGACACAGAATTTGGAGGCAAACACAGAATTGAGGCATGCACACCTCACACGCAGAGTTGGCTGTGGTGCCATTTGAAGAAAGGGAAGGGATGGAAGGTGAGCATACTCCAGAGACAAATTTATCAAGGTGCCACCAGGTTTTAGAGGAGCGAGACAAGTTTGAAAGTTAATTCTTGAGATTGGACAAATGTTGTTTTCTGTCTCTCCTGAAAGTGGACACACTTGTTATGGACTTTTGGAATGCACTGAGAATCCATTTGGTCGGATTTGCCTTCTAGGAAGAGAAGGGAAGTTGTTTCAGAGCAACTACCTCATCACAGGATTCGGTGTGCCACGGGCAGGTAGAGGGTTAGGATAATTAAAGACAAGGTGGGATGAATCTGTGCATGAGAGAGAGAGCTGTCACAATCTGTGCATGGAGAAGAATCCCCAGGCTGAGTTAACATCAAGGGCAGTAGATATGGGAGGCCAGTCCTGAAGGAGACTGCTTGCAGTCCCTGCCGATCTGCTTCAGTGAAGTGCCAGCTTCACTTGCATTGAGTCAGCTCTCTGAGAATATAGTCAGAGAGATGTTGACTTTCACAAGCATATGATCAGATGAACTAATTGGACCAAGACCCCAAAGATCAATAAGACTCCCAAGACCCTTTATGACCCTGAAGACCAATTAGACCCAAGAACCTTAAGACCCTTTAATACCCCAAGACCCTTAAGACCACCAAGACTCCGAAGATCCACAAGACCCCGAATATCTCGAAGAACCCCCCAAGATCCCTAAGAGCATACAGACCCCCACGATTCTCCCTTAAGACCACAATTCTCCCAATATTCTAAAGACCTTTAAGACTCCCCAAGATGCTTTTCCTGCCAATAGCCCAAGACCCCCTCAAAGCCCCCAAAGACATGTAAGACCCTTAAGACCTAGAAGACCTTTAATATCCATAAAGCCCCAAGATCATTAGACCATTTAAGACCACTTGACCACGTCGGGGCCTTAAGACCCCTAAAACACTTTAAGATCCCCCATTACCAATAAGACCCTAAAGACCATTAAGACCCACTCGACATATAAAACCCGTGAGACCCTTTAAGACTCCAAAGATACCTAAGACCTCAAGACCCCCTTGACCCTTATGACACTGAAGACCCCCAACATCCTTAAGACCCCCAAGACCCTCTAAGTGTCTAAGATACTTCAAACCTTCAAGACCCACTAAGACCCCCAAGACCATTTAAGACTCCGATACCCCCAAGATCCTGAAGAGCTTTTCAGGATAGAAGGGACAATGGACGGAGCAAAGTAGAAGAAAATCCTCGATGAAAACCTGCTTGATTCCATGAATCTGAAATTGTGTAGAAGATTAATATTTTAGCACGACAATGATCCAAAGCACAAAGATAAAGCCACGCTGGAGTGACGGAATAAGATTTTTTTTAAAGTTCTTGATTGGCCCAGTCAAAGTCCTGACTTGAACCCAACTGAACATTTATGGTGAGACTTGAAGATTGCAGTTCATCGACGATCCCCATCAAAGTTGGCAGAACTAGAGCAATTTTCAAGGGAAGAATGGCCTAAGATTTCACCATGTCACTGTACAAAGCTGGTAGAGACTGACCCCAAAAAGACTCATAGCAGTCATTGCTGCAAAAGGTACTTCCACCACGTACTGACCAAAGGGGCTGAATACTTTTACAACCAGTGAATTTTGATTTGCACGTTTTATTCCAGGTACCATCGTGACTCGGCACGCTCTGCGTGCCTCACCACACGTCGTTTCAGAGGGGTAGGCATCTTTGACCATTTCGGTGTCTTTTGGGTCTTCATGGTGTTTTGGGTCTTCAGGGCCATTTGGGTCTTCAGGGTCTTTTGCAAACTCTGGGCCTTTAAGGGTATGTTGGGTCTTTGAGATGTTTTGGGTCTTCAGGGTCTTTTGAGTCTTTGGTGTCTTCAGAGGCATTTTGGGTCTTCAGGGTCTTTTGTTTTCTCTGGGTCTTTAAGAGTCTTTGGGGTATTTAAGGGTGTTTTGGGTCTTTAAGGGTCTTTGGGGTCTTCAGGGTGTTTTGGGTCTTCAGGGTGTTTTGGGTCTTCAGGGTGTTTTGGGTATTCAGGGTGTTTTGGGTCTTCACGGTGTTTTGGGTCTTCACGGTGTTTGGGTCTTCACGGTGTTTTGGGTCTTCATGGTGTTTTGGGTCTTTGGGGTCTTTTTGGGTCATTTGAGGATTTTGGGTCTTCAGGGTGTTTTGGGTCTTCGGGGTGTTTTGGGTCTTCAGGGTATTTTGGGTCTTCAGGGTGTTTTGGGTCTTCGGTGTCTTTTGGGCATTCAGTCTCTTTTGGGTCTTCTGGGTCTTTTGGGTCTTCAGGGTCTTTTGGGTCTTCTGAGTATTTTGGGTCTTCTGGGTATTTTGGGTATTTTGGGTCTTCAGTGTCTTTTGGGTCTTCAGGGTCTTTTGGGTCTTCTGGGTATTTTTGGTATTTGGGGTATTTTGGGTCTCCTGGGTCTTTTGGGTCTTTGGGGTATTTTGGGTCTTTGGGGTATGTTGGGTATTTTGGGTCTTCAGTGTCTTTTGGGTCTTTGGTGTCTTTGGGGGTTTTTGGGTATTAAGGGTCTTTTGGTTCTTCTTGGTCTTTAAGGGTCTTTGGGTCTTTTTGAGTCTTCAGGGTCTTTTGAGTTTTCGGGGTATTTTTGGTCTTTGGGGTATTTGGGGTATTTTTGGTCTTCAGGGTGTTTTGGGTCTTCAGAGTGTTTTAGGTATTTGGGGTGTTTTGGGTCTTCATGGAGTTTTGGGTCTTCGGGGTGTTTTGGGTCTTCAGGGTATTTTGGGTCTTCTGGGTGTTTTGGATCTTTAGGGTCTTTTGGGTCTTCAGGGTCTTTTGGGTCTTCAGGGTATTTTGGGTCTTCAGGGTCTTTTGGGTCTTTTGGGTCTTCTGGGTATTTTTGGTATTCAGGGTCTTTTGGGTCTTTTGGGTCTTTGGGGTCTTTTGGGTCTTTGGGGTATGTTGGTTATTTTGGGTCTTCAGTGTCTTTTGGGTCTTCGGTGTCTTTGGGGGCTTATGGGTATTAAGGGTCTTTTGGTTCTTCTTGGTCTTTAAGGGTCTTTGGGTCTTTTTGAGTCTTCAGGGTCTTTTGGGTTTTCTGGGTATTTTTGGTCTTTGGGGTATTTTTGGTCTTCAGGGTGTTTTGGGTCTTCAGAGTGTTTTGGGTTTTCAGGGTGTTTTAGGTCTTCGGGGTGTTTTGGGTCTTCGGGGTGTTTTGGGTCTTCGGGGTGTTTTGTGTCTTCGGGGTGTTTTGAGTATTTGGGGTGTTTTGGGTCTTCGGGGTGTTTTGGGTCTTCGGGGTGTTTTGCGTCTTCGGTGTGTTTTGGGTCTTTGGGGTGTTTTGGGTCTTCGGGGTGTTTTGGGTCTTCGGGTGTTTTGGGTCTTCGGGGTGTTTTGGGTCTTCGGGGTGTTTTGGATTTTTGGGTATTCAGGGTCTTTTTTTAGCATCAGGGCTTTGAAGGGTATTTTGGGTCTTTGGGGTGTTTTTGGTCTTTGGGGTGTTTTTGGTCATTGGGGTCATCAGGGTCTTTAGGGTCTTCTTTGGGGTGTGTCTGTTTGTCCGCACATAATAAATATGATTTTCTTTGCAACCATTGGTCCGATCGACAGGAAACTTTCATCACAGGTGCAACTCCATCTGTATGATGTTTTGATGATAGTTATGACGTCACAGTTGTCACGTGGTACGACTGCCATCTTGGAAAAACCGAAAATCTTTGCACCTCTCTCTCTCTCCGAAAGCGCTGAATAGAAAAAATTGAGACATGGCTCATTGTAAAGAACTCTCCATGGGGAATAAAATATGTTAATGAAGATGCTATAGGTGCCTCTGAAGTACAAAACTTCATCCGATCAAGATGAAATGTATTGAGCATAATCTAGGTATAATTTAGTTTAGAAAAAAAAATAATTATAACGTCATCGATCACGTGGTTCGGCCGCCATATTTGTTTCAAAAATCCTTTTAAAAAACACTGAAAATACATCCTGGCGAGGGTTTGCAATCTCTGATTGCTCTTTTCTTGTTCATTTATGTTGAAGGCTCCAGTCACGGACGATACAGTCCTCATCGAGGCCAGGCCTTAAATAAAAGAGCTGCATTGATAGAAAAGTGAAGAAAGAGAGAATAGTCGAAGAGTATTTGAGGAAGTAAAAGTTTTCCAGGAAGTGTAGAAATAATCGTGACACAAACTACAGATTTACACAGAATACCTTGAGACTTCACATTCTCATTGACTTTTCGCATTGCCTCTGAGAACAGTATTTATTTTAAAATAGATACAATATTACAGTTGTATCTAAATTGCAAGTAATGATAGATCGAAAAAAGAAATAATGTTATTATTGATGTAATTAGCAAATTGGGAAAAATATATTTTCTATCTTTTGGGATTTTGCATTTCAGCTGATCATTTGCAACAATTGATTTTGGACCCTTGCAATTTAAACGTGAAAATGTAATTGGCAATTTAAATTCTCTCTGAAGAAAATGCGCAAAGGTTAGCAGTGCTATATAAAGAGAGAATTTCACTTATTTTGTTCTTTAAAGACGGACTTTTTGAGAAGCAACAGTGCCCCCATGGTACCGAGCATGTGCGGTTATAAAAGCACGCTATACTGCAGAGAAAGTTTAAAATTTGTGCTGTGTTTGTTTTTCCCCCTTGTGAGAGGAAGAACGTGTATGCCACAGACTCATGTTGAACGATATGGAATCGCACAACATGGAGACATCATGCTCGGTGGACTTTTTCCAATTCATGGGACTATGGCAACACCTGAACATTCCTACAGAGAACCTCCAGGAGACGTTCAGTGCTTACAGTAAGTTATATCTGTGGTTTCTTTCAAACCAACTGTGTGTCCTTCCTATTATTCCACTCCAATAACAATGCAGCATGTTGAAATTTGTTATCTCCGTCACCAAAGGTGGACAGTGGTTATGTTTTCACCCCTACCTTTTGTCTGTTTTCCTGTGATCAGGATATCTCAAAAAGTTATGGAAGGATTTGGATGTAATTTGGTGGACAGGTTAGGTGTGTGACGACCAATTGGTTTGACTTGGTGAAAATCCTCATCTGGATCTGATTAGGAGGACTTTTTAGTGTTTTAAAGTGATTTTTAGAAGTGATATGGGGCTAGAAAAACGACATATAGCATGGTATTATATATATTTTAGCACTGCACACACACACACACACACACACACACACACACACACACACACACACACACACATATATATATATTGTTGCGGATATGAGGACTGTATTTTTTTGATTGTGTGCTTTATTATTATTATTATTGTTTATTCTGCGCCCCCTGCCTCTGGAGCTGTGTAAAGGTGAAAGGGCATCCCATAATTAGTCCACAAGCATACACGTCAGCCAATAATAGAATACCCCTGTTCGATAGTTATATCTTATTCTGTGTTTTAGGGTAAGGCTGTGTCTCCCATTAATTGAAGTACTCCATTGCACCAGTGAAAGAGAATAGATCCCCTTTCATTCCCATCCCCAAAATCTCCATTTCCTCTCACAACCCCTTTCGTCATTGCCAAGCCTTGATTGCCAATTACATCCCCTCCAAAACCACCATTGAACATGTGCTCGGGTCGGGGAAGAGGGGCGTGCCCGCCCGTCGTCATCAAGGGCGGAGCCAGAGGGTCGCGTGACCAACCAGGGCCGAGGTGAGCACACCGATGGGCGTGTCCTGAAGGCCGGCGGCTTGATCGCCGGAGGCGCTATAAAGGCGCTCGCGCAAGAAGCGTGAGGGGGTCGTTGGTGAGGAGTGAGTGGACCAAGAGAGAGAAAGAGTGGTTGGACCAAGAAAAAGAAAGAGTGGTTGGACCAAGCGAGAAAAAGTGGTTGGACAGGGAGACGTGCAAGAGTGTTGTTGAGTTGAGGGTTTGGACCAGACGAGTCAGACGAGTCCTGGCAAAGCAAGCGGCGGCCACAGCAGCAACAACACCCAACAGCCGCTTGGGGCCTGGACGGCGGTTTTGAGCAGGGCCGCGAAGGAACGGCGGCTGCTAAACGCGCCGATCGTGCTGCAGGACCCCCTTTGACCTTCCTCTCCCTCCAGCCATCCACCTCCTGCCTTTCCACCCTTCTTGTGTACGTGAGTTTGTTCTGTGTGTCTTGTCCCTGGGTATTTAATTAAGTCTGTATAAGCTAGTATTTGCACTGTGTCACCTGCGTCTTATGTGTTGTAAATAAACGTGACTGCTTTCTTTTTGCTTGTGTGTATAATAAATCCAATTACTCTTCTGTCCGTCTTCTCGTCTTATTCCTTTTCCTCTTTGCATTTCGTCGTTTTAGTCTTTTCCAGATTGGGCAGCTGCGGTGCGATACGGCCAAAGTTCTGGGTGAATCGGGTGAGTCGGGGAACAACTGTTCGGTCGTGGAGCCTTCGCTCGGCAAACAACATCCTAAACCGCGATCAGTAACAATTGGTGTCGAGGAGTGGGATACGAGGCCCGAAGCGCGCTTAACGCGCTCAAAATTATGAGCTGCTGAAAAATTGTGTTTTAAAGAAATAAAACCCAAATTTTGAAATCGCGCCATGGCTGGTCAAGGCGATCGGATGCCGATGGGTGAGCTAGAGATAGACGGGGTGGAATCGACCCAGGACCTCGGGGAAATGTATGTGGAGGAAGGGGAGGAGGAGAGCAATGGCAATGTGGTTGAGGGAGTATCAGGCGCGCAAAATGGCGCCTTTGCGCATGCGGTTACAGCGGCACCAAATCTAGCCGCGCCCGTGACCGTAGCAGCGCCGCTGGGGAATTCGGACCTTTTTATGTTACAAATGGGGGCCCTTATGGACAGGCTAGAAGCAAAAATGGATGCTCAGGGTGAGCGAATGGGACAAATGGGGAACCGGATGGATGCTCAGAGTGAGCAATTGGGAGTAATGAGGGACGAAGCGAGGAGTACCGGTGAGGGATTAGACAAGAAATTTGAGGGGTTAGACAATGGGATAAAAGAGGTGAAAAAGGGGTTAACGGGGGAAGAAAACAGAATGGCCGCTCAAGAGAATCAAATGGAAGGGATGAAAAAGGGGTTAGAGGGGTTAGAAAACAGTATGGAAGGCAAATTGAGGGACATGAGGAACCAAGCGGAAAGGGAAGTAAAAAAAATGGGGCAGCAGATAGAGGGGGCCAGAATGGGGGTAGAAACTAAATTGGATGCTCACAGGGAGGAAATGGAGCAGATGAGGGTGGCATCTGGGCAGGAGATGCAAGTGATGGGAGAGGAGATCAGAAGAGGTGTGAGTGAGGAGGTTTCGGGGCTACGCGAGGAGGTAAAGCGAGGTGAGAAGCGTATGGAGAAAGAGGTGAGAAATAATACGGCTAGGTTACAGGGGGGAATAGAGGGTCTGATGAAGGGAGTAGAACAGCTGACAGTCGGACAAAGGGAACTAGCGGACCAAGTGGAAAAGAACACTGCAATCATCGGGGGTTTAAAAGCGACACAAAAGGACATTAAAAACGAATTAATAGCAACACAAAAGGAATGTCAGATGGTACATGAGGGGTTGACGAAGAAGTTGGAGGAGGTGACAGAAGTAATGGAGACGAAGGACCGAGAGGTGAGGACGCACATAGAAACGGTTAAGGTGGCGTTAGAGGAAGAGATAGAGGGGGCGCACCGGGAGATGAAGGAGGTAAAGGAAAAATTAGAGGAGGTGGAAGAGGGGGTGAGTGAAATTAAGAAGAGACGGAGGGAAACTAAGAGGGAGATAAAGGAGGAAGTCATGGAATATGTACAAGGTCTGTGTTCAAATCATGATGAGGTTCTCACTAACCAAATAAAAAGTTTGCAGGTGGCAGAGGAGGTGCGACGACGAGGTACGGAGGTGAGTGGCAATGTATATGATGTGAGGGGAGAGTCAGTCGGCTTGGGGGGTGGTGTAGACCCGGGTGTTCGTGAGGGACCAATGGTAAGATGTATGACTGGTCCGTAGTGGATGGACAGGGGAGGTGTGCAAGGAGGTTTGGCTATGGGGAGTGAGGGGGGTGCTGGTGAGCAAGGATGTGGGGGTATGGCGTGGGTAGCGGGTTGCGGAGGGGCGACCCAGGCATCGACACCAGGAGGGGTAGTGTTTGGAGGGACGGGGGACGCGCGGGAGCCCCCCGGGAATAGCGTACTGTGGGAGCCCGAACGGGTTGGTCCCGCGTTGATCCCGCAAGGAGTGACGCGCGGGGTCTGACCTTCGGGCGCCCACAAGGTCCCACTTGCGCCGTATGACGGCAAGAGTGATTTGAGGGCGTACCTGGCGCAGTTTGAGTACGTGTGTAAAGGCAACGGTTGGAATCCGGATGAAGGTGGAGTACACCTGGTGGGGGCACTGCGCGGTGCGGCGGCGGAGGTGCTGACGGCTTTACCACCGGGTGCTCTCACCCTGCCAGCTCTCCGTGCGGCGTTAATTAATCGGTTCGGCATTGAACAGCAAAGCGAGCTTGTTAAAGCCCAACTTGCGCAGCGAAAACGCAAGCCCCAGGAGACCATCGGGGAACTTGCTCACGATATTCGCCGCGCGGTCGGGATTGCACACGCGGACATGGCAGCGAGTTCCCAGGAAAGCCTGGCGCTGGATCACTTTATTCAGGCCCTTCCGGATCTGGAGCTCCGGCAACAGCTCGCCATGTGGCGCCCGCAAACCATGAGTCAGGCGGCCGACGCTGCAGCCCGTTGGGAAGCAGCGAGTCCCCTGGCCTGGGGAGGCGAGCGCCACGCAGTGGCGGTGCGTCAGATGGGGCCCGCCCCCGACGGGGGCCCTGACCTGGAGAGCATGGTCCGGAGGTTAGTGGATCGGCGCCTGGCGGGACCTGGACCATGGCAGGCGGCCCCAGCGGTGGCACCCGGTAGTCCCCGACAGAGTACCCCAATTCGGACATACAAGGGGGGGAATTTGGAATACCGGAGGCAAGCACCTTACCAGGTGAGGTGCTATAATTGTGCTCGGATGGGTCACCGTGCATGGGAGTGTCGAGCTCCGCGCCGGGACGCTTCCCGCCAACCGATGCCCTCAACTCCGCCCCGTATAGATTGGCCTAGCCGACCTCAGACACCCCCCCCCCGCCAGGGCCCGGAAAACTAGAACGTGCCGGGCATGCAGGGCGGTGTTCGGCAGTAGGGGATGGGGAGAAGCCCTCGTTGACGCGACAGGTCATTCATTGTGGCCGAGCAGGTGGCAGAGGAGCAGGTGGGACGGGTAGTTTGACAATTCGGTGCAAAATTGCTGGCGTGGGGGTAGACGTCGTGGTGGACACGGGAGCCAGCGCCACGATCATCAGCCCCGTGGTCCTTAATTCGAGTGCAGACGGCTGGGGTAAAATCCAGCGTCTGGAAAATCATAGTTTGCAGTTGGCTACCGGGGCAACGGCTCCGATCATAGGGCGTGGTTTTGTGACCCTCAAGTTGGGATCGGTAAAGCAAGAGATAGAGGTTTGGGTGGCGGAGGTGTGCGACCCATGCTTAATAGGGTTGGATTTGTTGACTGCCAGCGGTTGTAAATTCGACTTGAGTCGGGGGATCCTGCGATGGGGAGTGGAAGAGCTACCATTGGAGGGGGTGAGCACGGCCGAGAGGGTGGAGCTGGAGTCTCCTGAGGCCGTGACCATCCCTCCGGGGGCCGAGGCCATCGTGCCGGCCCGATGGTCAGCTCGCCCCACATGGCAGGAATCCTGCGGCCTGGTCGAACCGGTGGCAGCGCTATCCATACCTGGTTTAATCGTGGGCCGTACCCTTGTAAAAACGGACGGGCCGGTGGTGGCCGTCCGAGTAATTAATATTAGCACAGAACCACGCACTATAGTGAGGGGCACGAAGGTAGCTGGCTGCACCCCAGTTAGAGAAGTCGCGTCAGTGAGGGGCGAGAACGTCCAGCCGAGCCGGCCCCAGAGGGAGCCTTCAATAAGTTCTAGGAATTGGCCCGATCCCATTTGCGAGATGGTAAATCGTAGTAGTGTAGAGTTGGGAGGTACCCAGAGGGAGGCCTTACACAAACTGGTTGGGTCCCATTTGGACCTCTTCTCCTTGTCCACCGAGGATATTGGACGTACGGGCCTGGTGAAACATCAGATCCACACCGGTGAGGCCCGGCCTATTCGTCAGGCCGCCCGACGGCTCCCTTGGAGCAAGAGGGCGGAAGCTGACGAGCAGGTTGAAAAAATTCTCGACGCAGGTGTGATCGAGCCCTCGGGAAGTCCTTGGATGTCACCTGTTGTGCTGGTCAAAAAGAAGGATGGGACCACGCGGTTCTGCGTGGACTATCGCCAGCTAAACAACGTGACACTCAAGGACTCATATCCCCTGCCAAGGATTGATGACACCCTCGATGCCGTTGCGGGCTCAAATTGGTTCTCAACTTTGGACCTCAAGAGTGGGTATTGGCAGGTGGAGATGGATAGGGCAGGGAAGGAGAAAACGGCATTTTCCACAGGTAAGGGACTGTATCAGTTTACTGTGATGCCGTTTGGTTTGTGTAACGCCCCCGCCACCTTTGAAAGATTGATGGAACATGTACTAGGCGGCATGCCATGGCAATCATGCCTGGTGTACCTGGATGACGTCCTAGTACATGCCAAAACGTTCCCCCAGGCAGTAGCTAATTTGGACCAGGTGTTTGGGTGCCTCAGACAGGCAGGGTTGAAGCTGAACCCGAGTAAGTGCACTTTGTTTGCAAGAGAGGTGGCCTATCTAGGTCACGTGATCGGCCGCGAGGGGGTAAAAACGGACCCAGACAAAATTAAAGTGGTAGAGGAGTGGCCCGCACCACGTACCATCAAGGAGGTGCGGGGATTTTTGGGACTCTGCTCCTACTACCGGCGCTTTGTGGCGAAATTTGCGGAGTTGGCCCGTCCCCTCCACCGGCTTACGGAGAAGGGGACGCGATTTAATTGGACACGGGAGTGCCACGAGGCCTTCCAAAAATTGAAGGGGTGTCTAACATCCGCACCCCTTCTAGCTTACCCCACTAGCAACGGGGCATTTACCCTGGACACGGATGCGAGCCAGGAAGGATTGGGCGCAGTTTTGTCTCAGACACAGGAGGGCGTGGAGAGAGTGATTGGTTACTATAGTCGGGCCTTAAGTAGGCCCGAGCGAAATTATTGCGTCACTCGCAAAGAGTTATTGGCTATGCTGGCTGCCATGAACCATTTCCACCCGTACCTGTACGGGCGGAAATTTTTGGTTAGAACTGACCATTCCTCTTGCAATGGCTCCTTCGGTTCAAGGAAACGGAGGGCCAAATTGCAAGGTGGTTGGAAAAGTTGCAGCAGTACGATTTTGATGTGGCCCATAGGGCCGGGAAGGCCCATGGTAATGCGGACGCACTCTCTCGGCGTCCTTGTCTGGGGGAAAACTGCAAATTTTGTGCGAGACACGAGGAGAGGGAGCAATTGGGCGATTCTGCCCCGATTCTCGTCGTCCGGGCAACCCGGGTGAGAGGGCCAATTTTGCCACTAACCGCGGACGAGGAATTTGGAGATTTGGCATGGAGCACGGCCCAGCAGGAGGATCCTGTCCTGGGGCCGGTGTTCAATTGGGTCAAATTGGGGCAAAGACCAAAGGGGGAAGAGGTCACCCCCCTCGGGGCGCAAGCAAAGGCGTATTGGGCTCAGTGGCAGACCCTGGAGTTGAAAGGCAACATCTTATATCGCAAGTGGGTGGAGGTTCCCTCTGATAGAACTTCCTGGCTGGTGATAGTCCCAGACAAATTCAAGAACGTCATCTTACAACAGGTGCATGGTACCCGCTCCGGCGGCCATTTAGGCAGGACAAAGACAATATCTCGGGTCCGCCGGAGGTTCTATTGGGTGAATATGGGGCGCGACATACAGGACTGGTGTCGGAGATGCGACGCCTGTTCTGCCAAAAAGGGACCAGCACGGAGGATGAGGGCCCCCCTCCAATTACATCAGGTGGGGGCCCCCCTTGAGCGGGTGGCTATGGATATTCTAGGACCGCTGCCCCGCACCCGCCAAGGTAATAACTATATCCTCGTTGTAATGGACTATTTCACCAAGTGGCCGGAGGCCTATGCCCTCCCCAACCAAGAAGCAGGGGTGGTAGCACAGGCCTTCGTAGAAGGATTTGTATGTCGGCACGGGATTCCACAGGAGCTGCACACCGATCAGGGTCGAAATTTTGAAAGTCAATTGCTAAAAGATGTGTGCAGACTCCTGTCAATTCGGAAAACCAGGACCACGCCCTTGCGGCCACAATCTGACGGGATGGTGGAAAGGTTCAATCGAACATTGATCCAACAACTGGCATTGTTCACCACCACCCGTCAGGATGACTGGGACGAACATCTCCCGTACCTGTTGATGGCCTACCGAACTAGCCAGCACGGGGCCACCGCATGCAGTCCAGCGTTGCTTATGTATGGGCGGGAGTTACGGGCTCCCGCCGACTTGCTGTGCGGTCCCTTGCCAGACACCACGGATACACCGCCGAGGGAGGGTTACACACGTCACCTGGAGGAAGGCATGGAGCGGGTCCATGCCTTCGCCCGCCGCCAGCTCCATCTGGCGGGGGCCAAGATGAAGCGTAGGTACGACGACCGGAGCCAGGGGAGTCAATACGCTCCGGGGATGAAGATTTGGTTCTTTAATCCCCGGAGGCGGAAGGGCAGGTGCCCAAAACTCACCTCCCCCTGGCAAGGCCCAGGAGTCGTCCTGTCGCAAATCTGTGACGTGGTCATTAAAATCAAAATGGGGCCACGGGCCCCCCCTCGGATCGTCCATGCCGACCGGATAACACCTTATGCCGGCGAGCAGGCGCCCTCATGGATCGCCTCGGCTCTAGATGCCGAGGCAGGACCCAGTACCTCTTGCGACGGGGGCTCGTAGCGTCAGAGGACTGGGGGGGATGATAGTGGGAACGCTCCCCGATGTGGTGGCATGGCAACTCTGTCATCCCTCACAGAAGGGTGGGGGCAAATGCGCACTAGATTATGGGGTTGATGGCAGTGAAAACTAGCCCGGGTGGGTTAGGATATTGTGTGTAGGGCCCTAGAAGATGACATTAGGTAACATTAAGGTTAGTTAGTGACAAGGATACCTGTAGTGGGGACGCAGGTAGATTAGCGTGGATGATAATGACGTGGGAGCGCAATAGTTTAAAGGGGCGACTGGGAAGCACAAGTTTCAGAGGGGAGTAGTTAGATGAGATGATGCCGTGTGTTTGAGGATTGAACAGGTGTGATTGCACAGGTGTGCAACTGAACAGGTGGATGGAGCAGTGTATGAGTGAGTGATGGTGATGTGTATTGTGATGACCAAATGGTCCAGGAAGAAAGGAGGGTGCAGGTGGCACCAGGTGTGAGGGCACAGGTGTGCAACAACAGGTATGGAGAATGGTAGTGTGGAATAAATGGAGTATTGGAATGGATGGTCGTGGAGTGAGTATGGTGGAAATTGTGGAGTGGAGTGGATGGTGCGAAGGTGTGAATGGGGGAAGAGTGGACCCCCATCACGGATACCCGGGGCGGGTAGAGTAAGTGTTAGGTAGAGGGTACAGGTAAATTGTGGTTGGATATTGGCATCTATGGTGCGGGTGGAAGAATGGTATTTGGATGGGTGCATTAGTGTTGTGGAAATGGCTGGGCGTGTAGCCTGTTAGTGTGTGTAGTTGGTTGGGCACTCCACCACTGTGAGGATGTCGGCCAGGTGAGGCCGCAGGTGGGCTCTGGGAGCCGGTAGTAGTTGTTGTGGATGGGGCCCGAGGATCCGGAGGACGGACCCGGGTAGCCCAGTGCCAGAGGGCACCGAGTGGGGTGACAGAGCCAGGAGGGGTCTTCCCCAGTTAGTTAGGTTAGGGTGAGGAGCTGGGTAAGCTCGGGTGGCAACTACAGTGGTGGAGGTGTGCAGGTGGGTAGACCTGCTGGGAGAGCTACACGCCACAGCCCAGAAATTGTGCGAGGGCACCGGGAGATGAATCGGGGGAGTGAGACCCCAAATTGAGAAGCACCACAGTTTGGTCAATGGGAATTGGTTTTTAGAACCCATAGTGTAAGCGGCCAATGGATTGGCAGGGCAAGACCCTGGGTAGTGTAAAGTGTGTTAAAATCATTTAGAGGATAGTTCGGATTGAAGTCTCCTCGCACCATCTGCATCCACTCACCTGAGATGAGGTAACTCCACACCATGCCATGTTTTATTATTTTTTATGATGCAAATGTTTGGATTGTGAGACGCATCATGACGTGGGTGTGACATTGTGCTTTGATGTTCAATCTCTTCCTCCTTATGAGGATTGATGATGAATTTGGTGATGGCAAATTTTGAAGTAGAGGGATTGTGGAGACGAATTTGGTATAGGAGAAATATGGGGAAGACGTGACAGTAGTGACGAATTTGTAAATGGGTAGATTTTGTAAATATGGGGTAAGGGCAAGGGTAGTGTAGGTGACAGGGGGGTGACGTACGGTAGGGACGAGCTTTCTCACTTCGCCCTCCGTACGCATTTCGCCTTGCATTGCCTTATTGATGTGTACCCTTGTGACCTTACCCCTTGCTCAATTGTCTCTTTTGTCTCCCACATGACCTGTGCGCCATTGGGTGCCAAGGGGAGCATGCGTGAGTCCTCCATTGTGCGCCCGGAATTCCCAGAACCAGCTGTCTGCATCGATGCACCACATTATGGACCACATGTCTGTGGCCGAGCACCACTTATGGACCCCATGGGTTGGGGCATGGCCCCTCTGCTGGAACTGGCCATGAGGGCCCGAAATCTTGCTGGCGGACCTTGGCCACAGGGCACCGATGCCCCACAGGTGAACCACACTAGTCGGCCCTGTGGGCCATAAATAAAATCAAATAAAAAGGACACATTGGGTGCATTTTTCAGTTCAAATAGGCCACAAGTAAGAAAATGAAAGAATGACAACATCTGGAAGAACAAATAATAATAACCAGCAGAGGGAGCCGAAGAGCAAGAGATCACCTGCAGGGTTAGGGGTTGTTGATTTATTTTTTATTGTTGAACATTGATGAACAATGGTGACTGCACCGATTGGTGCTTGGGTGTGTATTGGTGCGTTTTTGGGTGCTTTCATGGTGCATTGATGCAGAGCAGACTGTCTCCCCCCCAGAAAGAACAATTACAGGTCCTGGGTTAGTTTTGTAAATAAAAATAGCGTCATTGTAAATAATGCTCCCCACCGTCAGTGTATAGTTTGAAGACAATTCCGCAATTCGGTTAACTGTGGGCGTAAGTCTGTTAGGCAGGGTGCAATGGAGCAGCGGGACACATTTATTTATGTTTTAAAACTGTCGCACTCAGGGTCAGGTTAAAAGTAGAGGGAACTAAGCCTACGTGTCACACTAAATAAAAGTTGTAGGCCCGGGACGTGCCTAAGAGGAGGAGGGTGCAGTGTTGCGGATATGAGGACTGTATTTTTTTGATTGTGTGCTTTATTATTATTATTATTGTTTATTCTGCGCCCCCTGCCTCTGGAGCTGTGTAAAGGTGAAAGGGCATCCCATAATTAGTCCACAAGCATACACGTCAGCCAATAATAGAATACCCCTGTTTGATAGTTATATCTTATTCTGTGTTTTAGGGTAAGGCTGTGTCTCCCATTAATTGAAGTACTCCATTGCACCAGTGAAAGAGAATAGATCCCCTTTCATTCCCATCCCCAAAATCTCCATTTCCTTTCACAACCCCTTTCGTCATTGCCAAGCCTCGATTGCCAATTACATCCCCTCCAAAACCACCATTGAACATGTGCTCGGGTCGGGGAAGAGGGGCGTGCCCGCCCGTCGTCATCAAGGGCGGAGCCAGAGGGTCGCGTGACCAACCAGGGCCGAGGTGAGCACACCGATGGGCGTGTCCTGAAGGCCGGCGGCTTGATCGCCGGAGGCGCTATAAAGGCGCGCGCGCAAGAAGCGTGAGGGGGTCGGTGGTGAGGAGTGAGTGGACCAAGAGAGAGAAAGAGTGGTTGGACCAAGAAAGAGAAAGAGTGGTTGGACCAAGCGAGGAAGAGTGGTTGGACAGGGAGACGTGCAAGAGTGTTGTTGAGTTGAGGGTTTGGACCAGACGAGTCAGACGAGTCCTGGCAAAGCAAGTGGCGGCCACAGCAGCAACAACACCCAACAGCCGCTTGGGGCCTGGACGGCGGTTATGAGCAGGGCCGCGTAGGAACGGCGGCTGCTAAACGCGCCGATCGTGCTGCAGGACCCCCTTTGACCTTCCTCTCCCTCCAGCCATCCACCTCCTGCCTTTCCACCCTTCTTGTGTACGTGAGTTTGTTCTGTGTGTCTTGTCCCTGGGTATTTAATTAAGTCTGTATAAGCTAGTATTTGCACTGTGTCACCTGCGTCTTATGTGTTGTAAATAAACGTGACTGCTTTCTTTTTGCTTGTGTGTATAATAAATCCAATTACTCTTCTGTCCGTCTTCTCGTCTTATTCCTTTTCCTCTTTGCATTTCATCGTTTTAGTCTTTTCCAGATTGGGCAGCTGCGGTGCGATACGGCCAAAGTTCTGGGTGAATCGGGTGAGTCGGGGAACAACTGTTCAGTCGCGGAGCCTTCGCTCGGCAAACAACATCCTAAACCGCGATCAGTAACAATATATATATCACCTTTATCTATCAATATTGTTGAAATGAAGATCAAATAGCTGTATGTTGAAATATGTTGAAAACGTCAAAACTTTACATGGGGTGTACTTACTTTGTCACGTGACTTTATATATATATATATATATATCTATATACTGTATATCTATATATACTGTATATCTATATATATATATATATATATATATATATATATATATATATATCTGTGCAGTGTCTGTCTTGTGTTGTGTTGTCTTGTCTTATCACTGAACTACATTCTTAAACTTTTGTGAAATCGTACCAAACATCTGGTATGCACATATCTCTCCCGTCGGTATGTCCTAGGGGTATTTTTTTGAAAAAGATTTCAAATTTTTGTATTATTTTTTTGGGAAATATTTAGGTAAAATTTATATATACTAGGGCATGCCCGTACTATATATATATCTAAAATTATATCCCCCCCCTCTATTTACATGAAATGGTTTGGTCCATTCGCCTAGGACGTGCCCGTACGTGGGTGCCCGTTCCTTGCCAAAAAAAAAAAAAAAAAATGTCTTCGCCCATGCATGCATGGGCGTGCCCGTAAGTGCGTGATGTGACCGTACAATGAATGTATCGTCCCGACGCCGCAGCTCGGATGGCACTGCAGTTAATCGGGCCTGTATCGGCAGAGTTATTATAAACGTGTACTACAATCGATCGTACCTTACAGCGTCTGCTCGCCACGTTCAGCATCAGTACGTCGTCACTATGACTATCCGTAAGTCCGGAAGTGACGTCCTCATTTGACTGTCCGGAAGGTCGCATATCGCAGTTACGATGAATCGCAAATTAGTTTTAATTAGTTTTAAAACATAGTTTAACGCCAACATAGTTTGCCAACGTGAAATAAATGAATACGCTCTCAAATGTGCCGTCCGAGGCAGAGTCTGTTCGGCACGTTCGGCACACGTGATAGCTCGCTGCTCTCTGATTGGTTGAATAGTTTTTTGGACATAGCTCGGTAACTACTTCTCCGATTAATATGAAACCTTGAAAAGGCACATCCTCAGGTCCCCAGCAATATACCTGGCAAGTTTCAAGTATATCGGACCCGTGGTTGTCGAGAAACAGCGGTCACAGACACACAGACATACACACAGACAAACACACACACAGAGATTACTGGAATTATAGATAGATATATATACATATATATATATATATATATATATATATATATATATATATATATATATATATATATATATTGTTGCGGATATGGGATTTGCATCCATCCATATCCGCTTGTAAATATTCCCCTATTTCCTCAATACTTCCCAACTATCCCCAATCCCCCATTCCCTAGTCCCATTTTCTGTAAACAACACTCTGTAGACCCGACCTCCCCCTATTTCCCCCATTAAATGTCGTGCCCAGGTTCACCGCATCTCATGTAAGACAACTATAGGACATCTTGCTAGTTATTCTTAGTCTATGTCAGTTAAGGACTCGTTTCCATTAATTCTGACCCTTTGTTGCACCAGAATGTGATTGTATGGCACCGTTAGGAAGTTTAGGACCTCCCAATACCTCCCCGCAGCTCTTCCTCACAGTTCAACAACAACAACAACAACAACAACAACCACAACAATGAGCGCAGGGAGTGCGCGTCCTCACTCCGGCTTGGTTGGTAGGGGTGTAGGGAAGGCACCAGGCCTTCCCAACGAGCCGCCATCGAACATGTGCTCGACGGGGTTACCAAATAGGGGCTCCCTGTCAGCTCCTCGTCAAGGGCAGAGCCCGGTAACCCCCGCACCCAATGGAAGCGGCGGACCGGCCCCGTGGGGCGGAACCAACCAGCCGAGGGCGTGTCACTCCCCGCTGAGCATGCGCAGGGAGAGGGAGGTGACGTCAGATGCGCGCGGAGCTTGGAGAAAGAAAGACATCCCCTTCGAGCGCTGTGACACCTCCCCGCATCTTCTGGACCGTGCTTTATCCTGTCCCCGAGCCAAGGTGCACCTTGTGCTATCGACTACCTGTCCCTTCCTGCCATCAATCCCTGTGTAAGTCAGCCTTGTTCCGTTTGTCTGTGGTCTGTCTGGGTTAAGATAAGACGGTAATTAAGTGCCCATCTCTTCTGTGTCTTTACCTCACTGCCTTGTAATCTACCCCTTTTCTCCACCACTGTAATTATACCCTCCTCCGGAGGTCTTGAGAACTGTACCCCTTGCGTCGTTTCCTCTTTCCCAGTCGTCGTGTCCTTTCTACCATTGATTTGGCATAGCGCGATTTGGCCAACGTCTGGGTGAATCGGGTGAGTTGGGGAAGAATCGGGGAAACTGTTAGGTCGCGGCAATACCACCGCTCTGTAAATAACATCTTTAACCGCGTCCGTAACAATTGGTGTCAGGAGTGGGATTCATTGGGTGCGGGGGTTACCGGGCTCCGCCCTTGACGAGGAGCTGACAGGGAGCCCCTATTTGGTAACCTCGTCGAGCACATGTTCGATGGCGGCTCGTTGGGAAGGCCTGGTGCCTTCCCAACACCCCTACCAACCAAGCCGGAGTGAGGACGCGCACTCCCTGCGCTCGTTGTTGTGGTTGTTGTTGTTGTTGTTGTTGTTGAACTGTGAGGAAGAGCTGCGGGGAGGTATTGGGAGGTCCTAAACTTCCTAACGGTGCCATACAATCACATTCTGGTGCAACGAAGGGTCAGAATTAATGGAAACGAGTCCTTAACTGACATAGTCCGGCTCTGCTCTGCTGCTCCTGGCTTCACCTGCTCGGCTCCTTCGCTGTTTCCTCGGGCTCACTCTCGTGGGTTGTGCCCATTGTTTGCAGCGGCGGTGGTGGCAGTTTGCCGCCGTGATCTTGATTAGCGGCGGCGGTCGTTTGCCGCTGCATTTGCCACTTTGCCTCCTCAACCTTGGCCTCGTGCTCGTCTCTTCGCTCCTGTCTGCCCTCTGCATGGTCCCGGCTCTGCTCCTGGCTTCACCTGCTCGGCTCCTTCGCTGTTTCCTCGGGCCCACTCCCATGGGTTGTGACGATTGTTTCACCTCCTCACCCTTGGCCTCGTGCTCGTCCCTTCGCTCCTGCTGGCATGGCTCTGCGGTACTCCGCCGCAAGGCTTCTCCTGCTTAAAACCCGCTCCACCCCATCATGCATCTCTGCAATCAAATCGAATGGACTCCTGCGTCGACCCAGGTACATTCACCGTGGCTCCGGTCGTAAGTTTGTGTATTTACAATCAGGTCACTCCATCCCCATCCTCTGGTCGGCTCAGCGCACTCCCACTCATCGTCCCAACACACCTGGTCACAACAACGCACAAAATCGCACCTCCTGTCTGCGAACCCTGGCCAAATCACCTGGATTCATACCCGCCGTACAAAACAACATCAAGCTCACCCTGTTCAATACCCGGTCCCTCAACAACAAATGCCTCATCCTGAACGACTACATCCTGGAAAATAAACTGGACTTTATCTGTCTCACTGAGACCTGGCAACAACCACTGGACTACTACACGCTCAACCTCACCACACCCAATGGATATTCTTACATCAATAAACCACGCTCGGAGGGCCGAGGTGGTGGAATTGCCATTATTCACCGACAAGACATCAAGACCAACCTCATCTCCATCTCATCTGCTCCATCATTTGAACACCTGGCTTTTAAACTCTCTGGTCACACACAGTCAGTCATGGCTGTTGTCTACTGCCCTCCCAAACCACACCCATCATTCCTGTCTGACTTCTCCTACTTTCTGACCCAGCTATGTTCCCTCTCCCCCTCAATCCTCCTCCATGGTGATTTCAATATCCACATGGACTCCACTGACTCCACGCTAACCACTGACTTCACTGATTTACTCACCTGCTTTAACCTCACTCAACATGTCAACTTTCCTACCCATAACCGTGGTCACATTTTGGACCTTGTCTGCTCTACTGGACTAATTTTGCACCATCTCTCTGGCTCCGACCTCATTCTCTCTGACCACCTAGCCATCACTCTGACCATCAACATCCCCACCCCAGCACCAAGGCATTATCGCACTATCAACTTCCGTAAGCTAAACGCTCTTTCACCTACCTCATTCTCATCGACCCTCTCTGAAAAAATGTCCACTTCTCCCTTCGTTGACCTCCACACCCCTTCTGACCTCACTGACTACTACAACCACACTCTCTCCTCCTGCTTTGACCAACTTGTGCCTATAAAAACCAAAACAGTTTCTTTCACCCATTCTGCTCCCTGGTTTACCCCTGAACTCCGCCTGATGAAAACTCGTGCTCGCCAACTTGAAAGACTCCGCAATAAAACAGGTCTCACAGTTCACTCCCAGGCCTACAAGGACCACATACAACACTATAAAGATGCCCTCTCCCGCGCCCGCTCCGCCTACTACTCTCAAATTATCCACTCTTGCTCCGGAAACCCAAAAGCACTCTTCTCTACAATAAACAAACTCCTCAGCCCCCTGAACACCACCACCCAGTCATTCACAATAGACAACTGCATCTCCTTCCTTTCATTCTTCCAACGCAAAATTGAAAACATCTACAACAGCTTGACCACCGCCGCACCCGCTCCCCCTCAAACCACCTGCCCCCCCTTATCCTGCCATCCCCTGTCTCAATTCTCCCCAGTCTCCCCTACTGACCTCTCTGAACTCCTCATCGGAATGAAAACTGCCACCTGCACTCTTGACCCCATCCCCTCCAGCTTTGTCAAGGCCTCCCTTCCTGCTCTCTCTCCACTTATCATTGCAACAATAAACTCCTCCCTGTCTACAGGCATCGTCCCACCATCCCTCAAAATTGCTGCTGTTACCCCTATTCTGAAAAAACCTGGACTAAACCCTGACACCCTAAATAACTTCAGACCCATCTCCAACCTACCCTTTCTGTCAAAGGTTTTGGAACTCGCTGTAGCCACTCAAATCAAACATCACCTCTCTGCCAATAACCTGTATGAAACATTCCAATCCGGATTCCGCTCCAACCACAGTACTGAAACTGCTCTCCTCAAAATCACCAACGACCTTCTCCTCTCCTCTGACGCTGGCAACCTCAACATTCTCATCCTCCTCGACCTCAGCGCCGCCTTTGACACCATCGATCACACCATCCTCCTCACCCGACTTGAAACCACCTTTAACATTACCGGCACTGCCCTCTCTTGGATTAAATCATACCTCTCTGACAGACGTCAGTTCATCTCCATCAATAACTGCAAATCCCCTACTGCTCCCCTCCCCCAAGGTGTCCCCCAAGGTTCAGTTCTTGGCCCCCTCCACTTCATCCTTTACCTGTCCCCCCTCGGTCACTTAATCCGCCGTCATGGTCTCCAATTCCACTGCTTCGCCGATGACATCCAGCTTTTCATCTCCACCAAGTCCATCTCCACCGCCACCCACTCTATCCTGACAAACTGCATCACTGAAATAAAATCCTGGCTTCAAATCAACTTCCTCAAACTTAACTGTGATAAATCTGAAATAATCATCATTGGCCCAAAAACGCTCACCAAGTCCACCCATAACTTTGCCCTCAACATCGACGGTTTCCCAGTATCCACCTCCCCTCACATCCGGAATCTTGGCATCATCTTTGACCAAACCCTCTCCTTCGACAAATACACTAAACAGATCACAAAGACAGCCCTCTTTCACCTGAAAAACATCGCCCGTCTCCGTCCATCCCTCTCCTCCATGGCTGCAGAAACCCTCATCCACGCCTTCATCACTTCCCGTCTGGACTACTGCAATAGCCTCCTTTATGGTTCACCCTCAACAATCACCAATAAACTCCAATACATTCAGAACTCCGCTGCCCGTCTACTCACCCATTCCCGGACCCGTGACCACATCACCCCCGTCCTTTACAAGCTTCACTGGCTCCCCATCTCCCAGAGAATCCAGTACAAAATCCTCCTCTTGACCTACAAAGCCCTCCATAATCTGGCCCCATCCAACCTGGCTGACCTCCTCTCCAGACACACTCCCACCCGCAACCTCCGCTCTGCTGGTACCAACCTCCTGACCCCCCCCATCCGGACCAAATTTAGATCCTGGGGGGACAGGGCCTTCTCCATCGCTGCTCCCACCCTCTGGAACTCGCTACCTCACACCATCAGAGACTCCTCCTCACTCACCACATTCAAAACATCACTCAAGACCCACCTGTTCAACACTGCATTCAACATTTAACCCACAGCATCTAACCCCTGACTATCTCCTCTCCTTCTCCCTCCTTTGTGCTTTGAATATTTCCCTATTGATTCTTCTTTTTTTGCAATTGTTTTTATGTTTTGCTATGCATTATGTTTTGCACTCTGTCAAAGCGTCTTTGGGCTTCCTGAAAAGCGCTATATAAAATAAATGCATTATTATTATTATTATTATAGACTAAGAATAACTAGCAAGATGTCCTATAGTTGTCTTACATGAGATGCGGTGAACCTGGGCACGACATTTAATGGGGGAAATAGGGGGAGGTCGGGTCTACAGAGTGTTGTTTACAGAAAATGGGACTAGGGAATGGGGG
Organism: Myxine glutinosa; assembly: GCF_964187855.1. Taxonomy (NCBI): domain Eukaryota; kingdom Metazoa; phylum Chordata; class Myxini; order Myxiniformes; family Myxinidae; genus Myxine; species Myxine glutinosa. The sequence continues at coordinate 198,250,665 of NC_136263.1, read as the reverse complement.
ATTGGGGATAGTTGGGAAGTATTGAGGAAATAGGGGAATATTTACAAGCGGATATGGATGGATGCACATCCCATATCCGCAACACTGCACCCTTCTCTACCTCGGGGCGTTCCGACCCGATAAATTTTTACCTACTTTAGTGTGGCACTCAGATGTAGTTCCCTCTACTATTAACTCAACCCTGAGTGCGACAGTTTTACAGATGTTCACAAATGAGTAAATATGTCCCCCTGCGACGTTGCACCCTTCTCCTAACAGAAACACACCCACAGGATAACCGAATCGCGGAAAGCATCCTCAAACTAAACATACAGCCGGTAGGGAGCATTATTTATACAACACTGATATTTACACTACGATCCAGGACCTGTTCTTTGAGGAACACATGCAGATGTTATGCATAGGGAGAGCCCGCATGCCAGCATCGATACACCAACCCACGAGTGCCCTGTGGCCCTACGGCCTTTAATAATGTGCAGAGCACCCCGTCCAAGCACCAAAAGCACCACCCCATTACGCACAGTCAGCACCATCCGGTGCACCAATAAAGTGTTCATAAAAATGCACAATTAAGTGTCCATGGTCACCGGTGGTGTCGCAGCCGGCCGATGTTCTGCTGCTGGTCTTGCCTTCATGGAGTGCACTTGGCCTTCTGGCTTCTTTAGAAATAAAGAAAGGCACCAACCGCGTCCATTTCTGAATTGTGGCCGTCAGGGGGGCCAACTAAAAGTGGTTCACCTGTATGGCATAGGTGCCACGTTGACCCAGGTCCATCCACGGGTGGTGCTTGACCGCAAAAGAACTGCGGTCCATTGTAGGCGGCCACAAAAATTGTGGTCCATATGGTGTATCGATCCAGGCAGCAAGCAGCGGAAGTACAGGCCCACAACTGCGGAGCCAGCACCTCTCTCTCCTCTCTCTCTGCCCCAAAGCCAGATCCTCGGAGGTGGGAGACAAAAGAAGACAAGTGAGTAAGGTGGTAAGGGCGCAAAAGTGCACGCAATACAAGGTAATGCACACTGGGGGCACATGGGAACCAGGTGAGACAGGTACGTTCCTACCGTATGCCCCCCCCCCCCCACCAGGTAACCTACATTGCCCCTCCCTTACCCCTTACTGTATCCACAAAACACAACACTACCCATAAACATCTACTTTACACATCAACAAACGTCCCTACTGTCTTCCCCGTTCCTCCCATAAACCAAATTCGTCTTTTCTCCCTCCTAACCAATCAAATTTGCCATTTCCAACTCTCATCAAAATTTGCCATCTCCAACTCAACATCAAAATTTGCCATCACCAATTCATCATCAGTCCCTCCTAAGGAGGGAGAGATGGAATCACCCCAATGTCTCATCCACGTCATGATGCGTCTCACAAATCCAAACAGCAATTCTCCTTTCCTGCAACACAAAACAAAGAAAACACAGGTGTGGAGTCATCAGCATCACCTCAGGTAAGTGGCTGCGTATGGTGCGACAGCTTCATCGATCCTAACTATTTCCGAAATGACTTTAACAACTTTACATTACCCGGGGTCTTTCCCTGCCAATCCATTGGCCAACTTACACTATGGGTTCTAAAAACCAATTCCCATTGACCAAACTGTGGTGCTTCTCAATTTGGGGTCTCACTCCCCCGATTCAGCTCCCGGTGCCCTTGCACAATTTCTGGGCTGCGACGTGTAGCTCTCCCAGCAGGTCTACCCACCTGCACACCTCCACCACTGCAGTTGCCACCCGAGCTTACCTAGCTCCTCACCCTAACCTAACTAACTGGGGAAGGCCCCTCCTGGCTCTGTCACCCCTTGGTGCCCTCTGGCACTGGGCTACCCGGGTCCGTCCTCCGGATCCTCGGGTCCCATCCACAACTACCGGCTCCCAGAGCCCACCTGCGGCCTCACCTGGCCGACATCCTCACAGTGGTGGAGTGCCCAAACCAACTACACACACTAACAGGCTACACGCCCAGCCATTTCCACAACACTAATGCACCCATCCAAATATCATTCTTCCACTCGCACCACAGATGCCAATATCCAACCACAATTTACCTATACCCTCTACCTAACACTTACACTACCCGCCCCGGGTACTCGTGAAAGGGGTCCACTCTTCCCCCATCCACCCCTTCGCACCACGCACACCACTCCGTACCACTTATTCCAACTCTCTCCACACCACTCATTCTCTGCTCCATATATTCCACACACCTGTACTTGCACACCTGTGCTCTCATACTTGGTGCCGCCTGCACCCTTCTCTCCCCCAAGCGCATTCACGCTGATCCACAACACTCACTACTCACCATGACACTCATCCGCAATGCTCTCTCATTCATCACTTGTACACTCACACACACCTCGGAGGATTGCCTCACCGATGCCTCATTTGAAGCTGCTCACCAGCACTTCCATTCACACTGCATCATCTGCTCTGTCTACTCCCTTCTAAAACTCGCGCTCCTCCGTCTTCCCTTACACTCAGCGCTCCCACGTCATTATCAAACACTAAGCTACTCCGTCCCCACTACAGGTACCAAGTCTCTTACTTAAATCTTGTCACCTATGGTCACCTCTAGTCCCTATCAATATAACCAAGCCCACCCGGGCTAGTTTTCACTGCCATACACCCCAGAATCTATAGCGCATTTTCCCCTCCCCATCATGGGAAGGGTGGCAGGGATGCCACCCTTACCCACCATCATACGGCGCGAGTGGGACCTTGTGGGACCACCTCGTATGTGAGTTGTTGCCCGCCTGCCGGACCCCGTGCGTCGCCCCTTGCGGGGTCAGCGCGGGGCCGAACCGGCCGGGCCCCCACAGTACATTACCCCCAAGGGGCTCCCGTGCCTCCCCTGTCCCTCTAAAAACTACCCCTGTTGGTGTCGATGCATGGGTCACGCTTCCGCAACCCGCTACCCATTCCATACCACCACAACCTTGCTCACTCACACCTCGCACCTCTCCCATCACCGGACCCTCTCGCTCGCACCCTCGTTCCATACACTCCGGACCAGCCATACACCTCACTCTTGGCCTCTCACGAACATCCGGGTCCATCTCGACCCCCAAGCTTATTAAATCACCTGGCGCATCACACCCACGACCATATTGGTCACCACTTACACCGGGTCCTCTTTCTCTTCGCTTCTCCTCCATCACCTGTGAATCCCTCATCCGGTTAATGAGCACATCATCACGATCCGAACACAGACTTTGGACCAATTCTTTTACTTCCTCTTTTATCTCTTTCTTATCCTCTCTCCGTCACTTCTTAATTTCGCTCACCCCTTCTTCCACTTCTTCTAATTTCTGCTTCACCTCCTTCATCTCCTCGTGCGCCCCCTTAAGTTCTTCCTCTAACTCCACCTTATTTTTTTCTATGTGCTCCCGCACCTCCCGCTCTTTAACCTCCATCACCTCTACCACCTTGTTCATTTTCCTCGTCAGGTCCTCATGTACCGTCTGACACTCTTTTTTAATTCCCCCTACGTCCTTTTTCATCTCCTTCTGTGTTGATTTTAAACCCTCTATTACCGCTGTGTTCTTCTTTACCTGGCCCCCAACTCCTTTTGTCCCACTGTCAGCTGTTCTACTCCCAGTGTCAACTCCTCTATACCACCTTGCAATTTTACAGTCCCCTTTCTCACCTCCTTCTCCATGCGCTCCTTACAGTGCCTCACCTCCTCGCGCACTCCTCCGACCTCTTCAATCACACCTCTTCTGATCTCCTCTCCCATCACTTGCATCTCCTGCCCAGATGCCACCCTCATCTGCTCCATTTCCTCCCTGTGAGCATCCAATTTAGTTTGTACCCCCATTCTGACCCCCTCTATCTGCTGCCCCATTTTTTAAACTTCCCTTTCCGCTTGGTCCCTCATGTCCCTCAATTTGCCTTCCATACTGTTTTCTAACCCCACTAACCCCTTTTTCATCCCTTCCATTTGATTCTCTTGAGCGGCCATTCTGTTTTCTACCCCCGTTAACCCATGTTTCACCCCTTCTATCCCATTGTCTAACCCCTCTAATTTAGCTTCTAGCCGTTCCCCCATTTCTCCCATTTTACCCCCCATTTCTGCCATTTTGCCTCCCATTTCTCCCATTTTGCCCCCCATTTCGCCCCCCATCGCTCACTATCAGCCCTCATTTGCTCACTCTGAGCCCTCATTTGCTCACTCTGAGCATCCATCCGGTTCCCCATTACCCCCATCATTCTGCTTTCCATTTCTTCGCTATTCTTGTCCATAGGGCCTTCATTTGTATTAAAAAAAGGTTCAAATCCACCAGCGGCGCTGCTACGGTCGCGGGCGCGGTTGCCGTAGCCATGTGCGAGGCGCCATTTTGCGCGCCCGTAACCTCGTGCGCGAGGACGCCATTTTGCGAACCTGCCGCCCTCACTGCTTCGCTCTCCTCATGTCCCTAAATTTGGTCCTGGATCGACCCTGCCTCACTCTCCTCTACCGGAACCCAGCCGTCTTGATCTCCCATAGCACGACTTTCAAAATTCGGGTTTTGTAAAACAAAATCAAATTTCGGTGACTTGTAATTTTGAGCGCGTTAAGCACGCTTCGGGTCCGTATCTCACTCCCAGACACCAATTGTTACGTTAATAACACAATTGGTGTCCAAAATTTGGGCTAAATAAATTTAGTCCCAGGTTCGAATCCCAACTCCTGACTACCAATTGTTACGGACGCGGTTAAAGATGTTATTTACCGAGTGGTGGTATTGCCGTGACCTAACAGTTTCCCCGATTCTTCCCCAACTCACCCGATTCACCCAGACGTTGGCCAAATCGCGCTATGCCAAATCAATGGTAGAAAGGACACGACGACTGGGAAAGAGGAAACGACGCAAGGGGTACAGTTCTCAAGACCTCCGGAGGAGGGTATAATTAGAGTGGTGGAGAAAAGGGGTAGATTACAAGGCAGTGAGGTAAAGACACAGAAGAGATGGGCACTTAATTACCGTCTTATCTTATCCCAGACAGACCACAGACAAACGGAACAAGGCTGACTTACACAGGGATTGATGGCAGGAAGGGACAGGTAGTCGATAGCACAAGGTGCACCTTGGCTCGGGGACAGGATAAAGCACGGTCCAGAAGATGCGGGGAGGTGTCACAGCGCTCGAAGGGGACGTCTTTCTTTCTCCAAGCTCCGCGTGCTTCTGACGTCACCTCCCTCTCCCTGCGCATGCTCAGCGGGGAGTGACACGCCCTCGGCTGGTTGGTTCCGCCCCACTGGGCCGGTCCGCCGCTTCCATTGGGTGCGGGGGTTACCGGGCTCCGCCCTTGACGAGGAGCTGACAGGAAGCCCCTATTTGGTAACCCCGTCGAGCACATGTTCGATGGCGGCTCGTTGGGAAGGCCTGGTGCCTTCCCAACACCCCTACCAACCAAGCCGGAGTGAGGACGCGCACTCCCTGCGCTCGTTGTTGTGGTTGTTGTTGTTGATGTTGTTGTTGTTGTTGTTGTTGTTGAACTGTGAGGAAGAGCTGCGGGGAGGTATTGGGAGGTCCTAAACTTCCTAACGGTGCCATACAATCACATTCTGGTGAAACGAAGGGTCAGAATTAATGGAAACGATTCCTTAACTGACATAGACTAAGAATAACTAGCAAGATGTCCTATAGTTGTCTTACATGAGATGCGGTGAACCTGGGCACGACATTTAATGGGGGAAATAGGGGGAGGTCGGGTCTACAGAGTTTTACAGAAAATGGGACTAGGGAATGGGGGATTGGGGATAGTTGGGAAGTATTGAGGAAATAGGGGAATATTTACAAGCGGATATGGATGGATGCAAATCCCATATCTGCAACAATATATACAGTCACGTGAAAAAGTAAGTACACCCCATGTAAAGTTTTGACTTTTTCAACATATTTCAACATACAGCTATTTGATCTTCATTTCAACAATATTGACAGATAAAGGTGATATAATATAACAAATATCATGAAACATTTACATTTTGTAGTCCATTGTATAATTTAAATAAACATAAATGCAAATTTCGCATGTGGAAAAAGTAAGTACACCCTTGGCTCTAATAGGTGGTATTGCCCCCTTTGGCAGAAACAACCTCAAGTAGGCGTTTCTTATAACTGTCTACCAGTCTCTGACGTCGACTGGGAGAAATTTTTGCCCACTCCTCCATGCAGAATTATTTCAGCTCTGTGGTGTTTGAGGGGTTTCTTGCATGCACAGCTCGTTTCAAATCCCCCCACAACATCTCGATGGGATTTAGATCCGGGCTTTGACTTGGCCTTTCCAGAACCCTCCATTTCTTTCTTTTCAGCCATTCCTTGGTGGATTTACTGGTATGTTTAGGGTCATTGTCATGTTACAAGGTCCACCTTCGGTTGAGTTTCAACTTTCCGAAAGATGGCCTCACATTATCCTCAAGCACCCTCTGGTACAATGAAGAATTCATAGTGGATTCTATGATGGTGAGCTGCCCAGGCCCTGATGCAGCAAAGCGGCCCCAAACCATAATATTTCCACCACCATGCTTTACAGTTGGTATCAGGTTCTTGTGGTCAAATGCTGTCTTTGGTTTTCGCCAAACATGTCTTCTGGGACTGTGGCCAAACAGCTCTACCTTTGACTCATCTGTCCAGAGCACATTGTTCCAGAAGTGCTGGTCTTTGCCTTGGTGTTCATTGGCAAACTTTAGTCTTGCCCTGATGTTCTTTCTGGACAGCAAAGGTTGCCTCCTGGCACACCTCCCACGTAGATCAAATTTGTGCAGCCCCTTTATAATGGTAGACTCGTGCACTTTGACATCAACAGTGGCAAGAGCTACCTGTAGGTCCCGTGATAATATTCTGGGGTTTTTAGAGACTTCTTTCAGCATCTTGCGGCCTGCTCTCGGGCTGAACTTGCTGGGGCGGCCTGGCCTGAACAAGTTGGCAGTTGTTTGGAATCTTCTCCACTTGTAGATGATCTTCCTGACAGTCAAATGATTGATTTCAAATTGTTTGGAGATCTTTTTAAATCCCTTCCCAGACTCGTAGGCATCTATAACCTTCTTTCTGAAGGCCTCATAGAGCTCTTTTGATCTAGGCGTGGTGACGCCGCACACTTCAACAACAAAGAGTAAACCAAACTAAATGTCTGAGGTTTAAATAAGACAGGTTCCTCCAAGATCCTCTCTAACGATGTTCTAATCATTTGCACCTGAGCTGGTGCACCTGATTCTAATTTTGGTATTTGAAGTAGTGATAAATGTAGGGGTGTACTTACTTTTTCCACATGCGAAATTTGCATTTATGTTTATTTAAATTATACAATGGACTATAAAATGTGAATCTTTCATGATATTTGTTATATTATATCACTTTTATCTGTCAATATTGTTGAAATGAAGATCAAATAGCTGTATGTTGAAATATGTTGAAAAAGTCAAAACTTTACATGGGGTGTACTTACTTTTTCACGTGACTGTATATATATATATATATATATATATATATTTTTTTTTTTTTTTATATATATTGGTCATTTGCATGCCATTTTTTATATATAAATGTATATATATATATTGTTGTGGGGGCCGAGGGGCCGGGTTAAAAAATCCCCCTTCTTGACAACTTGAGCGTCGCCACCTGAGCTTACCTGCTGCTCACCCTAACCTGGGGAAGGCCCTCTGGCTCTCTCACCCCGCTACCGCCCTCTCTGGCGTCGGGCTACCCGGGTCCTTCTCTGGATCCTCGGGCCCCATTGAACTCTAACTGGCTCCCAGAGCCTACCTATGGCCTCACCTGGCCGACAGACTACCAGTGGCGGAGTGCCCATTTAACCATACTCACTAACAGGCCACATGCCCAGCCATTCCAGACACTCATGCACCCAACAAAACACTTCTGTGCAACTACCCGCACCACAGATGTCAATATCCGACCACAATTTACCTACTCCCTCTACCTACTTTTAAACTGCCCTCCCCGGCTACTCGTAAAGGGGTCCATCCTTCCCCCATCCACTCTTTCGCACCATACACTCCACTCCACGTATTCCACACTACTCACTCCACACCATTCATTCCAGACCATTTATTCCATACCATCAAATCCATATCACCAAGCTCTCTTGCACACTCTTGTGCTCTCACCATTCATCCTCTTGCACCCTATGCAAGGCAATCACTCAATACCTTACACTTGTACACATTACTCTGCTCATACAGTTTCACACACACACATCCTCCCCGAGCATTGCCTCTCAATTCCTCCGCAACGTAAAGCTCATACACACAGCATCATCTGACTAACTATTGCCCTTCTAAGACTCGTGCTTCCCAGTCATCCCATTAAACTATGCACATCCCATGTCATTATCATCCAACTACTCTAACTACGTCCCCACTACCTGTACAAAAGTCACTACTTAACTCTCAAGTCACCTATGGTCATTTCTCTAGATCCTAACATTATCCTAACCCTCCCGGGCTAGTTCTCATTGCCACCCCATAAAATATAGCTCCTTTGCCCAAAATGGGTAATGTGAATGGTAAGACTACCATCCATCCCTACATCAGATACCATTTGCCATCATCACTATCACTACTACTATTAGTCCACTATTCTGAGCCTCTCGGTGCGTCATTAACTCATCAAAGCTCGGCTTCGCAAAGCCGAGCAATGAATTTGGGTGGTTTGGTCTACTGTAGGTTGGGTCCGTCCGGCATTCTGTCTCAGGGGAGGAGGTTTTGTTGGGCCAAGGCTCCAAGCACCATCCCTACGCAGGGCCTTGCGCTCCCCAGCGCGATTGCCCAGCCTTCCCCGGCCGGAGGCCACCACCACAAGGGGGCGCTGCTCCGAACCCTTCTCCTTCCCCTCGAACCGGGCCGAACACTTTGCCCAACAAAGCGCGGTACCGACCGTACAGGGCGGGGCCCAGCGTGAATTGTGCACGGCGCTCCTTGCAGGAGCGACGCTGCACCGATCCCCGCCGGCCCCCGCAGCACACAAAGAGCACCACGCCCCGAGAACTCCCGTCGGCTAAAGGTCGGCCTGAACACTATCCCGGTTAGCGTTGATGCTCGGATTGCATTCTCAGACCACGCGTTCCGTTCTACACTCATACATCTCGGCGCTCCAATGCCTCTCATACAACTCACACATTCGATCACCGCACGCTCTCGTGCACACCACCCAGGCACACCCATTTCGCTCACAGACTTCGTTTCCCACTTGACCACCGCACACCTCCTCGCACACCTTGGCACACACTCTTCCGGTACATACTCCGTACCACTCACGGGTGCGCACTCTGTTGCACACCCACTCAGCGCCCACCTACCCAAGGGTGTGCAATCCCCTGTCGCACACACAATCATGCGCTCCGGTGTGCTCTCCCACACACTCGCCACAACCAACTCAGGTGTGCATCCTCGCACATGCTCCTCATCCATCTCACTCCACGTGTCACACTCTTCCAACCCACTTTCACACTTTGTAACACACTCACTCTTCGACGCAAACTTTTTTCTTACATGCGCACCATTTCCACTCATGCAGCGCACAAAAGACCTTGCACGAACGCCCGGGTGCCGTCTGGATCCCAAGCGCGCGAAAAATCCTTTCGCGCCAAACACTTTTCCGCAAAATCTTTTAGCACCATATACAGCCCTTATCACCTTGGCGCTTCCTGCTCTTCGCTCCACCACCTGCAAACTTTCCATTTGGTTAAGCACGGCATCACGATGTGAATTCAGACTTTGAATGCATTCCATTTCAATCTTCGATAATGCCTCTATGCCTGCCGTCTCTCCAATCCCAATTTCCACTATTGGTTCGATTTTGTCTTCTTTTTTCTCGACGACCGCTGGCGCTAATAAAATAGAATTTTCTAATTATGCGGTCGCCGGCTTTCCCATACCCCGGGTCGCGATTTCTATACCCGTCCAGGTATCTTCGCTTTGCTCCAACTCACATTTCCCGCGCTCCTCAAGCCACGCTACCTCGTTGCGTACCGATGTGCCTCTCCTGCCCAACTCGCGGTCTCTGTCCTCCCCGGTTGTGTCCATGTTGCACCTGGATTCGATTATTTCGGTGTCCATTTTTCCACTCATCTTTTTATTCTGGTTATCCCTTGTTTCTTTCATTTCACAATTCCACTCTTTCGTTTCATGATTCCAGTCTTTCATGAACGCTAACAGTTGAATTAGTTGCAATTCAATGGCAGATGCGGCTCGCACAGCGGGCTCGGCTGCCGCTGCCACGTGCGAGGTACCGCCATTTTCTTTGCCAGCTACCGCACCCTTTTCTGCTTCCATTACTACCAACTGTCCCTCTCGGTCCTGGGTCATTGATTTTACCTTATCTACCCCCACCGGCATCCGATCACCTTGATTATCCATGGCACGATTCAAATTTGGGTGTTAATAAAAATTTCGGCCGCTCAAAATTTTGACCAAATTTTTTTTTTTTGATACATAAAATTTGGTTCGGGTCCAATCCCACACCCAGACACCAATTGTTGCGGATTCGGGGGTTGGCGCTCCCCTCATCAAGGGGGGGGGGTTAATCCCCTTGTCCTTTTAAGCTGGCCGTCCCGAGTCCTGGAAGCTACAACGCTCTTCCCGGTCGGTCTTGGGTCGGGTGATTGGTCAATTTGGGTCCCAAATACCTAATTACCAACACCGACCGCGAGCAGACCATTCATATATCGGGGGGATTGGGATGCTGCGTACGTAATAATAATAATAATAATAATAATAATAAAGGAGTCTTATGTAGCCCCATCAAGCAGAGTAAACGACCCTCATGGCGCTTTACATTATCATGCGAACGAACACACACCGCACACACATACACAAACATACACACACACAGACACACCTTCACTCTTGCCCTATTCCTCTCCCTCCCCATTCAAAACCCACAGATGTGTACTCCCCTTCCTCCTCCCCTCCCTCCCCTGCACATGTACACAGTCATACTCTCGATCTCTGTCCCACCTCAAACCAAAGGGAAAACAGGACTTAGACTTTGAAAGACTTGTGAAACAGATAGGTTTTGAGGGAGGTTTTAAAGGCAGGAAGAGAGTCAACATGTCGAACAGAGTAAGGCAAGTTATTCCAGAGCAGAGGTGCAGCAAAGGAAACGGATTTCTCGACAAACGACTTGGTGCTGGTGTGCGGCGGCTCTAAGGTCATAGAGTCGTCGCTTGAACGAAGCCGTCGCTGAGGTTCATAGAGAGTGAGCAAAGCGGAGAGATAGTGAGGTCCCGTTCCACACAATGATTTATAACATAGTGTGCAAATTTTGTATTGCACACGAGCAGAGACGGGCAGCCAGTGTAAAGATTCAAGAAGCGGAGTAACATGGTCAGACTTCTTTGCCTTACAGACAAGACGAGCAGCAGAGTTTTGAACCTTTTGTAACTTATCCAAGAGAAACTGAGGGCAGCCAGCATACAAAGAATTACAATAGTCTAGCCTTGAGAGGACAAGGGCACAGACCAGAGTTAGAGCAGCTTGAGGAGTAAGAAAGTGGCGAATGGATGCGATCTTTCGCAGCTGAAAGTATGCTGATTTGCAAGTTTGAAGTACTTGCTTGGAAAATGTCATGGTACAGTCGAAAACCACACCAAGGTTCTTGGCCGACGAAACAAAGTTTACATCGGTTTCACCAACATGAATAGTGGTAGTAAGTGAACATTGTAGAGGACATCTGTGCGATCTTACAATCATAGACTCTGTTTTAGCATCGTTCAGCTGAAGTTTGTTTTGGGTCATCCACGCCTTCACGTCGGCAAAACAGCCTTTTAACACTTCAACAGTGGGCACGATTTGTTGAATCGTGCTTCCTTTGTACAGCTGATTGTCATCCGCAAAGGCGTGGTGATCAACTGAATGTCTGGCAACAAGATCAAATAGAGGCTGAGTGTACAAAAGAAAGAGGATAGGTCCCAGGACTGAGCCCTGGGGAACGCCAAAGGAAAGCAGAGAAGGGGCTGATTTCTGGCCATTGACAACAAATGTTTGCACTCTGTCAGTAAGATAGGACATCAGCCAAGAAAGGGGATTACCAGTTATACCAAATGTGATTTCAAGACGACGAATTAAGACACTATGGTCAATCGTGTCAAAGGCGGGAGACAAGTCCAAAAGAGCAAGAACAGAAACCTTACCACAGTCAAGAGAGGTCAGAAGATCATTGGTTATTCTTAGGAGAGCGGTCTCGGTGCTATGACCTGGTCCATATGCTGACTGGCGAGAATTGAAAAGATTATTTGAAACTAGATGGTCATTCATCTGTGATAGCACAATTCTTTCTGTGATCTTTGACAGGAAAGACAGGTTGGAGATAGGACGGTAATTTTTCATGTCATTAAGGTCAACGGTGGGCTTTTTAAGAAGTGGTTTAACAAGAGCTTGCTTAAAGAGAAGGGTAAATGAACCCGTAGTCAGAGAATCATTGATAACTGCAGTAATAAATGGGAGGAGGGTGTCCAAACACTCAATAAACAAATCGGTGGGAAGGGGGTCCAAACCGATATATGTAATAAACGTATATCGGTCCAAACGCTCTCTCTCTCTCGATCAATGTTCGTATCAAAAAGGCAGTTCGTGGCGCAGTCCGTATCAAAAGGCTTTTCCACGATCAGACGTTTCTGCGCAGTCCGTGCAAAAAGGAGTCCCCCAGCGCAGCCCTTGGAAAGAAGTCCCCGAAATAAGTCCATAAAAGGGCTTTTCGCTCGCGCTTATATAACGCGCTTTCAGATCAATCTGCGCGCTTGGAAAACCACGCCGGCCAGCGAGCTCACCTCAGCCCTGGTTGGCTGGTAAGGGCTTACCGGCTCCGCGTTTGATGGCTGGTTGGCAGGGCCACACCTTGTCCTTGGCGCTCCGCCCCCTTCTTCCTCGAGCTTGACCACGTGGTTAATGGCGGCTTGAGTGAGCGCTAACCAAGGCGCGTAACAGAATTGGGAGAGAGAGGTTGGCAAAATGGCCAGAATGGATTGGGACCTATTCTTATTTAATTGATGCAACGCAGATTCAACTATTGGGAACACGACCTTACCTAAAACACATAATAATGAAATAACTGGGATTTCTAAGGTGACCTACGTGTTGCTGTGGCCTAACTATGGGTGCTACCTTTGACCTTTTAAGGATGAGAATTATTTACAAGTATTTACACAAGTGAGGGTTCTAAAACCGCAATATATATATATATATATATATATATATATATATATATATATATATATATATATATATATATATATATATATATATATATATATATACACACAATGAATAAATAAAATTATGTTATATAAAATTATTTCTACATTACCATCACAGCAGACATGTCACGAAATGATGATCGCACTCACAACAACAACAACAACAACAACAACAATGTATACCTGACCACCACGATCAATGAACTTCAACAATGATGCAATAAAGACAAAGACATGAACTACACCTCACTTACCTAAACGAATATAAACAACGAGGGATCGTACCTAAAGGTCTCCTCATTAAAAAACGATCTTGCTTCGCAACTCAAACCAATGATGACGTCATCACTGCACGTTGGAATCTACTGCTATGGAACACTGCTCAACAACTACTGGAGATTGTAATAACACAAGTAAAAATAAAATTAATCAAATTGAATGAGAACATCAGCCAAAAGAAGGAGAAGATGTGGAAGAATGTGAATCCTGGACAATACCACCACATAATGTGCTCATTCAATGATAAGCTAATGGCTGCTAAACACTACATTGTTAAAGTTAAGGAAAGGAAACTTAAACGTGATGAAATGTTATGCAAGCATATAAAACCATCTCAAGAGAATACACCCATTGCAAACAATAACCAGGTAACTCCAACCACCACTCCCAACCACTTCACTACAACCACTTCAACCACTCCATCTCCAACCACCCCAACCACTCCAACCACTTCCAACCACTTCTCAAACCACTTCTGACCAACGTAAACATAAACACAAAAATCGACATTATCGTAAAAAAACAATACACAAACCGCAGACATCATTACATACAGAACCGTTCCTCCATGGAAATAAACACAGCTGAGGTTGAAAATAGTCAAACCAACAACAATATAACTTCTACTGCAACCAAACTTGTAGATGCACCTAAACTCGGGATCATCAATCTTTCCAATCATTCCCTCAGTGAGGCGGAAATAAACCTGCTCTCTAAGGGTTTAAAATTTTTCCCAATCGCTCCACAAATAGACCAATTACAATTGAAAGAGGATTTAAAAGATTTCTGTAGGCGAATGACATTAAAGGCACACTTTGCTAAAGTACACCCAGCACCATCAACGCCACAACAAACAACACCAACAACCACGCATACAATCACATACACCGATACTAATACACCACAACTCACTTTACCTAAACCAAAAAGCACCTGGACACCACGTGTTGACAAATACATATCTACATGTCTATATGGAACAAGTGAGCAATGAAATTGAAAAGGTGGCACAAAAATATAATTGTTCCAGACATAAGGACAATCTTACAAAGGCAGAGCGACGAGCACTTCACAATCTCCAAAACAATGAAAAGATAGTCATGAAGCCAGCAGATAAAGGTACTGCCATTGTCATTATGTCGACTACCGATTACGTTGCAGAAGGTAATCGTCAACTACATAGTGATACTTACAAAGAGCTCCCATCCGACCCTACCCTTTTACATCTTGAAGAGGTTAAAAAGGTAGTAGATTCTATTCGGGTGGATAAAACCATCAAATCTCGCTTGGTTCCTAAAGATCCTCATTGCCCTAACCTTTATTTTCTTCCTAAAATACACAAGGTAAACAATCCAGGTAGACCAATCGTATCTGGCTGCACATGTCCAACTGTTGTAATATCAAAATTTGTTGACTGTCATTTACGTCCTCTCGTGATGAATCTCTCCTCATACCTCAGGGACACAACCAGTTTTCTGACTCACATCCAAGGATTGAACAGAATATACTCACCTTTCAACTCCCAAACCATTTTAGTCACAGCAGATGTTACATCCCTCTACACTAATAGTCCACATTCAGAAGGCCTGTCTGCATGCCGCAAAGCACTAGATACACGACAAGTCCCAATGCCACCAACTCAAGACCTTATGCGCCTATTAGAACTGACACTCAAACTGAATAATTTCCAATTCAACGGACGACATTACATTCAAACTCAAGGTACCGCTATGGGTACCCCTGTTGCACCATCGTACGCTAACATCTTCATGGGAATGATAGAGGCCAAGATCAATGCACAACCTCATCACGGAATCTTGGAATAATCCTGGGTACGTTATATTGATGACATCCAGTTCATCTGGTCAAAATCCCCCCCGTACTCTCGCACAATTCCAAAATGAATTAAATTTGATTCATCCGACCATCAAGTTTACATTCGACAGCTCACAGTCCGAAGTTCACTTTCTAGACACATCACTCACGCTTCAAAATAACAGACTCGAAACAGAACTATACACCAAACCAACAGACACTCATTCTTACCTTCTCCATTCTTCATCTCATCCTAAACATACAATATTGCAAGCATACCATACAGTCAAGCACTCAGAGTAAGACGCAGTTGCTCAACAAAAATGGCAGAAGAAACTTCTCTCTGCCAATTAGAAACACACTTCATTGCAAGAAACTATGACCCTCACTCTGTGAAAGAAGCAATAAACCGAGCAAAACGCATACCAAGAGCAGACCTTCTGACTTACAAACCCAAACCTGCAACAAACCGTGTCCCACTGGTAACCACCTACTCTCCTACCTCAACCCAATTGCCAAGTATTCTGAATAAGGCCCTTCCTCTCCTCCATCAATCAGAAACACTCGGCACCACATTTCCTGAACCTCCACTAACATCATTTTGACGTGGTCGGAAACTCAGGGACCTCTTGGTAAAAGCAAAGCACCCACAGCCCCACAACAAAGAAACTAGGATCCCTGGCTTCTATGAATGCACAGCAAACAAATGTATTATTCACAAGCATTTACTAGAAGGAAACAAATTTTGTAGTTCTAGCACTGGACAAAAATTCCCCATCACCTCCTATATGAACTGCAAATCTACATGTGTCATATACCTAATCACTTGCCAAAAGTGCACCAAACAATATGTTGGAAAAACAGAGAATACACTCTACACACGATTTAATAACACCCGGTCAGAAATCAATAACCTCCACACCATTTAGGGCAAATCTATACCTTACACGATACACTTTAATCAACCGGATCACTCTATAAATGACATTCAAATCTCTGCCATTGAATCAATCACAAATCGATCACACACCACGATTCTGAAACGTGAGTCCTTTTGGATACATAAACTTCGGACAAAAATCCCTCATGGCATAAATTTTGATGATTAAAGAATGTTCCTAGATCAACCCAATCAAATCATTAACCGTAACCCATTCATTCATTCATTCATTCATTCATTCACTCATTCATTCATTCTACCTTTATATATCATTTATATAAATATATAAATAAATATATCAATATATTGTATATATAAATGAATATAAATGGTATATGAATATATGCTTGTGTGTTTATGTATGTATGTTTCTCTATATTTGTATATGCATGTGCACCAACTGTAACGCGAACGGTAACTGTAAGCTGCGCTTCACTTCCGCTGAACTTGGGGACGGTGAGTGAGCTTTAGCGTGGCTCTTCCTTTTGTATGCATTTTCTACACATATCACACATCTTACACACATATCACAATACATACTTGTCTGATATACATGCCTGTTGTTTCTGTAGATGAAAAAGAAGACCTTTGTTGGTCGAAAGCTTGTCAAAAATTAAAGACCGACCGTCCTGAAGCTACGTCGGCGTCTGATTTAATCTCCCGATTATATATATATATATATATATATATATATATATATATATATATATATATACATACAGTGCCTATCCACCCCCCTCCATCCTCCCATCCTCCCCCCCCCCCCCTTTATAATAGCAATTGTAAATTTGCTCAGGTGTAACCAATCACCTTCAGTCACACACCAAGATAATTGGCCTCCACCTGTGTTAAATTGTCGTGATTCTGATTACTTCAGAATAAAATCATCTGTTCCTGTCGGTTTCCTTTGCTGGGTAGTGCATTTCACAGCAAAGACTCAACCATGAGCACCAAGGAGCTTTCAAAAGATCTCCAGAATAAAGTTTTGGAAAGACACTGATCAGGGGATAAGTAGAAAATATTTCAAAGGCCTTGTATATCCCTTGGAGAACAGTCAAGACAATCATCAAGAAGTGGAAGGCGTATGGTACCACCAAGACCTGCCTAGATCAGGCAGTCCCTCCAAACTGCATCACCAAGCAAGGAGAGGACTGATCAGAGAGGCCAGCAAGGGGCCAATGGCAACTTTGAAAGAGCTAACATCCCTTTATGGCAAATACTGGTCACTGTGTGCATGTGACAACAATATCCCAAGCACTCCACAAGTCTGTCCTGTACGGTAGGGTGGCGAGAAGGAAGCCATTACTCAAAAAAGCCCACCTTGAATCTCGTTTGAGGTATGCAAAGAACTACTCCGGATATTTTGAACCCTTGTGGAAAAACGTTTAGTGGTCTGGCAAAACCAAGACGGAACTCTTTGGCCGAAATGCAAAACAGTACGTTTGGCACAACCCCCGCACATCACCCAAAGAACACCATCACTACTGTGAAGTCTGGTGGTGGCAGCATCCTGTTATGGGGATGTTTCTCATCAGCAGGGACTGAGGCACTATTCAGGATAGAAGCGAAAATAGATGTAACAAAATACAGAAAAATCCTAGAGGAAAACCTGCTGACCTCTGAAAAAGCTGAAATGGGGACAGAAGTTCACTTTTCAGCACGAGAATGACCCAAAGCACGCAGTCAAAGATACACCGGAGTGGCTAAGGAACAAAAAGATGTGCTTCCTCCTTCTCATTATCTCATGTGTTTCCTGAGTGTTTTTTCAACGTCTTATTTTTTATTTTACCATTTTTGAAATTAGATGTGAAATCAGAAATCGATTCCTTCAACAAATGTAAGCATTTTCTTTTTATTTCACATGATTTACGAGTTTACTAATTGTTTTCTTTCGTTGAAAATATCACGTGATCTGTGAGATTTGTGCTCCTGGTTTTAACGTCATGAACACTTTGGCTTCCATCCGTGACGTGCATCTGTGGTGTTTTGTGATTTCTCTGTGGTATTTTGCCATCTTTTATATCCTTTACTACCATGTTTCTACCTTTGACAGAGGTAAGTTTCTTTTTAATCTCCTATCTTTAGTATGAGGTGTGTGTGCGCGTGCGCGTGTGCGTGCGTGTGGAGGGGAGGAGTGGAGAGCGGGTTGGAGGGTTACATGTTTTTTTGTGGAGATCTATTGGAGCTTTCTGATGTGGATTGTGATACACCAAAATGATCGTCATGATTTCCTGAGTTTAATAGGATAATTAGCGACAAATAATCCAGAAGAATTCCCATGTTTCTAAACACGCACCATGTTAAGGTGTATACTGCAGCTTAATAGGTCCTTCAACGGCATCACATTATAATTACAAAGAAAACAAGCACAATAACATTGTAACAAAGCATTTTTTAATTAACACTAATAATATTAACAACAATAATAATCTTACAATAATTCACTAAATGTCCGTCCGTCTGTTTGTCTGTCTGTCTGCCCGTTCGAAGGTACCGTAAAAACTGCTGAACCGATCGCAACGATATTTTGGGTGGGTAATCCTGGGATCTCCAGGAGTAAAATAGGCTATTTAGTTTTTCCAATTTCAGCTTTGGTCTCCAGCATTCTCAGGTTCGGACTCCCTCATAGCATTCGTGTTCGCATAACGTTCATTGTGACGATGTTTTCTTTGTGACGATGGTGTTTTCCCGGGTGCCGTACAAACGGCTGCACCGATCGGACTCGGTGACCTCGGACAAAGACCTTTTATAAGGACACGGGTTGAATCCCTGCTTGAGAGAATTCCAACCCCCTCCCCGCCATCACGGCCGTCTCTCCAACTCACAATCACGCAAGATATGCGGAAAAGACGACCCAAAACCAATTATCTTCTTTTCGATTCGTATATACAGTCATGTGAAAAAGTAAGTACACCCACCCCATGTAAGGTTTTGACTTTTTCAACATATTTCAACATCCAGCGATTTCATCTTCATTTCAACAATATTGATAGATAAAGGTGATATAATACAACAAATATCATGAAACATTTACATTTTGTAGTCCATTGTATAATTTAAATAAATATAAATGCAAATTTCGCATGTGGAAAAAGTAACTACACCCTTAGCTCGAATAGGTGGTATTGCCCCCTTTAGCAGAAACAACCTGAAGTAGGCGTTTCTTATAACTGTCTACCAGTCTCTGACATCGACTGGGAGAAATTTTTGCCCACTCCTCCATGCAGAATTCGTTCAGCTGTGCGATGTTTGAGGGGTTTCTTGCATGCACAGCTCGTTTCAAATCCCCCCCCCCCCCCCCCACAACATCTCGATGGGATTTAGATCCAGGCTTTGACTTGGCCATTCCAGAACCCTCCATTTCTTTCTTTTCAGGCATTCCTTGGTGGATTTACTGGTATATTTAGGGTCATTGTCATGTTGCAAGGTCCACCTTCGGTTGAGCTTCAACTTTCCGACAGATGGCCTCACATTATCCTCAAGCACCCTCTGGAACAATGAAGAATTAATAGTGGATTCTATGATGGTGAGCTGCCCAGGCCCTGATGCAGCAAAGCTGCCCCAAACCATAATATTTCCACCACCATGCTCTACAGTTGGTATCAGGTTTTTGTGGTAAAATGCTGTCTTTGGTTTTCGCCAAACATGTCTTCTGGTACTGTGGCCAAATAGCTCTAACTTTGACTCATCTGTCCAGTGCACATTGTTCCAGAAGTGCTGGTCGTTGCCTAGGAGTTCATTGGCAAACTTTAGTCTTGCCCTGATGTTCTCTCTGGACAGCAAAGGTTTCCTCCGGGCACTCCTCCCATGTAGATCAAATTTGTGCAGCCTCTTTCTCATGGTAGACTCGTTCACTTTGACAGTAACAGTGGCAAGAGCTACCTGTAGGTCCCATGATGACATTCTGGGTTTCTTAGAGACTTCTTTCAGCATCTTGCGGTCTGCTCTCAGGCTGATCTTGCTGGCGCGGCCTGGCCTGAACAAGTTGGCAGTTGTTTGGAATCTTCTCCACTTGTAGATGATCTTCGGGACAATCGAATGATTGATTTCAAATTGCTTGGAGATATTTTTAAATCCCTTCCCAGACACGTAGGCATCTATAACCTTATTTATGAAGGCCTCAGAGAGCTCTTTTGATCTACCCATGGTGACGCGGCACACTTCAACAATAAAGAGCAAACCAAACTAAATGTCTGAGGTTTAAATAAGACAGGTTCCTCCAAGATCCTCTCTAACGATGTTCTAATCATTTGCACCTGAGCTGGTGCACCTGATTCTAATTTTAGGTGTTTGAAGTAGAGATAAATATAGGGGTGTACTTACTTTTTCCACATGCGACATTTGCATTTATGTGTATTTAAATTATACAATTGATTACAAAATGTAAATGTTTCATGATATTTGTTATATTATATCACCTTTATCTCTCAATATTGTTGAAATGAAGATCAAATAGCTGTATGTTGAAATATGTTGAAAAAGTCAAAACTTTACATGGGGTGTACATACTTTTTCACGTGACTGTAAACATCATTAAAAGTAAATAATGACCTCGGCCTAAGTTCAAATGACGTGAGTTTAATCTCTACATGAGAGAATTCCACATAGCTATTTGGGCGGTGTATACACTAACAGATCGCGATCACGATTTGAAACACGATGGAATAATATTTACCAATATGAACAGTGATGTGGCTTTTATTGAAATTCTACAAATACCGTTTAGATTTTGATGACTTGCGTGAGATATGATTTAACGGATGTTTATATAAATCGTTTAAAATAAAAAAACCTTCAATTTCTGATATTTTGCCTTTTCAATTGGGCCTCACAATTGAAGCCCCGCCCATAGGGGGGGGGGTTCCGTTGCTAGTAGTAGTATAATTTGGCAATGATAATAACAAACGTATTGTTGCGGTTTTGAGTTTTGTACAGTCAGTATAATAAAGGTTAATATTTCCCCCTCATAGTTAGTCACACAAGCAACATGTAGCCTCGCGATAGTATAGTTATCTCTTAGTATTTGTGAGCTTAGTCCTCTTCCTATGTTAGTTCTGCATTTAGTAGGTTCAGAAGAACAAGTCCTACTACTACTGACTATCCAGCCTCCCTAGCCTCATGCCCCTTTGCGCTGACTTTGGTTAATTTTGGGCGAATTAACACGAGGCAGGCCTAGGAGGGTCTGGGCGGAGCCAAATGAGGGGCGGCAGAGGAGCTGACAGTAAGCACGAGCCGCCAATCAGGGCTCAGAGGTTGTGGCGGCAGCACTGCGTCACAGTTCGTGGTTGGAAGGTTCGTTTTGTATCTATATAACCCGTCGTGCAAAGCCCCCAGGAGGACTGGCTGATGAACTGAGGAACTGATGAGAAAGAGGTCAAAGGACTGGCTGATGAACTGAAGGACTGATGACAGGACTCGTTGACGAGCAGGAATTGAGAGCTACGTGAGTGGAGGAAAATGCGCATGAACCAGAATACACGCTCATATATAAAGCGACGCCCGGTTGAGCTTTAAGCCGAGCTGCGTACAGTGCATTAAGTTACACGAGTGATAACGGCTGTGTAACCGCCAGCTGCGCTGAGAGATGCGTATTTTCCATTCTACCTCATCGGTGCCTTTTGTTCGGGAAACGCACTACGAGGACCCTTCCACCGCCTGCTTCCCATCTTCGCGGGACGTGCTGGGACCGTGGAGAGCCCAACAGGGCCGTTCCTGGATGACCACATCGACGCGCCTGGGCGGAACATCAACCTGCCTTCAATTCCCTGTGTGAGTGTGACGGGCCCGAGTCTGGGAGGGAAGATAAGACTGTTTAAGTGCTGCTCTGTGTCTCTGCGTCCCGATCATTGTACATACGTACGTGTGGGAATAATAATTAAACCTGTGTTCTTCCTTTTTTCCATTCGATTGTTCCTGTGATTTCCTCATTGGCGAAGCGTGGTACGAATAGAACCGCTCAACTCGGGTTCCACTAATAAAACTGCACGGACCACGTGGTACTCAATCCGCTCGGCGTACCCAAACCACACGTGGCTCGTGCGAGGCTTGCTTCCTCGCTTCCGTGGTGGCGCAGGGATATAGGTACGAGCGAGACTTGGTCCCGAAACCCTACCTTGCGTTTTGCCCGGAAGAGGCGTTTCAAGTATCAGTTCCACCAAGCCCAGAAAGAACAAGGGGATTAATCCCCCCTTGGTAAGGGTAAGAAGGGCGGTGGAGAACCGTAACAGTATAATCAACCGCACCCCCCAGCCTGGCCCAAGCATATCTGGGTTTGGTGAAAGGTAAACTAATGCTCAAGCACTGCAGCAGGTAGGCATGCTACAAGGTCATGAAGACCCATCAAAATTTGGACCAACTTGCCCACTAGTGTATCAAAAGTCCTGGAAAGGTATGTGGTATGCACAATAATTTTTATAGTAATGAAATGCTGCACTTACTGAAAATAATCTTCCCAGCAATAGATGTTCAGGTGAAAAAAAAAAATCCCCCAAATATCACTTATTTATTTGCATTTTTCTTTTCATTTACAATTTGGGCAAGATCACCCAAAAACGCAAATTTTGACATCAATTTTTCAAAAATTTATCGGGGAGCATGCTTCAATGCTTACAAAGGAGCACTTTTCCTTTTTTTGAAAATTTCTGCAGTTTCACCCATTTTTGGATATTCCATACTCATATTAGCGTTATTTTTCTTTGGCTCAGGCTTTAGCAATACCTCATGGCTGGCCATGTCCACATGGTAGATGAGTAGTACAATAAGTCCATATCATCTCCGAGAAGGACAGTGTCCATTGACTTCGCAGATTCAACTACTGTTGGACAATGTAAACATTAGCATCAGCATCTCCATCAGCATCTCCCTTTGCCTGAATAATTTTACAACCAGCTTTCTCCAGTGAGGCACTGAGTATTGAGATGATTCCCTGCTTATTTGCATTGTTCCCAAGAAAATCCTTTTTCTTTAGGGTGACAACTGTTTGAGGAGTGAGCATGACAGTTAGTCCCGATCCATGATGCGTGGCATCTTTGACAGATGGACCACTTTCATATGCATGAAAGTCAATTATGACTTTTCCATATTTGCTGGTAGCGTAGTCTACATACATGTTACAAACACTTTCAAAAGTGAACCCACTTGGCCACGGCAAACAGTGTAGGAGATCACCTCCATTAAGCACGTACTGGACATCACCAGTTGGATATAATTGTTCTTTATGTTTCTGGACAAGTTTCCAAAGTGCATCAGCATGTCCTGGTTTGTTTGGCTGCTATGGAAGAGCTGAGCGATCAAAGAGTGCTGGTGGGTGAGAGCACAGTTCATACTTGGACACAGATTCAGGATCTTTCTGTGATCCACTTGTAGCTATTAAATTAAGACTCTCTGCTCACCTTCACTCTTTCATTCCTCTTTACTCCCACCTCTGGAACAAACGCCCTCACTCTCTTCAATCCCACTCCTCCCTCCAGGTTTTTAAAACAGCTGTTCACCACCATCTCTTATCTTCCCCCATCCAAAACCTTGATCTTTTCTACCCCCGTTAATTCACCCCAGATTCACTTTTTTGAAATACCGACTTCTTTCCTGGAAGTCCTAGCAGTCCATGTGTTTTATACCTCTCCCACCCCCACCCCCTTCCCATGCCTCCTCCCCCCAAGCCCTCTCCCTCCCACAGATCTCCCGATGTCCCTGCTCTGTGTGTTTCCCTCTCTCTCCCGACTTGTGTGTTTCCCTCTCTCTCCCCATCTTGTCTCCCACGTTTTTCCCAACCATGGAATTAAGGATCACCCATCCCACATGTTTTGCATTGTCAACATTTAAAGATACTTTTGCGGTCAGACCACTTACAACTCCTCTGAGGGAAGGCTCAGGGTGAAAAGGCTCAATAAAACCATCTTCTATAATATAAAAGGAGCTTGGTTTCGGCACCCAGCGGCCCCTCCATCCGTCCGTCCTTCTGTCCATCCGCCTGTAAAGCAGTGTGACCACACATCTGTTATTTACATACTATTGGAAAGTACCTTTCGACCCTTTATACTGCTGTGACCCCTTAGACGTTTGACATCCTTTAAGACTTCCAAGACCCTTAAGACCACCAAGACATCGAAGACCCAAGGACTTCAAAGACCCAAAATACACTGAAGACCCTTGAAGACCCAAAATACGCAGAGGAGCCAAAAGACCCAGAGGACGCAAAAGACCCCGAAGACCCAAAAGATGCAAAATACCCCAAAGACCCAAAAAACCCCAAAGAACCAAGAAACCCCAAATACCTTTAAATATCCCAAATAATATCAGCAATATTACAAATAAATTTGTACAAAATAAATGTTTGTATTATGATTGGTGTAAATCATGACAACAGCAGCTCACGTACAGCCAGGTCGTTATCTTTAGTTAAAACAAGCCTGTGCCTCTGTAGCGGCAGGTGCTGAGGCGAGCGTAGCGTGCTGATCAACACTATTTGTTTTAGAATCATTGATCTTTTTCCAATATACCTAATTAATACAGTAATGGTGGATGCTAGTTTGCATATCCCACAATATGTAATGCACTGATGACATCAAAAATATGTTTATTGTTTTCTTTGACCCAAAAAACATTTCTATAGCCACTTGTTTGGATGCTTAGTTACAGACTTACTTCAAAATATCTGTTTTTCGGTAATGGTGAAGTGAATTTACATATTTATGCATTTTTGAGGGCTTTCCGCCAGACCGATCATGGTAGGTTTTTAATATGATGCACAAGAGACTTCCCTGAACTACATACCAGTGAAAATAATTGTTACAATTTGTTTTGGGTTTGGCCCTAAAATGAGCTTGATTGACTGGACTATAAAGGGCATAGCGTAAAGAGCATAATTTTTATGTCTTTGCTTTTAGGTTTGATCAAAGGGGATTTCAACGAACCATGGCCATGATTTTTGCCATAAATGTGATAAATAACAATGAAGTGTTCTTCCAGAACATTACTCTTGGTTACGTTATTCATGACAATTGCTTCCGAATGCCAAAATCAATTGGAAATTCACTAAGCTATATTGAACCGATATCAGAAGATGAGGATCCATGTTTCTACCAAGTTGTTGTCACTGCCTCTGGCTCTTCACATGCAGGGGCAATTGCACGACTGTTGGGGCTTTTCTCCACACCACAGGTGGCTACAATGTGCAATTTCAAAATTTCCTTGTCGTGGTAATAATTGCACCACAATATTGCAATCAGATGATGTTTTTGATATTTGATCTACCATTCACTTAACTTAATTTAACATTTATGGAATATGGGGTACTCAAAAGGTTTGAGTGAAATACATGGCAAAAAAAAGAAAGAGGATTCAGAGATTGCAAACCCTTGCCAGGATGTATTTTCAGTGGTTTTTAATGCTTTTGTGTTGAAACCAATATGGCGGCCGAACCACGTGACCGATGACGTCATCATTATTATTTTTTCTCCACTCATTTATTCCTAGATTATGCTCAGTACATTTCATCTTGATCGGATGAAGTTTTGTACTTGTCGACTTATGACGTCATAATGGAGGCACCTGTGGCATTATTATTAACATATTTTATTCCCCATGGGGAGTTCTTTACATTGAGCCATGTCTCAATTTTTTCTATGCAGCGCTTTCAGAGATATAGAGGAGCAAATGTTTTCGGTTTTTCCAAGATGGCGGCCGAACCACGTGACTGGTAACGTCATAATTATCATTTTAATATTCTGCAGGTGGAGTTGCATCTATGGTGAAAATTTTCTGTGAATTGGACCAACGGTTGCAGAGAAAATCAAATTTATTCTGTGCAGACAAACAGACAAACAAACAGACCGACAAACAGACAAACGGACACAAATGCAATACCCTCTCCCAAGGCGAGGGTAATAAAATCCATGCCAAACAGGAAAAATAAGAAGTATGTGTAAAGAAACAAGACTGGAAGTCTAACAGTGGCATAGACGGGTTTGTTTGATACTTTAGTTAAAGAGGATAGTATGACCTGGGTGGCGATACCAGTGAGCAAATAATGTAAGTTTTAAATTTTTTGAAGTACTGTAAGACTCTTCAGTTGTCTGACACCATGGAAGTGAAGAGATTGCATTGAGAAACTGGTTTATTCTACATGTTTCGAGTCGACAATGAACCACACATACACCGCTTCAATCCAACAACTTTGCAGTCACGTCAAAGGGATTGCAGTGTTACGATTATATTTACTATATTATTATTATTAATGGTACTATTATTATTACTAGCCAAAACCCGTGGAATATCCACAGAAGGGAGGATGTGGTGTATGGATAGAGTGTACCATTATGGATGGCATAGGGGAGCGCTCATGGGATCTTCTTCTTCCGTTTAGCTCCAATTTTTTCTCTTTAAGTTAAGTCCAATCAGTCCTCTCTGCTCGAAGTGCTCAGGCCATGCCTTCCCGCTCTCATACTTTTATTGCCGTTCGGTGTAGAAAGGGATTGACATATCGTTCGTCTGTTTCAGCTCGTTATCTTTAAGCTTCCTTACGTCTCGCCACCTGCTACACCTCTCTGAGTTACGAGGATTTATGCAACGCACCCCGAGTATCACAACGTCACTCCATTTAACTTTATTAAAATGACGATAAAGACGTTTCCTTATATATCCTAATTTAAAATGTTCAAGGGAATAAAAAGACCATTTGGTTCACACCACCCATGTTCACACCACTCGACTGTCCAATCAGCGGACGGCTCACTTCGCCTTCGCCCAGCAGACGCCAATACGATGGCGTCGTAAGATGGCGTCGTATCGGCAGTTAATCGGATGCTTTTGGGCCCCAACGTCGGCTAATTCAGATTTTTCGAGTATGGCGGTACATGATAAACAAAGAGCGCGGTTCGTAGATCGTAAATCCATTAGTGCCGTGGGCATCGGGTCACTGGGTGCGGCGTAAAAGGGATAACAAAGTCGAGTCCTTATGCTATTATTATATAGATTATTATTACGAAAACAATACTACTGTATTAAGAAACCTGGGCTAATTTATCCAAAGCGGCCTGAAGGTGAGGCATGAAGGCCTGAAGCCTAATGGCCTATACGTACTGTGTCGTTGGAAGAGTGTTTATTAAAATGGCATAGAAATGAAATCAAAATGAAAAAGACGGCATAGAAATCAAAATGGCAGTGTATGGAGTCACTGGCGTACACCATATTGACATCACAGACGTAATCACATCACTCCTGTCATGTGACCAGATCTTCGCATTTGTGAGGGACATACATATAGACAGGCAAACACTGTTCTCTATGGCTTTGCCCTATGGGCTATGCCATAAAAGTCATTTATATATTTCCTTGATCAATGTAGTGGTCTATTGAAATAGTCATTGTTTCATAGGATAGTTTAACACTTAATGATATCTCCACTTGTTGGCGATTGGTTGATTGCTTTGACTCTTCACCTTTACCTACTGTGAAATTCAGAAGTGTGGTAACTATGCAGGTTTAAGGCTTGTGGAATAGCAAGGTGACAGAGTCGATAAGGGCAATATATAGATAGAGGCATAGTTTGACAGTGGTTAGACACATGAGGCAACGGAATGAACCAACAGGAGAAGAGAAGAGGAGAGAGAGGAGGGGAGGAAACGGTGAGTATAAGAGGGATGCGTTAGGATAGGTAAGATGACAAGTGGTGGAAATCCATCAAAGTAGGGAAGGCCATGGGTTATGACATAAGATGGCAGTACATAGCCAGCTTTTGAACTTTGGGAGAGAATTGATCGATTGAACATTCTGTGGAATCTGATTCCACCATCAGGAGAAAAGAGGAACAAACCAGTGTCCACTGTAATCCACAAGGGTACAGTAATTTAGGATTTGGGTGTTTAACCAAAAATAGGTTCCAGGAAGAACATGTGCATCTGGAATATGAAAATTTTCGATGAGCTGAGAGTGCAGAGGATCTAGACTTGAGGAGGAGCAGCAAAACATAAAAAGACCACATACTTAGTCTGAATTGTGAGAACAACAGGTCTTGTGGTTCAGCTTTATCACTGGAGATCCCAATAATATTGAGAGCTTTAAATGCCACATGCTGTGTTCCATACTGTAAAGTTCGAGTATAAGACACACTCGAGTGAAAGGCCTGCCACCATTTTTGTCCGTCTTTACAAAAAGAAAATATTGACGCATTTACTGATCATCTATGGCTGACGCCAAAGGGGTCGTTACATTCAGCCCGAGTGCTGACTGTAGTCTTCATGTTGTCATAAAAGCTTTTAACCAAGTTAATTAAATAATTATTGTTAGGGATGCCAAATAAGGAAATGATATTCCCCAAAACCACACTATGTATGGAGTCAAAAGATTTAGTATAATAAACAAAGACTACATACAGCTGTTGGCATTGTTCAATGGCCTTCTCCTGCAGCTGATGAAGTATTAATATCATGTACATTGTAGAACGAATGGCCATAAATCCACATTGTCTCTTAGGAAGGATTAACTCTACCAGCGTTTGGGTGTGTTTCTAGACTATTTTGGCCAAGACCTTGCCCGCAATGGAAAGAACAGAGATTCCTCTATGGTTGCCGCAGTCGAGTCTATCATCTTTTTTTTGTATATGGTCACTATAATAGCATCTTTGAATTCCTGAGGAATGCATTCTTCGACTAGGTACCTTTGAAAGTACAGCAAGAGCCTCTGTTTTAAGACAAAGCACTATAAACAAGGCACAAAGGCCTTCTGGGCTTTGAGTAGTTCTGATTTATCGAGGAATGACTGAACGGTATACGAATCCCAGGCTGCTTCTGTCTTCGGAGGACAGCTTTATGATGTGGTAATCCCACGATTATTATGAGTGCCAAAATTCTTGAATTTTTCCAATCTCTCATATGTTAAGAAAAGTGAAAAAATTAAATTAAAACTCTGACCAGTTATGACTTTGAAAACCTATGAACAATATGGTATAAATATAAAAGGACGTTTTGCAGAGCTGGACTTGATTAACAGAATGCCCCACGGATTGTGGCAAGATGTTGAAGACATTGCAAAATAACAGGTCAAAAACAATATCCCAAAAGCAAGCAGAAAGAAGGCGGGTAAATGTGTGCCAGGAGAGGCAATAAATATTTCGGAGAGAACAAGAGAGGTCAAATCCAAAGGGCCAAGGAGAGGACATTAAGTGGCTAAATGCCGATGTCCATTGACAAGATGGGAAAGACAAAGATAAATATTTCAAAGTGGCATGCATAGGGATAGAAAGGGGCAAGGGAATGGGAAAAACAAGATAACATTCTTTTTTATATTAGAGGTATCACAAGAAAAACTTAAGTCTATGATTGGAGTCCTTAAGTGTAAACAGGAAAGGATCCTACACATTTGTTCACATGACACATTTGATTTTGGAATTCATGGACTTTTTTTCATCCATATAGATTAGTGGAGCAGCGGCTTGCAAGTGTTTAAGTAACAAGTACTCCTTCCCCACTTTCATGAGAACTATTCCCAGTGACCTGCATCATGCAGAGGCCATCGCGCACTTGGTGCTCCATTTTAAATGGGTGTTTATTGGTGCTTTGGCGGTGGATGATGATTTTGGTCGAACGGGTTTAAATCAAGTTCTTAATGAAGTTGAAAGCAAAGGAGTTTGTGTTGCATTCCATGAACTGCTACCTAAAGTCAAAAATCGAGAAACTTTTCAACATCTTGGTAAGATCAGCTTTCAACAGCAGTGTAGAAATATGTTCCGTGTTCCCACCCAAGCACTTTATCATTTTGCTATCACTTTATACTGAAATGTCAGTTTAGATGTGATGTTTTATATTATACACCCATTTATTCTTTTTTGTTTTCGTTACGTTTTTATAAAATATTGTTGTGGTGGGGAGCGTGGGGGTCCTAAGCTATATCATGTTTAGAATCGTATGGAACATCTGATCATACAGGTTAGATTTGCTCTTGTAACTGGGAAAACCTTCTGTTTTCGGGTGAGGCTCGTGGCCAGGTGAGGTTTGTGGCATTTAACAACAAAGGCACACTGGAAAGCGCATTGCGCTTTAGGAGGAGGAACCATCACAAACTATTTGGCAAGCCATGCCAAATAGCGGGTGGCCAATAACAAGCACTTGCTGTGTATGAGAGTTCACGAGGACCAAACCACCCTTGCGCATGGCAGTTTTAGGTGCACAATTGAAGTTGTATAGGCTCTGGGGGGTTGCTTGTGTACATCTCTCTTCTACGGCAAAACTTTTGATTTTCCTGTTCTATATGTTGAGACCCTTGGAAAAAATCTGGGTAACACTCCCAGATCAAGTACGTTTTTTCTGCACACCCCAATACGTGATTATGACTTGAGGCCAATTAGCCGAAATAGCAAAATTCAGTTTTCATGGAATAATTCAAGAGTAGGCAGCTTTAGATTCAAATGTAACATTTATTTATCATGTTTAGACATAACTAACACATTTTTAGCATGGTTCAATACTATAAACTGTCTTTTTTAGGAAAAAAAACACGTCATTTAGCTTCTTTTTCTCCAAAAATCACTTTCAGTTTGAAAGGCGCTCAAAATCCGATCACCTCTCATACACCCAATTATGTCGATAAAGCAACCAAAATTTGTCAGAAGCTTCCTTATGAAGCCCTTTAATAATTCCATGCATCATATTTATGATTCATTATATTGTATAGTGACAGTGGGGTCAAATGTTAACAAAGGTTACTCCTACCCCAAAAAGCGGTATAAACCAAAATTGGTTAAATTGGTCTAAATTTAGAATTAAGTGTGATATTCGGCTGATTTTGGTGTCTATGTATGGGTTTTTGATAGCAAGCTATTCATTGGAACCATAATCAACCCCTTTTGAATACACCTAATTTGCATAATTTCAAAATGGCCGCCAAACACCTCCTGGCAATGATGTTGACTAAATTTCGCTCAAAATTCAGCTTAAGCAAAACTATTACACTTACATAGCTTAAGGATTCATGAATTAAAATCATAACATGTCCACAAACCCA
The DNA here is from genome assembly GCF_964187855.1 of Myxine glutinosa. Lineage (NCBI taxonomy): Eukaryota > Metazoa > Chordata > Myxini > Myxiniformes > Myxinidae > Myxine > Myxine glutinosa. The sequence continues at coordinate 198,219,426 of NC_136263.1, read as the reverse complement.
ATATAACTGTCATAACAAGGAAGCGCATGCTGTCAATTACCACCATTTACCACCCGTGCAACTTCAATACATGTACTCTTTATCAAGCGACAGGATTCTTGCAGGCATCAGGGGAAGCCTTTTTCAATGACAAAAATTTACACATTTGATTATGGTGGTCCTACAGGGGCATGTTGACCTGGCACACTTAGTGCATGAACAGACAACTGTCCAATGTGATTCTAGAGTTTTCCACGTTGTCTCAGGTATCAGCTGTTCCTTGTCATGCGTATAACCACAATCCTCTGGCTTAAGTGCGATCACATTTTCAGAATCTTGATGAAGCTCCAAAGCATGCATGATATTGTAGGCATTGAAAAAGCTACGCTTCATATGTGGCAGGAGACCTTGGCTGGTTGGTGGCAGGTTGTGATGAGAACTCCCTTTGACATGATGGAAGATCTCCGCATGCAAGTTCGAAAATTTATTCGCATCGCTTTTTGGTTTCAGTACTTTGACCAAGTAGGATTCTGCATTCTTGATCAAAGGCTGAGAAAGGGTCGGCAACCCTCCAAAGTGCTTCAATAACTTTTCTGGCTCGGCATTCAAGGTGGCTTTCTTGGTCCCAACTTTGCTAGTGATATCACATCCTGTAAGACTGTGTACGGCAGGAAGAACAGCACAGAGTTGACATCCGATGCGCTCGAACAAGGTATGAAGGGGCACATACCGAGTGCTATCTCCAACTCCAGCTCGTACCCACAGCTCCTCTAGGTCATGTTGGAGAAAGACAGGCATGTGGTGGAGCAAGGCAACAACTACATCAGTATCATTGGAGATGACAAGACATATTTTGTGTCCTTCTTTGAGCGCGTCCAAAACATGAAGGAGTATGCGAAGATCCGCCTCTTCAAATGTGGATTGAAGGTGTACCAGTGCGCTCTCATCTCCGTTGTGCATTTTCATACATTTCCAATCCTCGTTCTCTCTGGTCACCTGTCCGAGTACAGTTGGGTACTGACCGGTATTTGCAATATTTGAACGAACATGGCTGCAGATCAGTTTTTCAAGGAGAAGTTTGTTGTTGATGGAAGGCCAGAATGTGTTCATATCCTTAGGTAGTGGTGTTGATGGCTCTATTGAAGTATATTCGATGGGTAGAGTGTCACTTCGCCTTTTCCTCTCGCTGTCCTTCATTGATGGATCATCAGAATACATGTCAAAGACATAGTCAGTCCGCCCAAACCGATGATATATGGCCGAAAATGACATGAAATTTGATAGAAGGTCATTGAATTTGGAGAGTTTCGTAACATTAACCTTTCGGATTGTGGCCATGATGTCAACTACAAATGATGCGTCTTTCCGATGACTATATGTAAATTCTTCCGGTTTTAGGTGCGTCTCCAACTCCTTCAGTAGCTGGCTCTTTGCTGGTTTAGTCATCATTCCTGCATCATCAAACAACACTGGGGAGGGAACAACATCGTACTTTAAGAGATCATCAGTGGTGAGGCCACGCTCCCGAGCTATTTCTATGTTTCTCTCAGCGATGTTCATCTCCTTCACTGTCGTCTTGGTAGTCTTCTGTGGCTTCTTTCGAAGAGTTTTCATCGTCTTCAAGTTTGTGCGGTGAATGGTACTGCTTATTCGTTCAGTCTTGGTGACAAACCTTTCCTTTCTGAATTTCAGGTACTTCTCTTTTCCTTTTGAAAAGGCATTGAGCATGTCAGTTTTTATATCATCGGACATAACCTCTTTTGTCACAAAGTTTTGTAGTGTTTTGGAAGCGTCTAGAGACAGAGGGGACCCCTTCTCTTCAATGAATCTCATCATCTCCTGAATATGTCCTTCTTTGCGGTTCGTTGTGGCTTGAGATGATTCGTGGTGGCTGTAAGTCTCATGTGTCCTGTCAATCACATCACTGTATTGCCGATGTAGGTTCTTCACTGCCATCATTTCATGGTATATTAGGTCCCACTGGGCGACATACTGTTTTTGCATTGCATGTCCAATGACTCTATCGCTGCACTTAGATGAAAGGTTAATGCTTTGCTCTAATTTCTGGTCTCCTCCAACAGCGGTGAATCGGCCAGGTATCTCTCTGATTGAAAAATTGCCTTTGGCAAATTGTTCATGAACTGATGGTGCAGTCTCAGGTAGACGTCGCATGTCTTCAAGGTAGAGAGAACACCATCGCAAGTAGTTGGTCGAATCGAATGCCGCAAACAGGTTCAATGCACGCTGGACAGCGTCAAGATGCAGTTCCCAAATCCCTTCACGATCAGCTCTCAACAGATCACGGACAATATCCATCATTTGCAAGAACTGAGTCCAGAACTTGAAGTTTTCATTGGTATCAGACCGTGTTTGGATGAATCTGTTCAAATCTTCGACCAACGTTTTTGATGCATCAGCAAACTGAACCATATACTTCTGACTATCTGTGATGCATTTCTCCTTGACACTAGACTGGAGGTTCGTCAGGATGGCAAGCTCATGTGTATATTGGTCGATGCCTTTCTCGGAGAAGAATTCTTTGTACTGGAGGCGTTCAAAGGCTTCAGCAAGGAGCTGCATACCCTCAAGACAGCGGCTGTAGTGACCTCCATGTAGAACAGAATTCTCGATGACAGTTGGACCAAAAACACCAGCCTGCAACCATGTGATGTCCGCGCCACTTCCATCCAGGAGTTTGCCAATACATTTCAAAACAGTTTTCACTAAGTGAAACGTTCCCAGGCATGGAACCAGGGTCCTGAATTCCTCTGGTCTCAGCAGTTGTATATCACGGACGATGCAATAAACACCTTCATCACAATACATTGGTATCTCATTTTGAGTCAGCTGAGAACCAATGTCCATAAAGTTCTTCATAGCCGTATAAACTGTCGCGTACTCTGTAACTGGATGCGGCAGAACAGGCACAAATGCAAGATTCTTTAATGGGATGGCCTCCTCCATCCAAACAGAGTTGCTAGCACTCCAAGATGGCATTGTTTGTGACTCGGGGTAGATGGACACTTCATCATGCATGACGTTCAAGCGTGCGAGGGACCAAGAAATATCCTTCAGTTTTGCTGCATCGGCTTCGGAGGAAGTGTAAGGCAGTTCGGCCACTTTGTAAGTTGCTGGGATGTCAGCACGGCGTGCAGGCTTGTGAAAGTCGGACAGTACCTGGCATTTTAATATTAAACTGAATGACTGTGGACCATGTGTGACCTGCGTGTCAGAAATCTTTGGTTTACTGGTCGACGACGGGGGTTTGTCTTGGTAGAGAACAGTCACAGTGTCATGTTCAGATACATTTGCCCCCTCATGGTCCCAGTTGTCAATTGCACCGGAGGTGAATTGCCCAGGATCAAAGTGTGACGGCAGTGAAACGCGATCGTTGTTGTGCTGTGCTGTAAACGTGGCAAGGTCATGTTGGTACCTACGCAGCTCCGGGTAGCTGATTGCTAGTCCTCCGTGGTTTAGAACTGTAGTTACAATTTTGCCACCACGCCCAAGACCATGAACTGATTCCGCATTCATAATATGCATTGGAGTTCTTTTTCTACCGCAGTGATGGATATAGTGCATGACTTGGAAGACAGATTGTATCTTTCTGCAATGCTGTGTGGAGAGGCTGTTACCTGATGGCTTGCTACCGGTATCGTAGTCATCATCATCTTCTTCATCCTCATCAACTGGTTCATCACTTTCTGTCATGACAGCTTCGGCTGCTTTTGCATATGTGTCAGGATTGAAATTGTACAAATGACTGAAAAAACGTAGTACAGGTTCAGGGATATTCATCTCGCTCAAAGAATGCTTTAGATCATGTGCATCACAAAAGCTATCGTCAAGGCCAAAATCATACTCATCTAGAGCCTTCCTAATCACACCAGCGCATACCTGAACAGGATCAAGGGAACGAATGCGCTCAGCTAACACTTTCTTTGGAACACTGAATACCATCATTGAGTTTTTGAACGAACTGGGATATGTAAAATCAATCTCATTACCAAAAGTGTTCAACAAGAAAACTTTTACATCTCTATTACGAAAGTTACATTTGTCATCAATATTGTTCAAAGAGTCTCTGATAGCACTAAGTTCATAACCCCTCCCTTCTTTTAGGCCTTGCTCTAACTCTTTAACAACCTGATTCCAAGCAAGCTGTTTCTCAGACACTTTTGGTATGGAAGCTTTATCACGAGTCATACTTATACAAGTATTTAGTCATGCAGTCCCTGTGGTAGTACAGATCTGCTCCAAACACAGAATGCGCATCTTGAAGGTCGCACGTTCGGGTGAACACATCATCTTGAAAGAAGTTTGTCGCAGCCAGAAAGGCTGAAGCACGGCCTGATTCACTAATGCGATATTTCGTGTACTGTTGTTTGTGTGATTTACTGTCACAGATAATACACTTCACTTGACGTAAGGCTGTTGTGGACGTCTCTGTATTCGGTGGATGTCGGACGGCCTTAGAACGAGTACTTCTATCTTCTTCCTGCTCAGAACGGGACAGGTCTTGGCATACAGCGAGACTCTTCCTTTTCCTATTGAGAACTGAAGTCATGGTGTATTTTTTGTAACAGTCATTGGTCACATGATAAACAAACCCATCTCCTTTAACCAGCTTAAGCCGTTTGGAAACTTGATCATTGTGGATGTAACTTGCTTCTCGTATCCTTTTGCAACCATTAGTTGTGCTCACAGTTTTATCCCCCGCGCTTTTCTGGCAGATGATGCAGTTAGTCGCATCAAACGAACTGTCTTCGGGCAGTCCTGAGAGAGTAATAGACTCCATCGTCAGCGGCCACGCCTGAAAAACAAAAAATGGATATTAGTTACGTTTGTACGGCTGTAAAAATCGGCAAGGTCGGACCATATGCTGAAAATATAAAATGTGAAAGACTGATAAGCCACAAAGAAACCCATGTTTATCCCTATTAAAGGGCTTCATAAGGAAGCTTCTGACAAATTTTGGTTGCTTTATCTACATAATTGGGTGTATGAGAGGTGATCGGATTTTGAGCGCCTATCAAACTGAAAGTGATTTTTGGAGAAAAAAAAGCTAAATGACGGGGTTTTTTTTCTAAAAAAGACAGTTTATAGTATTGAACCATGCTAAAAATGTGTTAGTTATGTCTAAACATGATAAATAAATGTTACATTTGAATCTAAAGCTGCCTACTCTTGAATTATTCCATGAAAACTGAATTTTGCTATTTCGGCTAATTGGCCTCAAGTCATAATCACGTATTGGGGTGTGCAGAAAAAACGTACTTGATCTGGGAGTGTTACCCAGATTTTTTCCAAGGGTCTCAACATATAGAACAGGAAAATCAAAAGTTTGGCCGTAGAAGAGAGATGTACACAAGCAACCCCCCAGAGCCAGGAGTAAAGAGGGAAACATCTCTCTCCTTCCAATTGCTTGGCTGCCATCTTCAACACAATCCCTCCCCTTCAGCCCATCATTCCTGCCGTTCGCCATCCAGAGCCACACTAGTCCTGTTTGCCTGCAATATTCATGCCACTGGATCATGCCTGCCACAAGAAGTGTTGCTATTTTCCTGCCATCCCACTTGTACACCGCCAGGTTCGGCTTTTGATTGAGCAATCCTTGGGGGATTGTAGACTTGGTAAATCTGAATACAGTATGGTAACACTTCACATATTTTCGGTCTTTCGCGGTGATCCTAGACCACCAAGCTCAGTTGGTCTGTTTGAGCGTCTTCTGATAATCGCAAGTTGAGCCTTCTTATCTTTCTTATGGATGGGGGTGAGGGGTGGCAGGTGGGGACATCCAGATCATCAAGCATCGGGGATGACTCTACTCTGTCCTCTACTGGTCCTTCCTCAGTTATGTCCAGTTTGGTCGCAGCAGCATCAAACCAACTAGTCCCCACCTGGTTCTGCCCGCTTTGGTCCGACATAGCGCTATCCGCTATCATTTTCTCCCTAACTCACTCCTTAATTTGGTTTGAGGTACAATTGCTTGTACCTCGGGTTCAAATCCAAAATTCCTGACACAATTTAGGGGACACCAGATTCTACATTCATGAACACCAATGTTACTGCTCTTAGAGGCATGTCAGGGTTTTGTTTTTTTTAATGGCCTTTTAGGTAGATTATAGTTCATGTGTGCCAAAGTAAGCCAAGGAAAAATCATTCACTGGCTTTGCAGGACAACTTAGGCAGGTGGGAAGGAGCAGAGTATTGGGTAGGATTAATGTATCTTCAGTGGTTAAAACAAAGCAGGCATTCATTAGCTATGGAGGTTTCTTCCTCATTTTCACTTAAATTAACTGGAAAGACTCTTGTAGTCAACACACTTGGCATGTTACAATTGGGACAACAAATTTTATTTTCCTTTTTATATAAAGTCCTGCACGAATGAAACGTTTCTTACCGGTGTTGTCGCAGTGTTACAATGGCGATGTAGATTCAACAATTATGGGTAAATCTATTTTATTTTGTGTCATAATAGAGACTACAACGAAAAAAGATTTGCCTTTGGATTCTCATTGTGCTCTTTAACAATCTTGTTTTGGGGAATGAAGGCAAACTTGTGGCTGAGACAAGTGCAAAAGTAATCATCTTGTATTCAAGTGAACAAGATGCATTCCCTTTGATTGAGGAGCTTCTGTTACAAAATGTAACGGGGAAAACATGGATAGCAACGGATGATTGGATAATATCACAGCTGTTTGCTTCATCGCAGTACGCGCATATCTTACAGGGCACAATGGGTTTTGTGCAATTGCTTGGAGATATTCCTGGATTTTATGAATACCTTGTAAAAGTGAAACCCCAAAACCAATTGTCTATAATCAATACTATTAACAACACTAGGAGTAAGGTAAACAACACTTTACTATTTTCCATTAAATTATAATTTTGCCTATAATTCCACATTTCAATCAACAGGTGCACATTTCTTAATTTTCTTGTTGATGTTTTCTAAACTGATCCAAGTCTCAATGAGCATTTGGATGTTGAATTAGACGTTAAGGGAAACCAGAATGGAACTCTGGCCAACTCAATAATTGCAACAACAAACTAAATGAATAACAAGGACAAATGCATTCAAAGTACACCGCACCCATGCCAAATAATTAAATATCCTCCAGCGCGGCATTGCCGAGGCGCCTCTGGCGCCCGACAATACTACCGTGCAGCTCATAGAGACTGTATTTGGAGGGAGAGGTGCACAATATTTGATTGATTAATTGCATAATTAAAATCAATAAAATATTATCATAAAATATTTTCTTAATCAATTGGCTAATAGCATAACTAAACCTCTAGTGCTTCATGCGAAGATGTAACTTTCAGAAATTTAATTAAATAAGTCATTAATAATAATAAAAATAATTAATTGATTAATCAATAAATCAAAACTACCCTTTACGGACAAATCACTTGTTCATTGTCATGTCCAAATATCAGCTTCCTAGCTCAAAAGGTGCCTGAGATATTGGCCAGATCAGAAAGAAAATAAAAAATGATTAATAATGAAAATAAATAAATAATAATCAGAAAAAATTAAATAATTAATCAATTGCCTAAGAGAACACATAAACCACCACCATTTCATCCGAATCTGTAACTTAAAAAAAAAAGTCATTAATCGAATAATTAAATAATTAATTGGTTTATTGATTAATCAATAAATCAAAAATAGTCTGTACCGCCAAATCACATGGTCATTGGCATGTCCAAATATCAGCTTCCTAACTCAAAAGGTGCCTGAGATAATGCCCAGAAGAGAAAGAAAATGTATAAATACTTAATTAATCACTAATAATTAAATAACCAATCAATTAATTGGTTAATCAATAAATCAAAAACATCCTTTACAGCCAATTCACTTGGTCAGTGTCATGTCCAAATATCAGCTTCCTAACTCAAAAGGTGCCTGAGATAATGGCCAGAAGAGAAAGGAAATGTATAAGTACTTAATTAATCACTAATAATTAAATAACTAATCAATTAATTGATTAATCAAAAATATATATATCATTTTGGACAAAGTACTTACTCACTATTGTGCCGAAATTTCAGCTTCCGAGCTAAAAGGATGGCTGAGATATCGCCCAGACAAACAAACAAACAAGAAAGCAAGAAAATAAACAAACAACCAGCGTGAAAACTGAGTACTCCCTTTCAGCGTTCGTCATTGCCGAGCCCCCTTCGGTGTCCGGCAATGACGTTATGCAGCACCTGGAGATGGCATAGGAAAGGAGCGGTGTACAATAACTAGAAATGCCACTTTACAACTGCTGGCAGTGATGACCGGTTTCCTCCCCCTTCCCGGTTTCATACAACCCCGTTTTTGATAAAACCCCGCTTGGATACAACCCCGCTTGGATACAACCCCACTTTCAATGGAGATGCTTTGATACAACCCCACTTTCATTGGACATGCTTTGATACAACCCCACTTTCATTGGACATGCTTTGATACAACCCCACTTTCATTGGACATGCTTTGATACAACCCTACTTTCATTGGACATGCTTTGAAACAACCCCCCTTGGATACACCCCGATACACACACACACACACACACCCACACACACATCCCCCCTCCCCCCCCCCCCCACACACACATATCCACACACATGCACATCCCCTCCCCCCCCCCAACACACACACACACACACACACACACACACACACACACACACATCCTGCACTTTATAACAACCCCTCTTTCACATTGTTATTATTTTTCTCCATAAATTTATCCCTAGATGATGCTCAATAAATTTCATCCTGATTGGATGAAGTTTTGTACTTGTCGAATGATGACGTCATAATGGAGGCACCTATGACATCATCATTCACAAGGCTTATTCTCCATGGATAGTTCTTTACAATGAGATGTCTCAATATTTTCTACGCAGCATTTTGGAGATATAGAGATGCAAGGTTTTTCGTTTTTTCCAAGATGGCGGCCATACCACGTGACCTGTGACGTCATAATTATACTTAAAAGATTATACATGCCCATTGCACCTATTGTGAAAATTTCCTTTCAATCCATGCAATGACTGCAGAGAAAGTGATTTTTAAAGGAAATAATTCTGAAAAACCGCAGAGACAGAATCATAGATGTGGTCTGAGAAGCCCATGCGAAGTTTATTCTTCCTCACAGAATAGCAACTTGCAGCTTCTCTATATAAAATGCGATCCTGTCATAGTTTCGTCAAAAATAGTCGGAATTTTGCCAAATCTGTTTTGGTCGTGTGTTAATATATATCAGCAATGAACAAATCTGAAATCAGAATTATATTTGAGGTTCAAATTACCCCGTGAGATCGTTCCGTATGTTGCCTGCACGTCTGCACAGTGTGATAATTAATGAATTACCCACTCTCGACGACCTGAGAAAAACAGTGTTGTGTTGCTTCTTCTTCACACAATAACAACTTCTAGCTTCCAGACCGTACATACAATCATCTTGAAATTTTGCACACTTTTTACACTTCATGAGTTTTACTATACTATAAAGTTTCACGTCGATCAATGAAGTGGTTCAAGAGATCTAAAATTTTAAATATTTTTGTTTAATTAACTATATATACCAAACCACATGACCTATCACAAATTCCAGAGATCATTTGAGCAGATTGATATGCTGAAGACATCTGTGAAGTTTCCCCTCGATATGATCAAAAATGAGGGAGGAGCTAGGATTTAAAGGTTTATGTTTCAAAACGTCATAACTCCGAAACCATGTGATGCATGACGTCATGCTCATTGACTTTTTTGTTCATCATGGGTATGCGATTCTGCCTGCAAAGTATGGCCTCAATCTGTTCAGTCGTTTTGAAGAAAATGGTGTTTTGGTGGTTTGTCAGGCTTTCACTTAAAACAATATGGCGGTCGAACCACTTGACCGACAACATAATCATAATTTTATTTCAGCATCAATTTATACCGACAAGATGCTCAAGAAATTTCATTCTGATTGGATAAAGTTTTTTACTTGTCGAATTATGACGTCATAACGGCGGCACCTATGACATCATCATTCACATATATTATTCCGCATGGAGAGTTCTTTGCAATGAGACCTAGGCATCTATAACCTTCTTTCTGAAGGCCTCAGAGAGCTCTTTTGATCTAGGCATGGTGATGCCGCACACTTCAACAACAAAGAGCAAACCAAACTAAATGTCTGAGGTTTAAATAAGACAGGTTCCTCCAAGATCCTCTCTAACGATGTTCTAATCATTTGCACCTGAGCTGGTGCACCTCATTCTAATTTTAGGTATTTGAAGTAGTGATAAATGTAGGGGTGTACTTACTTTTTCCACATGCGAAATTTGCATTTATGTTTATTTAAATTATACAATGGACGACAAAATGTAAATGTTTCATGATATTTATTATATTATATCACCTTTATCTATCAATATTGTTGAAATGAAGATCAAATAGCTGTATGTTGAAATATGTTGAAAAAGTCAAAACTTTACATGAGGTGTACTTACTTTTTCACATGACTGTATATTATACACATATATCCAGACTTATGGGACACCCCATATTTACAGTATGCAGAATTACAGTATTGAACGATTACTTTTCACATGTTCCACTGTAAAAAGTCCTTGTGAACGTTGAACCACCTTCATAAAAATATGCCAAACACAAATGTGAATTTTGAGGCTTGGTGTCCTGATAAAAGTTCCCAAAATGAGATGATTCATCAAAATCTTTAGAAGACTAATTTTGCATGCATTGTACAAATTTCTGAGTTATAGTGAATAAAAGTGCTAATCATCATTTATATTTCTCTCACAAAGACAAAAAGAAGTTATTTTGCTGACAAAAATAAGATTTTTCAAAATAAAAAACTACAAAGAGAAGAAACCCCACTTTTTTGGAATGAGAAATCATTGAATGATTATATTGTTGAATTGTGGGAAGATGTTTTCAGATGCACTTGGGATGGAGTAAAAATTGAACTTCCACCATGCTCAGGTCAAGAATCATTAGAAAAAGTTTACTCGCAGTTTACAGATGTTTCCAATTTATTTTTTTCATCCTATACCTACCAAGCTGTGTATGTTGTTGCATATGCCTTGATGGACATCCAAAGGTGTACATCCCAAAACAGTCCATTGCAAAATGGAACGTGTGCCAGTATATCTGATTTTCAACCGTGGCAAGTAAGAGGAACTTATTCGTACCTTTTCAGGGCATTTTCTTTTAAAATAAGTGGGTGACCACAAAATTTTCCTCTCCGTCGTTTCCGCAAAAATTGATTTAAATACGTGAGGATATTCTTTCAATTCTCAACCACTCAAGTATATTGTAACAAAAATGTACTCTTAGTGGTTAAAGTGTTCATTATCTGATCAGTTGTATCACAATTGCATGTTTAAAATGCATGTGTTTTAAATAAACGCCAATTTAGGTCTGTCTATAAGGTCTTGGTCCCCTACATCCTTTTTTATTTTCACTATTAAATGGGCTTTATTTCTCATTTATTTATTTGATAAACAACGTTTTTTCCTTTCTCCTCACTGACCTCACAACACAAAGTTAGTTGGTAAGATTTCATCGGATGCTGAGAATCATTCTGGGAGACGAAGCGGTGCACCGTACACCAGCTCTGCAGTGGAACATCCATGGTCGCCTTTTCGATCAGTGTTACATGCTCCTCCCCGACCCCCTGGTCACGGTGTACGTCCGAGCCCCGAGAGGAGTCACGGCAGAAAAATGTGTTATTCTGTATGTCAAAGATCAATGGAGAAGTCACCCCAATTGTTACTCACAAACAAATATTGTATTAAGATCACACAAGAATAACAGTACAACAATAACAGTATTCAAAAGTACAATCATTATGTCCTATGATGGTACCATCAGTTTTGTAATATATAACTCACTGTGCTCCAAGTGAGTGAAACACGAACATTCCCCAATGCCTCTTATTCCCGGCTTCAAGACAAAGTCTATTCGCTCCAGCGATCGCCAGAACGATGTCCAATCAAGACGAGAATCCTGTGTGGGTGGCAAGAACAGTCACACAGCTGAAGCTGCACAAAGGCGCCCTCAAGGCGAGTGGGAAATCCAAATGCGCTCTACAGATGACTGAGAGATCACACCCTCGGGTACGGACGAATTAACCTTCAAAAAGCCACGTCACACACATGCCCCAGATCGACGTCTGAATGTGGTGGAGATGGTCAAAAAGAGACGAAACCGCGAGCGAAGCACAAGTCCTGCGCAAGTCAAAATGGCCGACGACCCGCTCTTGAGACGTAACGGCCCGGCGATAATTTCCCTCGGAATCCACTGCCAAAAACCTGACACGCAGGTTGATCGGTCACAGCGATGACAACTCTGTCATAGTAATCCCTTTCCCGGAAACCTGAAAGTTCACTAGTGACTCTTGCTCGCCAACGTTCGCTTCAGAACTCGGCGTGACTCGGCTTTCTTGTCCGACTCACTCGCTCTGCCCTTTTTCCTCCCTCTTATTCCTCTTCGTCATCCGGTTCCCGATCTGGTTTCCGATCCGGTTTCCTGTTTCTTTTAACATTAACTTTTAACTTTTGAAAATAGAAATATATATTCCCTTTAAATGACAACAATAATAATTACAACGGAAGTGGCGAATCCGTAACAATCAGCTCATGTGGCAAGCAGGGCCAGAGGTACGATGTCCATTCAGTGCGTGGAGTGGTCATGCGCTTTCAGGGAAGACTTCATTTGGTGGTGGAAACGCTCCACCATATCATTCTCTGTTGGATGGTAAGCAGTGGTTCGTACATGGTCGGTATTCAGGAGTTAAGTCAGCTTGCGAAATAAAACCAATTTAAACTGGCTTCCATGATCTGTAGTGATGGTTGATGGAACACCAAAACATGCGATCCAGGTGGGGACAAAGGCCTTGTCAATGGTAGGTGCGGTGATGTCAGCTATTGGTGTGACCTCTATCCGAGGGGTGAAGCGATCAACACATGTCAGTAAATATCGGTGCCTGTTTGAAGGTGGTAGCAGACCGAGAAGATCCACATGGACCCTGTCAAAACTCCTATCTGGTGTTGAAAAGCTACCAAGTGGTGCGTAAGACATTGTATCTTGGAGCGTTGACATTGAAGACATTGCTTAGCCTAACAGCGCACGTCGGCATTGTTTTGTGGCACTGCACTTGCACTCTGTTGGTTTCAGCTCTTTAGAGAAAAGGCCAATGGACGCCAGTTGGCATCGCTTAACTGGTGAAGGGCTGCATCCACCGCAACCTCAGACATGTTTACCTTCAGGCATGTTGGATGGCACCTCTGGCTTTGGATGAGTCAGGAGTGAAGTATTGGACAGTGTGTCTTTGATCGTGCACGGAGGGCTGACAAGGTAGGCTTAGTCCATCGGAACACTTCAAGGTGCTTACCAGATTTGGGCAACTCGTTCAGTTGCTGCTGTGTTGTGCCTACGTTTGGAATAAATTGATGGTAAACGTTTACGAGGCCCAAAATCTAACACAGTTTGCGTTGAGATGAAAGCAAAGGGAAACTCCGAATAATTCGCACCTTCTCCCCGAGCGGACGGATGCCTGAACAGTTGACACAGTCGCCAAGGAAATTCAACTCCAGAAAGTCGAATATGAACTTTGTGGGATTGATGACGATGCTGAAATCCTGCAAATGGGTGACGAGGAGATGTAGGTGTTCCTGATGTTCTTCTGCAGTTGCGCTGGTGATTGGAATATCATCTTTATGCACGTTGCAGAAACGTAATCCCTGGAGCACCTGATTAATAAAACGTTGAAAGGTCTATGCGGCATTGTGTTGGACAAACAGCATTCAAAGGAATTCATACATGCCGAAATGCGTGTTGAGTGCTGTATATGGGAGGTTGTCTGGATCCATGGGAATCTGATAGTATGCACAAATGAGGTTGATCTTAAAGAAGATTGTAGCACCATGGAGTGCAGCGGTAAAATCTCGAATGTTCGGAATGGAGTTAGAGTTTGAAGCAGTCGCGTTGTTTAAGTAGCGAAAATCCCCACAAGGACGGCAAGGTGTATTTTTGGGTACCATGTGTTTGTGTTGCGGTGAGGCCCAACTGCTCGACGATGGTCTGATGATCCCACGTTGTAACATACATTATAGTCAAACTCCTGGTGAACGATACATAATTCCTCGGTTGCTAGTCGGAGAGCAAACGTGAAAGAAGTGGGTCTCGTGGTCTTGATGTGATGTGTGACCTGGTGTTTCATGGGATGGATTGTCCCAGATGAATGGTCATAAAGTCCTTTCTGAAAAGTAGCAATATCGCTGCTGTTGGCAGCATATAATGAATATTCCTGTCAATTTTTCTGTTTTGCGGCAGATGGCAGAAAAATGCTCACCAATTCCCCTGTATCCACAAGAAAACAAAGACTTTTATAACGATCCATGAGGAAGAGAAAGCGAATGACGTATGGCCCCGGTGAACCCATTGCCATGAGTTGTGGGCCTCATCATTTTCCTGTGGCGAGTACGATCACGGTGCCCCACACTGTCGAGCATTCACACCAAAGGTCACGTGGTACCAACAGCAATCTGGAGTGCTCACTGAAGGTGAAGGCAAATGGTAGCTCAAGGTACAGCGTTTCTGTCTGTTCCTATAAGGGGTATGCGAAGACAGGCATGTCTGGCGTTGCGCAGCATGAAGCTCCACAATGAGCTTCTTCAGGCCTTCCATTACAGATTGTAGCTGTGCGACGTGCTGTAGTGGAGGTGTCACATTATCCACGGTCAGTGTAACAGTGTCAATTTGATGATCAACCAGATCCTCAGCGGCAGGTATTGCCAGCTCTGTGTTAGCTGCAAGTATCATGCGGTTGTGGAGTGGTAAACGTTGCAAGAACAACTCACGAAGGAGATACTGGTCGAAGGTATCATGGCGGTCACCGCGAAACTGGTGAATATGATGCAGTAGTTGTGTGGATCTTCCATCTCCTAAATCCTCCGTTGAAAGGAGTTGTTGAAAGCGTCGGTGCTTAGAGGTGGCCGTGTGCTTTATGAGTGCGGTCTTCAAAATCATGTGCAGGTTGTTTGTTGGAGGTCTCACTTCCGTTGCATACACTGGTGACAAGGAAGGAGCGAACAATGAATTTCAACTGCATCAACTTGGTAGCAATGTTCCGGTGTCAAATTGCGCTTCGACTTGTGTAAACCACAGCTGCAGGTCATGAGGCCAGAATGGTGGCAGCCTGATCGAAACCGCTGCCACCGATGAAGCTGGTTGAGTGAGCAGGAAGAGCATGGCTGGTTGGTCGTTCCCTGCGACTGGTTGCGTGCTTGTAAGTCCTTGTCCATCCATTGGGATCACGTCAGTGTCATCATTTGAGCGTGGAAGAAAAGACGTCTGAGGCGTTTGGATTCCCAGTCAATTCTGTTTTTCAAAAAGCAATCGTTTAACCCACTCGTCCTTCTTCTGGCTAACATGGTACCAGAAATCCCCTGATCAACCAGCACTCAAGCATATTTACATATTATATAATCAAAGGCAAGATGATGCCGCTCCATCTTATTTCTCCTTCGTGTGACTATCCAATCCTGAACCAAGCCTCTCTTCTCTCTCTGAGTGTCCCATCACTTCAGAGAATGTTTTGTCAACAAAGCGAGGTTAAGGCTAGATTCCCCGACACATATCAAATCACATGAAACGATAGAGTAGTGACATAATAGTATTTTGTTTCGATATACCTGGGAGTGCAACGTTTAGTCTGGGGGGGGGGGGGGGGGATATGTGGTATGCTTGTAGTGAGGCTCACCCCAGTGTCCTCTCAGAGGGTGCATGGAGGAGGTGAAGGAGATACGCCACCTCCTAAGGAGCGCCGCCATCACTTGGGCACCACCATCGAATTCTGAACTGGCCAATGGGCGCCAACGGATCTTGGCAGATGAGGACATGTGAGGCGACAGGCGACATATCTATAAAGCACCATGCCTGTGAGGCATACATTGGAGCATGGAATTGGAAGTGGAGCCTGTGCCATGCCTGGGAGCCATAAAAAAGAGTTTGGAGTTGGGAAAGGAGCTAGAGCTTGGAGTGGAGAAATCTGGCGGAGAGGCGAGGAGATCGTTGAGGAACGAGTTCCTGGGTATGGTTACTACACACCTACTAACATTCTCCTGAGCTGTGTCTCGCTCACTCCATCTAAAATTCCAGAGCATCGATGGAGTTTGCCAATGGTTCTTTTCAGGACCCGCATTACACTTTCACACCTCACATGCTGCACATTACATGCCGTACCTCTTCACACCCATATCGCTAACCCAGTTCGATATCATGTGAACTGACTGGCTTCCATTCAGGAAAGACCGGGGTCGCACCCATGCCCCACTTCTATCACTGATTTGTCTGTCACACTTACTGTTCTTCTTCTTTTTCCAGAATCAATATGGTGCCTAAGTTTTTTGTGGTAATTGATTGTCCCAGGGGCTACTGTGCGTAGCTAGACTTTCAATTGTGTGACTTTGTTTGACTTGTAAATATGTGCATTGCTGAATTGTAATCCCTTTCAAACTGTCCGGTTGTCTGTATCAATTGATTCGACATAATGTGCTGTATCAGAGAGTTCACCCAAGCTGATTTGTTACAAATAGCGAGAAGTCAACTTGTAAGCTAAGGTAAAGCTTGGCCATATTTTGGAATCGGGTGTGTGTTGGGAAGCGCAAATTAGAATAGGAGCGACTTTTCGTCGAAACTGCCCTTATCGCCCCCAGACCTCTGTCTGGGGGCTGGGTGGGTTGGTTTAATTTGCCAGTAAGGTGGTAAAGTGTGATTTGGATGCCTGGGCACTACCTAAACTAAGTGTCTTGGACAGTATATGTGGTTGTTTAACAACCCGTCGCACCACGTAGTTATCTGCGCAGCCAGCGGCTTCACGATCACCATCAGGGAAGTATATTTTGGATCCAATCCAACTTGAGGCAAATCCATAACAATACTTTATATTGTTTGTACTCCATGCACAGCTGTTGTTGTATCTTCGAAATGTGCGATGGAAAACAGCTATGGGAGCTGGAATGTTTTTTGATGAAAATGGTGACCCACCTGCATCATATCAGCTGTTGATATGGGAAAGAAATGCCAAAAGAAAAATTATTTTCAAAAATATTGGACATTTCGATTCCAACACTTCTCCTGACAAAAAACTCTATGTGAATACGGATGATTCTTATTGGAATAATGGGATTAAAAAGGTAAGTTTGCCTTTCATCATTAGCATCAATAATTACATGTGTATGTTGTGAATTGACTTTGGTGGATGGGAGAGTGGAGGATCTGCACATGTGCCTGGATTGAGCAAAGCTGCTGTCTTTCTGGTTGCACTATTTTGATGTTTGTTCCAATTTAGTCAATTAAAGGATGAACCACAAAGGACAGATGTACCATTTAACCCAGGTAGAACAGTTAAAAAATGAAATCTCTGGGAAGGTCATTATAAATCAAGCTGAAATTTTAGTGACAATGCGAGACATGCAACATAAATGGATGTAGCTGCTTTTCGTAGATTAGAATCCATACAGATCATACATACTCCTGCCTTCAGCTGTCAAGTAACTCATATCCTCGGGGAAGCTCATCCAATTTCCTCTCCACTTGGAAACAATACCCTTATCACACACATCATTTCTATTTCTATGTTCTGTTATATCCTCAGTTCATTTTCTGCAGAACTTTAAACTTTTTGCAGACAACAGATGCAGCCCCAAGACTAGGCCATGCCGTTAACAAATCGGACTTGTCAGTCTTCAATGAAAGTGCAATCCAAGAAATTGCAATGCCCAAGGATGCTACATATCCATCAGTCTCTTGATGGCAGAAGGATGCCGACTAGTGTGGTGATATCCTTATCTTTGTCAGTTGAGAACTTTGTTTTTGCAATTTGCCTGGTTTTGTATTTTTCTTTTTTCATTATGTTTTTAAAACTAATGCACCCACTCCGTTCGAGAGCGGCAGGAAGAGTCATGTTATTATCAACTCTGGGGTATATATATATATATAAAACAGATGATTTAGGCTGGGGCCTCAAGAACGTCGAGGTGTGTTCAGTGAGCAAGTTTCTTGTTGAGTGCTCACCAAATGGCTCAAGCATTTAAGCAAGCACTCCATTTGAAACTGTTGATAAGGATAGGCTGGATTGGCAAGCTCTCTAGCTAGCTTTTTGGTTTCCTGACCACACCCCAGGTTTCCTCCCTTACAGTTTAGTGTTAAACATCCGTGGTGACTGTTCCAAAAGGTAATCATACGTGTTTGTGGTTTATTATATATTTTTTTACTTCCGGTATGGGTGCTCCCATGAAACGCCCACAAAAGCTATTTATACACGTTAACATTTCCTCTCAGCGTCATATCCTTCCCCGAGGATATGAGTTACATTTCCTCTCAGCGGTCCGTCGTTTGTGATCCAATAACTTTCGTTCTCTGTATTCCCAGTCTTTTCACCCATAGCCTACTTCCTTGTGTAAATCTCAACTCAAAAAAAAAAAAAAAAAAAAAATTCCCTTCTCTGTTCTCATACGTTTATTCATTCTTATTCGTTCGTTCGTTCTTCGACCACGTGTTTCTCCCCCATTTCCCCAGATAGTTTTCACTCATTAACCTTCAATGTTTACACTTTCCCCTCAAGTTATGTATTCCGTCATATTTTATAACACCTTTTTCTTCTTCTTCTTTAAAAGGCTGCTTTCGACTTGCTCACCAAATCAATTCATCCCAAAAAAAATATCCATCTCCTATAGTGCCTTTTTTCTACATTCCCTAAACTCTCCTGCACTCCATCCTCCATCCAGCGTCCTTAAACGTATTTTTAACTCGAAGGTCACAAGAAACTCATTTTGCAATAAATGTTCGTTTCCCATAAATCGTACACTTTCAAAAATCCAATCTCACCCCTCCCCTCCAAATCTTCCCCATAACCCCTCCCCTCCAAATCTTCCCCATCACCCCTCCCCTCCAAATCTTCCCCATCACCCATCCCTTTCAAATCTCCCCCCTTGCCCCCTCCCTCCTAAACTACCCCCTCACCCCTCCCCGCCAAGACGCCCCCTCGCCCCTCCCCTCCTAGACTCCTGCCTCACCCCTCCCCTCCAAATCTCCCCCATATCCCATCCCTTTCAAATCCCTCCCCTTGTCCCTTCCCTCCCAAACTCCCCCCTCACCCCTCCCCTTCAAATCTCCCCACCCTCATTGCTTCTCAATTTCCCCCCTCTCACTCCCCCTCCTCAAAGCGTCCTCCCCGCTTCTTCCCCCTTCAAACTCTCACCTCCATCTCCCCCAACCTTCTGCCTCGATCTTCCCCCTCCTCAAATAACACCTCATTGTGGCTCACCCAATCACCATCAAACCTTTTGTCCGCCCCATCCTTCCCTTTCTCCGAGCTATTCTGAAATCTCTGACACACCTTCAACAGCTCTCCCTATCTCTTCCACCTCTTCCACATCTTGCCCTACCCCTCCTCCCCCCTGTTCTGTATCTGATGCTCCCCCTTCCTCTTCATTAACGGTATGGACCTCAAACATCCGGGGCCTTCTTAACTGATCTCTCCATACAGGTTGCTTCTGTCAAACCAGACGTGATCTGCTTAACAGAAACTTTCCTCCTTTATGATGTCTCTGATTCCATAGTATCTCTCCCGGGCTACTCCCTCCTCCGGTATGATAGACCTGAGCCTCGTCCTGGAGGCAGGGTTGCTATCTTTATCAAAAACTCTCTTCCTCACTCGCCCTGCACTGCACTCTCTCCACCTCACCCCCAGGAATACCTCTGGCTACGGCTTCCCCTTCGCTCCCACCTCTTGTTCATATGTGTGTTGTACCGTCCACCAAACAGTGATGACTCCATCTACATCTCGCTGTCTGATGATATGGACCAACTTCTATCTACTCATCCCAACTCTCTCTTCCTCATATGTGGTGATTTCAATTGTCACCATGCCAGTTGGCTGGGTGTGGGTACCTCTCTCACCAGCCATGGCTCTTAAGCAAAGGACTTCTGCGACTCACTGGGACTGACACAATCTGTCAATTTCCCGACCCGGATCTCAGTCAACGGAACATCTTCTCTTCTGGACTTGGTTATGACTAACTTCCCTGAAAATGTCTGCTGCTCTTCTTCTGCTCCGATCGGATCATCTGATCATGTCCTTGTTAAAGTGGACATCTCTCTGACCATCCTCAGGGAGCCTGCTCAGCGTCGACGAGTCTGGCATTTCACTCAGGCCAACTGGCACGGTCTTCAAGCAGCCATCAATCATCTGGACTGGTCTCCCATCTCTACCACCTCTGACATCAACTCATCCTGGGAATTCTTCCAAAGTAAATTGCTCTCTCTCATGCACAGATTTATCCCATCTCGTCTTCAGTTGTCATACCCTTCCTCCCGTCCATGGTACACGGAATCTTGTGGTGAGGCTGTTGCCCAGAAACAACTTGCCTTCGTCTCCTGGAAAGCAAATCCAACGGAAGGAAATCTCATTTCCTTTCACAAAGCCCGAAACAAGTGTGTGTCCACCCTCAGGAGAGCCAGGAAACAATATCTCTCCGTTCTCAAGACCGAACTCTCTTATCTGTCTCCCTCTTCCAAATCCTGGTGGCGTCTGGTCAAATCCGTTTCTGGTGTTTGTTCCCCCTCCATCCCCTCCCTTACCTCAAACGGCTACACAGCTGACTCCGCACGTGAAAAAGCTGAATGCCTCAACTCTGTGTTTGCCTCTAAATCTTGTGTCCCAAACCCATCCCTCTCTGTACCCACCATACCCAGTCGTACCCTGCTGCTCCTGGACTCCGTGTCCTTTCCTCCTGACAAGGTGGAAAAGTTTCTGTCAACCCTCGACTCTGATTCTGCAACTGGACCCGACGGCATCAGCCCACGGGTCCTAAAATCCTGCTCTGCTGCTCTATCTCACCCTCTCTCTGTTCTCTTCACCCTCTCTTTTGCTCAAGGTCAACTGCCATCTGCTTGGAAATTAGCCAACATCACCGCTTTGCACAAAAAAGGTGCAAAAACAGATCCTAGCAACTACAGACCAATCAGCCTTCTCCCAATTATCAGCAAAGTCATGGAATCCATCATTGCTTCAGATATGAAATCTTTCCTCTTCTCCAATGGCTTGATCTCTGATCATCAATTTGGTTTCAGACCAGGTCACTCTACTCTGGACATGCTGCTTCTGCTGTCTCAACAATGGATGGAGGTCCTCAATGCCAAACAGGAAATTAGAGCTGTCTCCCTCGACATATCACGTGCCTTCGACACGGTCTGGCACCCCGCTCTGCTCACCAAACTCTCCTCCTTTGGTATCCATGGAAATCTCCACGCATGGCTGGCGGACTTCCTCTCTAGTCGTCGTCAACGTGTGGCCCTGAATGGGTTTCTCTCATCTCCTCTTCCTGTTCAGGCTGGAGTTCCCCAAGGCAGTGTTCTGGGCCCCGTGCTTTTTCTGGTCTTCATCAATGATCTCTCTGACTCTCTCGAAAATCCTCTCTATCTCTTTGCTGATGACTCCACTCTCTGCCGCTCCATTCCTCTTCCCTCAGATCGGCAGTCTGCTGCCTCCTCACTCTCTGAAGACCTGGACAAAATCACAGACTGGTCAAACAAGTGGAACATGTCTTTCAATCCTGACAAATCTCACACTCTTACTATGTCTCTCCGAAAAGATCGACTGGACAACCCTCCCATCTACTTTCTCAACAATCCTCTCCAAGAAGTTCTGTCGCTCAAGATTTTGGGTCTCACTATCTGCCATGATCTTTCTTGGGAAAACCACATTTCCAAGCTGGCCTCCAAAGCCAGTCACCGACTGGGCATCCTCCGTCGTGCGAAGTCCTTCCTCGGCACACCTGAGCTCCTCACCACATACAAGGCTTTCATCCGCAGCTCAATGGAATACTGTTCTCCCCTATGGGCCGGTGCTCCTGCCTCACACCTAGCTCGGCTTCACGCTGTTGAAACCAAAGCTTTCAGAATTATTGGAATCTCCCGCGATGAAGCTATCTCTGAGGGCCTTTCACTCACTCACCGCAGGCAGGTAGGTGGTCTTTCTGTCTTCTACCGACTCCTCTCCGGCCTTGCACCCCCAGCTCTCTCTGTGCTCTGTCCCCCAAATATTCCTACAGGTCGCACAAGATCTGCCAGCAACCCTCTGATGGTTAAACTGCCGAAATCTCGGCTCTCTGCTCACCTTCACTCTTTCATTCCTCTTTTCTCCCGCCTCTGGAACAAACTCCCTCACTCCCTTCAATCCCACTCCTCCCTCCAGGTCTTTAAAACAGCTGTTCACCACCATCTCTTATCTTCCCCCATCCAAAACCTTGATCTTTTCTACCCCCGCTAATTCACCCCAGATCCACCTTGTTTGAAATTCCAACTTCTTTCCTGGAAGTCCTGGCAGGGTCCATATGTTTTATACCTCTCCCGCCGCCCCCTTCCCATGCCCCCCCCCCCCACCAAAGCCCTCGCCCTCTCTCAGATCTCTCGATGTCTCCATGTCTCTCGGTCCCTGCTCTCAAATGTTGTGTTTGTGTCCTTCCCCCTCTCTCCCCATCTTGTCTACCGCTCCCGATGTTATATGTTTTATGTGTCGGTTTGTCTTTCTGTGTGATTAATGTTCGCTCTTTCACGAGCCTCGATCTTGTATACAAAAAAAAAAAAAAAAAAAAAAACATGGTGTATGTTCGACGAAAATGTGTCACACACCCAACATATATATATATATATGTATATATATATATATATTGTTGCGGTTTTGAGAGTGTACATATAACATCATTAAAGGTTAAAGGTTTTCCCCCTAGATTGTCCACAAGCAACATGTAGGCCCATTTAGGATATTAGTTATGTCATAGTCCATGTGAGTATAAGGCCATTTCCCTAGTAACATCTGCGTTGTGTAAAAGAAATAAGATAGGCCCCCTTTCATTTTGCCTCCACCCTCCAAAACTACTTCCTTGGGCAGAATCCATCCCATGCCCCCATTTTGGCTATTGCACCTCGCATTAGGATGCTCACTAGTCAAGGGACACGAGGTAGGCCTCAGAGAGGGAGGAGCGTGGCATCGAGGGTGAAGCGGTGGAGACAGCAACGGTAAGAGCCCTAACCAATCAGGGCTCTAAGGGCATGGCGTGAGGGGCGTGGTAAGGGCGTGCCTACAAAAGCGCACGCACAAAGCCCTTGAACAGGACTTATGCAATAGCACTCGTATGAGGAGGACTGTCGGAGGACTGAAGCGAAGGACTGCCCTTGTTAGGACTTCTGCGAGAGAGGCGCTTTGCTATTGAACTTGTATTGGGAGTGCCTATGTACTTGTATTGGGAGCGCATATGAACTTGTATTGGGAGCGCATATAGCGCCTGTTCATCTATTACGTACGCGGCCGTGACCGCAAGTGTAACCGCCAAGCCCAGCTTACCCATTCACCCTGTAATTGTCCAATCCGCGCCAACGACCCGCGGGGAGCTTCTGCCGTCCTGACCATCTTCTTCGCGGTGCGAGTCGGGGACCGGAGAACGAGCTGTTGGACATCATCCCTGACCATCAACCTGACCATCTGAAATCCCCGTGTGAGCGTGTCTGAGTGTGAAACGGGCCCGTTGTCCTTGGATAAGTATAAGACTGTATAAGGCTGCGTTGTGTGTTCTTCTTCTTCTCATTGTACATAGTGTAATAAACCAATGGTTATTCCTTGTTTTTCCTGATTCGACCGTATCAGTGATTTCCGCCATTGGGTAAGCGTGGCACGATAGGAACCGCTTGGATCGGCATCTAGTCCTGGATAACGGCTCGGGTCACGGTTCGCTACCGCTCAGCATTTCCACCTACAACCGTGATTCGGGCGGGGCTTATTTCCTTGCTTCCTAGGCGGTGTTGGAACTTAGGTAATAGGAATTCGGCCTACAACCCTATTTAACGCCGTCCCGAAGGAACGTCATAGCCCCGGATCCCTTCGGCTAGTCAAAGACAAGGGGACTAATCTCCCCTTGGTAAGGGGAAATGCCGACGGTGAGATCCGCAACAATTGGTGTCAGGGGAGTGGGATTTGACCCGAAGTGCGCTTAACGCACTCAAAATTACGAGCGCCGGAAATTTTATTAACAACCAAATTAAAAAATTGTGCCGTGGATAAGCAAGATGGTCGGATGCCGGTGGGGGTAAACGAGGAGAATGAGGAGTTAGCATTAACCCAGGACCCCCGGGAAGAATTGGGAGAAATGGAGGAGAGCATTGATGAGGGTGCAGCAGTAGAGGTGGCAGGCGAAGAAAATGGCAGCGCCTCGCACGTGGCGACAAGGGCCGCGCCCGCTGCACAAGTAGGGGTTATGGATCTGCATGCCTGCATGGCACAATTCATGGCGCAAATACAGGCATCCATAGAACTGAAGGGGGACAGAACCACCCGGGAAATATATAAATTGGAAAACAAATTGGACACCCAAAGTGACAAATCCACCCGGGAAATAAAAGGGTTGGAAAATAAAATGTTTGGCCAAATGAAAGAAATGAAAGACGGATTAAAAGGGTTTGGTAACAGAATAGGTGGCCAAATAAAAGAGATGGGGAAAGACATCGGGCGCAGGTCGAGCGGGAAAGGCACATTGGTACGCGACGAGGTAACGCGATTTGAGGAACGCGGGGAAAGCGAGCTAGAGCCGAGCGCAGTTAAGATGACTGGGGTAGAAATCACGACTCGGGGTATGGAAAAGCCGACGGCCGCCGAGTTGGAAAATAAAATTTTATGTGCACCGGCGGTCGTTGAGGAAAAAGTAAATGAAATGTGTTTAGTTGAAATTGGGGTTGAAAAGACGGGAGAAAAAGTAAATGTATCGTGGGAGGAAGAAATGGAATATGTGCAAATTCCGTGTTCGCATCGTGATTCCGTGCTTGCTAATCCCAATGAAAGTTTTCAGGTGCGGGAGGAGAAGAGAATCCCGAAGGTGAGTAGGGTTGTGTATGGCACGAAAATGTATGGCGCGAAAGTGTTTGGCACGAAAAGATTTTTCGTGCGCTTGGGATCCCGACGTCACCCGGGCGCTCGTGGAAGGTCCGTGGTGCGATATGTGAAAGTGAATGGCGCGCGTGTGCGAACGGCACCGGAGCACGAGTGTGAAACCGAGAGTGAGAGTGAATGCACAACGGAGTGTATGTGTGAAGAGTGCGACACAGAGTGTGAGATGGCTGAGGAGCATGTGCGGGAGTGCACACTATAGCCCATGATGGGGTGTGTGCAGGAGTGCACACCCGTGGGTGTTACAGAGGATGTAACGGGAGAGTGTACGCAAGGGTGTGCGATGGCCAGGTGTGTTATGGAGTATGTAACAGAGAAGTGTGCGGTTAGGGAGTGTGTGAAGGAAAACTGTGTAACGGAGTGTGCGAGTAGTACGAGTGCGCCTGGGTGGTGTGCACGAGAGCGTGCGCTATTAGGATGTATGGAGTGTATGGGAGGCGCCAGAGCGCCTCGGTGTGCAAGTATGGAAAGGGTCGCATGGTGTGAGAATGCGGCTCAAGCATCGACCCAGACCGGGGGGTTAGCATTTAGGCCGACGGATAGCCGACGCGAGCCCTCGGTACGCGGGCTGCTTTGTGTGTTGCGGTGGCCGGCGGGGATCATTGCCGCGGCGGTCTCGCAAAGAGCGCCGTGCACGATTCGTGCCGGGCCCCGCCCTGTATGGTCGGTGCCGCGTCGTAAAGGCGAACGGCACGATTCCAGGGGAGGAAGGAGAGGTCGGACCTTCGCCCCCTGGCGGGCGCGGTACTCTGACCGGGGAAGGTTGGGCCACCGTGCATGGGGCCGCAAAGCCCCGTGCCGGGATGGCACCTGGAACCTCAGTCCAAGCACGCCTCCTCCCCAGAATCGAAAATGCCGGACGGACCCAACCAACAGCAGACCAACCACCCGCATGCATTGCTCGGCTTTTCGAAGCCGAGCTGTGATGAAAATGTATTACCGCATGGAGAGGCTAAGGTATAGTGGACAAATGGCGATAGTGATGGCGAATGGTACCTTTACCATTCGCAATTTTGGGGGCACATGAGCTTTAAATTATGGGGATGGCAGTGAAAACTAACCGAGGGCGGGCAAGGATATTGTTAGGGATTTAGAGATGACCATAGGGACGAGATTTAAGTAGAGACATTTGTACAAGTAGAGGGGACGTAGTCAGATTAGAAGGATGTTAATGACGAGGGAAATGCTTAGTATAAGGGAAGACAGGGAAAGCACAAGTATTAGAGGGAAGTAGTTAGTTAGATGATGCTGTGTGTATGAGCTTGAGAATGAGAATCTTTGTGGTGAGCGTGAGCAAATGAGGCATTGGTCGGGGATGACCAGAGGAAGTGTATGAGTGGTGTATTGAGGGTAAGTTTAAGTGTGTTGAGTGATTGACTTGCATGGGGTGCAAGTGGATAAATGGTGAGAATACTTGGTGTGTGGAGTGAGTAGTGTGGAATGAGTGGTGTGGAGTGCATGGTGCGAAGGAGTGGATGGGGGAAGATGGACGCCTTCACGAATACCCGGGGAGGGTAGTTTAAAGTTAGGTAGAGGGTTTAGGTAAATTGTTGGATATGGACACCTGTGGTGTGAATAGTAGCAAGGTATTGCTTAGAGGGGTGCATACGTCTGTGGAAATGGCTGGGCATGTGGGCTTAATTGGTGAGTATGGTTAAATGGGCACTCCGCCACTGGTAGTCTGTCGGCCAGGTGAGGCCGCAGGTAGGCTCTGGGAGCCAGCTAGAGTTCAGAGTAGTGTTCAGTGGTGCCCGAGGATCCTAAGAGAGGACCCGGGTAGCCCAATGCCAGAGAGGGCATCAGAGGGGTGAGAGAGCCAGGAGGCGCCTTCCCCGAGTTAGGGTAGTCGCAAGGAGCTAGGCAAGCTCGGGTGGCGAGTTCAGTGGCAGAGGTGCGCAGGTAGGTAGACCTGCTGGTAGAGCCACACGACCCAGCCCCGAAATTGTGTGAAGGCACAGCAGTGAAAAATTGGGGAGTGAGACCCAAATTGGAAGAGCACCACAGGGCGGGTCAATGGGAATTGGTTTTTAGAACCGCATTGAGTAACGATCGCCAATTGACCCCGGGTAGTGTAAGTGAGTTAATGTCAATTAGAGTATAGTTAGGATGAGAAATCTTTTCGCACCATCCGCATCCATTCACCAAGGTGACAGGACTCCACACCGGATTTTGTGAGCTATTTGGAATGTGAGACGCATCTCGATGTGAGTGTGACATTGTGTGATATTCCATCTCTTCCTTCTTGGGAGGGATTGGATGACGAATTTGGAATTAGAGGACATAGAAAAGACAAAACGTCGAGACGAATTTGTAAAGGAGGTGTAAATACGAGGAGGGGCAAGGGTAGTGTAGGCTGACATGGGGGGTTACGAACGGTTAGGGATGAGCTTTCTCCGCTCGCTCCCCCGTGCTCCTCATGTTGCATTGCCTTGTATTATGTGTACCTTTGCGCCATTGCCCCCACTAAACTCTCTGCTTTGTCTTTGCTCCCCACCCATAGACCCATTTTCTTTGTTGGGGGAGTGTGCAGGTACCCTGAGCGGTGCGGCTGCACTTTTGCACTGCACTCTGCTACCTGTTGCCTGCACCAGTACACCTATGGACCACACGTTCTGTGGCCTGGCACCTTTGCTGGGGCAGACAATCGCTGCAAACGTTACCTTGTGCCCTGCGGACCACTGTTTTAAGTGGCATCGATGCCCACGCAGTCGGACCACCTAAGTTGGCCCTGCTGGCCGAAATGAAAATGGACATGGTTTGTGCCTTTTTATTTCCTTTGGTGTGTCAAGAAAGAAGACTTTAAGTTTTTATGATGGCACATCGAAAACGAAGCAGGAAGACGCAGCAGCAGAGCAGCCCAGCAGCACAAGACATCATTGGTTCTTGTGATTATGGTGCATTTTTGATGACTGTGCATTTTTGTGCATATTGGTGCATTCTTGTTATGGTGTATTGGTGCAGTGCATTGTAGTTTCTCCTCTCCAAATTTCTCTTTCTCTCCCACAAAAAGAACAGGTCCTGGGTTGTAGAACTGTAAATAAGTAGATTAGTCTTGTAAATAACATGCTCCCCACCGGTTTTATGTTTAGTTTGAGAATTTTTTCCATAATTCGGTTAATTGTGGGTGTGAGTCTGTTAGTTAGAACACAACGCAGTAGGTGGGACATATCTAGTGCTGTAAAACTGTCACACACAGGGTGTTAGGTTAAATGTAGAGGGAAACCACACCTAAGTGTCACACTAAGTTAAAAAGTAGTCCTGACCCTTGCATCAAAACCGGTCGTACTCACTTGTTTGGGTTCGGCTTGGGGGCGAGCCTGGTGAAGGAGGGGTGCAGTGTTGCGGTTTTGAGAGTGTACATATAACATCATTAAAGGTTAAAGGTTTGCCCCCTAGTTAGTCCACAAGCAACACATAGGCCCATTTCGGATATTAGTTATGTCATCGTATGTGTGAGGATAAGGCCATTTCCCTAGTAACATCTGCGTTGTGTAAAAGAAATAAGATAGGCCCCCTTTCATTTTGCCTCCACCCTCCAAATCTACCTTGTTGGGCAGAATCCATCCCGCGCCCCATTTTGGCTATTGCACCTCGCATTAGGATGCTCACTAGTCAAGGGACACGAGGTAGGCCTGAGAGAGGGAGGAGCGCGGCATCGAGGGTGAAGCGGTGGAGACAGCAATGGTAAGAGCCATAACCAATCAGGGCTCTAAGGGCATGGCGTGAGGGGCGTGGTAAGGGCGTGCCTATAAAAGCGCACGCGCAAAGCCCTTGAACAGGACTTATGAAACAGCGCTCGTATGAGGAGGACTGTCGGAGGAATGAAGCGAAGGACTGCCCTTGTCAGGACTTCTGCTGGAGAGGCACTTTGCCATTGAACTTGTATTGGGTGTGCCTATGAACTTGTATTGGGAGCACCTATGAACTTGTATTGGGGGCGCATATAGCGCCTGTTCATCTATTACGTACGCGGCCGTGACCGCAAGTGTAAGCGCCAATCCCAGCCTACCATTCGCCCCGTAATTTTCCGATCCGCGCCAACGACCCACGGGGAGCTTCTGCCGTCCTGACCATCTTCTTCGCGGTGCGAATCAGGGACCGGAGAATGAGCTATTGGACATCATCCCTGACCATCAACCTGACCATCTGCAATCCCCGTGTGAGTGTGTCTGAGTGTGAAACGGGCCCGTTGTCCTGGGATAAGTATAAGACTGTATAAGGCTGCACTGTGTGTTCTTCTTCTTCTCATTGTACATAGTGTAATAAACCAATTGTTATTCCTTGTTTCTTCCTGATTCGACCGTATCAGTGATTTCCTCCATTGGGTAAGCGTGGCATGATCGGAACCGCTCGGATTGAGATCTAGTCCTGGATAACGGCTCGGGTCACGGTTCGCTAGCGCTCGGCGTTTCCACCTACAACCGTGATTCAGGCGGGGCTTATTTCCTTGGTTCCTAGGCGGCGTTGGTACTTAGGAAATAGGAATTCGGCCTACAACCCTATTTAACGCCGTCCGGAAGGAACGTCATAGCCCCGGATCCCGTCGGCTACTCAAAGACAAGGGGACTAATCCCCGCTTGGTAAGGGGAAAGGCCGACTGTGAGATCCGCAACAATATATAAGTTAACCATTTGTTAAAGTTAACCATTTGATGTTATAGGTAACCACACAAATTTGTGTTAAACACACAAATATCATCAAAAATGTTATAGTTAAACACACAAATATCATCAAAAATGTTATGGTTAAACACACAAATATCATCAAAAACGTTATAGTTAAACACAAATATCATCAAAAATGTTATAGTTAAACACACAAATATCATCAAAAATGTTATAGTTAACCACACAAATATCATCAAAAATGTTATGGTTAAACACACAAATATCATCAAAAATGTTATAGTTAAACACACAAATATCATCAAAAATGTTATAGTTAACCACACAAATATCATCAAAAATGTCATAGTTAAACACACGAATATCATCAAAAATATTATAGTTAACCACACGAATATCATCAAAAAAGTTATAATTAAATACACAATTGTCATAAAAAATGTTATAGTTCACCACACAAATATCATCAAAAAAGTTAACCACACAAATTTTGACATTTTTTGATGTTATAGTTAACGATAAAGTTAACCATTTATTAACCATTTTTTTAAAAAATGGTCATCAAAAAAAAGTCATCAAAAAAGTTATAGTTAAATACACAAATGTCATCAAAAAAGTTATAGTTAACCAAACAAATATCATCAAAAATGTTATGGTTAAACACACAAATATCATCAAAAATGTTATAGTTAACCACACAAATATCATCAAAAATGTTATGGTTAAACACACAAATATCATCAAAAATGTTATAGTTAAACACACAAATATCATCAAAAATGTTATAGTTAACCACACAAATATCATCAAAAATGTCATAGTTAAACACACGAATATCATCAAAAATATTATAGTTAACCACACGAATATCATCAAAAATGTTATAGTTAAACACACAAATATCATCAAAAATGTTATAGTTAAACACACAAATATCATCAAAAATGTTATAGTTAACCACACAAATATCATCAAAAATGTCATAGTTAAACACACGAATATCATCAAAATATTATAGTTAACCACACGAATATCATCAAAAAAGTTATAATTAAATACACAATTGTCATAAAAAATGTTATAGTTCACCACACAAATATCATCAAAAAAGTTAACCACACAAATTTTGACATTTTTTGATGTTATAGTTAACGATAAAGTTAACCATTTATTAACCTTTTT
Source organism: Myxine glutinosa (assembly GCF_964187855.1). NCBI lineage: Eukaryota > Metazoa > Chordata > Myxini > Myxiniformes > Myxinidae > Myxine > Myxine glutinosa. The sequence continues at coordinate 198,188,627 of NC_136263.1, read as the reverse complement.
TTTTTTAAATGGTCATCAAAAAAAAGTCATCAAAAAAGTTATCGTTAAATACACAAATGTCATCAAAAAAGTTATAGTTAACCAAACAAATATCATCAAAAATGTTATGGTTAAACACACAAATATTATCAAAAAAGTTGTAGTTAAACATACAAACATCATCCAAAAAGTTGTAGTTAACCAAACAAATATCATCCAAAAAGTTATAGTTAACCAAACAAATATCATCAAAAATGTTATGGTTAAACACCCAAATATCATCAAAAAAGTTGTAGTTAAACATACAAACATCATCGAAAAAGTTGTAGTTAACCAAACAAATATCATCCAAAAATGTTATAGTTAAACACACAAACATCATCAAAAATGTTATAGTTAAACACACAAATATCATCAAAAAAGTTATATTTAACCACACAAATATCATCGATGTAACAACACGTATGAGACAATATTTTAGCTAATCCGAATTTTTCCTCCTTCATCAGTTTCTGCATAAATGAAAATTCACAGAAAATAAGAAAAATGTCCACTAGTAGGGGGCTGCAATTCCCACCCATGGGAATACCCTTAACCTGTTGAAACATTATCCCACAAAAGGACATAAAAGTATTAAACAAAATTTAATTAACAACATCCTTCAACTTCTGCTTATCAAAACAATGAAAACTTGAGTATTTCTTTTTAGAAAAGAATGTTCTATCAAACCTGACACATAAAAACTTATTAAAAGAGTTAAAAACCTTGTCAATTACTTTGAAGAGTGAATCCCTTACTGGTGCTAAATCCAAATTTGTATATAAAGTCGAAAAATTAAAAACCTCAACTGACTCGAGATTGAGGTGTCTCATCTCATCTTAGAACTCCAAAGTAGAATTAATGCTCCAGAAAGTGTGAATACCAGAATTCTTCTCAATTGCTAAACAATATTTCATCAACTGTTCCCTAACAACTTGTAAGTCTGAGTTAACTATAACCAACAACTGTTAGGTGGTATATTGCCTGGCACCAGCTATAAACTTATACTTGTACGGGTTCTTATGAAGTTTGGGGGTCCAGAAAAGCCGAGGAATACAAAGATTCACCTCTTTGTATTTAATACTGAAATTATTAATTAAAACTTCCTTGTGCCCAGAGATAATATCCTGGAGCGAATTATGACAAGGAACATATGTGCTATTTCCTATACCAGTGAAAGTAACAGTATCAATGCCGAACTCTCTTCATAAAACCTCCACATAAAACTTTTTACAGATAACAATAAAATTATTAGCAGCCTTATCCGCAGGAGCTATGACGTATCTATCATGTAGATCATGAATATCTTTAGGAACATTCACCTTCTTCAACACTGATTTAGACCGACCCAGTGAAAGCAAGCCCCGACTACTAAAAAAAACTTCATCCTATTTCCCAGGACTTCCACAACTCTATTAAACCATGAATACCAATCAACAACCATCTCAACAACATCAATATTTCAATTTCGAAAGTAATCTTAAAAGTTGCAGTAAAACAATGGTTTAAAAGTCCAAAATGTACAATGTGTTTTTTTGTTTTTGTTTTTTGTTTTCATACAAGATCGAGGCTCCTGAAAGAGCTAACATAAATCACAAAAAAAACGGACACATAAAACATATAATAAAGGGAGCAGTAGACAAGATGGGGAGAGAGGGGGAAGCACACAAGCACAACATTTGAGAGCAGGGACATCGGGAGATCTGTGGGAGGGAGGGGGCTTGGGGGGAGGAGGTGTGGGAAGGGGGGGGATTGTTATATTGAAATATTGATTGAAAAGCCTTCAGTGAACTATGAAGTAAATGTTTCCAGGTTCCACGGTCAGTGTGCAGTGAGCCTTGTGTCCCTGGAACACGGAAGATTGCACGTAAAGGAGAACCGTTCTGCTGCTTTGACTGTGCCGACTGCACGAGTCGAGAATATTCCAATGGAACAGGTTAGTTTTTCCTTCCTGTAATGATATAATATCGAGGATGCTTGGAAAAATGCCTTGTGATCTTCCTGATGAGGTTTAGTGCGCCCAAGATAGCGCTTTAGGACCAACTTTGTTTTGGTCACCATAATTGACCTCTATTGTTCCCTAAATATTCATTTTTACCGTTTTGCTGTTATTATGCAGAATGGCTGACACGTAATCCTTGTCTACAGTCGTGAAAAACAAGTTATTATTGGAACGTTCATTTCAACACAGGGAAGTTCAAGGATCAGTTCTGAAAATAGCAGTGTAATATTCTGGCCAGTTCAACTCATGGGGCTCCAAAGCCGTCATAACCTGTGTTTGGCTGAACCTATATCACAAATGGCATGCAAAGCTGCCCGAACCCAATGGGATTTTCTCTCGAGCCAAATCTATTGTCAGATATTCATACCTCTGCAGGGTGCATAATCCTTTCATCCTCTGGATTTTTAGATACAATTTTATCTTCTTCTTCTTCTTCTTCTCTCCTCTCCTCCCTTTATAATGGGTGAGGTCAAATGGCACCAAGCTTCTGCCCTGCCTTGACAACGATACTCCACTTCCCTCTGTCCTCAAACAACTCTCTCCATTCTACAACCACCCCACCTTACTGATTCCCTCCTCACACAATCCTCCCATCTCAACCGTGGTCTACCTCTTTTCCTCCTACCTTGTACACTCAACATAGCCACTCTTTGGCATTCTTTCTTCCCCCATCCACACCAAATGAACAGCCCATCTCAGATGGCATTTCACCAATCTCCCAATCTAGCTCATCTGCACACAAATCTCCTCCCTCAGTTCATCCATTCTCCTTCTATCCACCCTCTTCACTCCCGCATTCCTCCTGACCCATTTTTTTCCCACAAACCTGCAGCCTCTGTTGTTGTCTCTCTGTCAGTGCCATCATCTCCAGACTGTAAAGGTAGGCCGGTGATACACATGGCATCAGAACCTTCCCTTTCGATTTGCTTGATATCTTTCTGTCTGCCATTACTCCCTCTACCCACTCCCACACATTTGCACCCACCTGAATCCTCTTCTGCACCTCTGCCTCGGAGGTACCATCCCCGGTCACAGTTCCCCCCAGATACTCAAACCTATTTCCCTGTCTGATCTCATTCCACTCTATCCTGATATTCATTTATTTTCTCTGCTACCCAACCCACATCACCTCAGTCTTCTCCATACTCATCTTCAGCCCTTCCTTCCCAAATGCCTCCTCCCACTCCCACTTACCGCCTCCTCCTATTGGCACTTACCGCCTGACAGTACAGGAGCCCAAACCCAGTAGTAGCATACTGAAAGGCTGCTCTGTCAGCAGGTGTATAATACCTCCATCTCCTTTAGTGCCATGTTGTGCATTACAGGGATGGGTGTCCCTGAAGCGGATTGGGGTGGGCCACTGGATAACTGGTGTTATGGCACAAGGTCATGTAAGCGTGCTTATGTCTGGTGTTGCTGTGGCATGTACCTTGGGGGTTGGCTTTCATACTCAGGTTCCCTCGCTTTCCACTCGCCCAGTATTTCCTCCATCTCCCATCCACTCTTCACCAGAACAGCCAGATCATTTGCATACAGCATCCTCCCAATACTACTCTGCATGCTCGCCTTACTGTTTACCAGCTTCGTCACCATGATAAACATGAGTGGGCTGAAAGCGCTTCCCTGCCTCAAACCAATGTTAATGCCAAACTCCTCCGACATCCTAGGACCAACCAAAACTCTTCCCTTCATTCCCTTGTCCATCCATTCCATCAACCTAACTTCTGCTTCCTGCACTCCCATCCATCTCAGTGTCGCCATCACCATCTCTCTCGGGACAGTGTCGTTGGCCTTCTCCAGATCATCAAATCCCAATGCCATTGGACCTTGCACATCCAACTTCTTCTCCACCAGCTGTCTCAGCACAAACCTCTCATCTACCGTTCCCCTACCCTTTCTAGAGCCCCTGCTGTTTTTCTCCGATATCTATCTCCACACTATACCTTATCCTCCCGTCCAGAACCCTCTCCAGCACTTTAGGCATAACTAAGGAGTGTAATTCCTCTGTACTTCCCCGGATCTTGAACATCGCCATTCCCTTTCCATATCTGCACAATTAACCCTGTCCACTTATTGTCTGGAAATGAATCCTCTCTCATACATACATCCAACAGCCTCTTCGTCCAACTGACTCTGACTTCTCCCACTGCAATTTTCATCTCTGTACATACCTCATCAATGGCATACTGCAACACTGCAACATACTGGTGCTCTTCCCTTCTTCATCCTCTTCAATGCTGTCTGCACTTCATCTTCCGTGATTTCCACCAAACTCACCTTTTCCCTCCACATAAATCAGTAGCTCCAGCTCACCGTTGCTTCCTTCCCAGTTCAACAGCTTTTTGAAATATCCTTCCCACACCTTCAATACTGCACCCCTCTAGTAGCCTCCCGGCACCATCCTTAATCACCTTCATGTCCTTGGTAATCCCATCCCTGTCATGTGCCAATTTATAGATCACCTTACTCCCACCATCCTCTTTCAAATTTTTGTAGACCTACTCTTCCATATCATTCTTCGCCTTATCCACAGGGCTGCTTTCTTCTTCTGCCCAAACAGGTGCAGCAACCCTGCATCCGGCTGCCTCCCTCCATCCTTGATCTTCTCTATCCTCTTCCAAACCTCATTCAATTCACCAACTGTTTTCCTGTTTCCCCTGTCCACTGTAATCGGTTTCTATCCCCTGATGATGCACCCTTTCCTGATGTCCTTATACACAACGCTTCTGCAATTTCCCTAAATGCCCCTCTGTACTTCTTTCATTCCTTGCCCATACCTTCCGCTATTTCACTATGTTTCTCATACCTGCCCTCACCCTCTCCTTGTACTCTACAACTTTTGCATTACACTGCCCCCACCAAATAATCTTCCGACAACTGCTCTTAACCTCCCTCCTTTTCTTCATCTGTACCACAAAGACCACATGCATGTTCTGGGTGGTAACATGCTATCCCACCACTGCTTACAAGCCTTAACCCTCAACACTGTTGCTTCCTTACAAAATCCAATTCTGTTTTATGCTGTCCACTTCTATAGTGCCTTCAGAAAGTATTCACACCCCTTGACTTTTTCACATTTTGTTGTTACTGCCTGAATTTAAAATGGAATAAATTGAGATTTATTTTGTCAATGATGTGCACATAAGTCTTCTTATTATAATAGAGCAAACGTATATGGTTATGTATGTTTGTCTGTTTGTATGTATATTTATATGCGACCAAAACGTCTTCTTCAAATAAAATTAACACCCTCTTAATTACGTTTAGACTGCTGAGACCCCTCAGACCTCTATGATGACCCTTTAAGTCCCCCAAGATCCTTAAGACCACCAAGACCCCTGAAGACCCAAAATACCATTAAAGACTCTGAAGACCAAAAACACCCCAAAGACCCAAAATAACATTGAAGGCCCTGAGGCTCAAAAGTACCCTGAAGACCCAAAACACCCCGAAGACCCAAAACACCCCAAAGACCTGGAAAACCCAAAATACCCCGTAGACCCAAAATACACCTGAAGACCCAAAAGACCCCAAAGACCCAATACACCCCGAAGACCCCCAAATATCCCAAAGACCCAAAACACCCCATAGACCCAAAATACCCTTAAAGGCCCAGTGGATCCAAAAGTCCCTAAAGACCCAAATGGCACCGAAGACCCAAAAGACCCCGAAGACCCAAAAGACCCCAAAGACCCAAAAAGACATAAAGACCCTTAAAGACCCAGAGTAACCAAAAGACCCTTAAGACCCAAAAGCTCCTGAAGACACCAAAGACCCCAAATACCATTAAAGATCCATAGGATCCAAAAGTCCCCGAAGACCCTGAAGACCAAAAACACCATGAAGACCCCAAAGACCTTTAAAGACCCAGAGGAACCAAAAGACCCTTAAGACCCAAAAGCCCCTGATGACACCGAAGATCCAAAAGACCCCAAATACCCAAAATACCCCCAAATACCCAAAAGACCCAAAATACACCAAAATGGTCAAAGATGCCTATCCCTTTGAAATGATGTGTGGAGAGGCGAGCGGAGCGCGCCGAGTCATGCTAGTACCCCATAATGTCAAAGTGGATTTTTTTATTAGAATTTGTTACAAAATAATTTAAAATTAAAAGATGAAATGTCTTGCGCCAATGATTGCTCGGTGCTCGACACTGAGCTCGGTGCATCAAATTTCCTTTGATCATCCTCAAGATGTCTCTACAACTTGATTGGAGTCCACCTGTGACCAAGTCACTTGGTTGGACATGATTTATAAAGAAACACCTTTCTATATAAGGTCCCACAGTTGACAGTCAATGTCAGAGCAGAAACTCTACCATGATGTCCAAGGAACATTACGCAGAACTCCGAGATAGAATTGTGAGGAGAAAAGGATCCGGGGAAGGGTATAAAACAATTTATAAAGTGTTGAAAGCTCCCAAGAGCACAGTGAGCTCTATCATTAGGAAATGGAAAGAATATGAAACTACCCAGACTCTTCCTAGAGCTGGCTGTCCAAAAAAACTGAGCAACCGGGGTAGAAGGACCTTGGTCAGGGAGGTGACCAATAACCCAATGACCACTCTGGCAGCATTAGAGTTCCGTGGCTGAGATGTGAGAATCTGTTGGAAGGACAGCAGTCTAGGCAGCACTTCACAAATCTAGGCTTTATGGAAGACTGGCCAGACGGAAACCACTCCTGTGAAAAAGGCACATGACAGCACGCCTGGAGTTTGCAAAAAGGCATGTGAAAGACTCAAGAGTATCAGACAAAATATTCTGTGCACTGATGAGATGAAAATTGAACTCTTCGGCCTGAATGCAAATCGCTACGTCTGACAGAAACAGAGCACAGCTCTTCACCCATCTAACACCATACCTACAGTGAAGCATGGTGGTGGCAGCATCATGCTGTGGGGATGTTTTTCAGGAGCAGGGACTGGGAGACTTGTAAGGATAGAGGGAACAATGAATGAAGCCAAATAAACGCAAATCCTTGAGGAGAACCTGCTTAAGAGTGCAAAAGACCTTAGACTGTGGCGAAGATTTTTGTTCCAACAGGATAATGACCCCAACCAGACAGCCAAAATAACACTGGAATGGTTTCACAACAAGAACGTGAAAGTCCTTGAGTGGCCCAGCCAAAGCCCAGACTTGATTCTCATTGAGAATCTGTGGAAAGACTTGAAGATTGCTGTTCACCTACGCTCCCCATCCAACTTGACAGAGCTTGAGCAAATCTGCAAGGAAGAATCGGAGAAACTCCCCAAATCCAGATGTGAAAAGCTGATACAGACATACCCAAGAGCACTTGAAGCTGTAATCACTGCCAAAGGCACTTCCATGAATTATTGACTCAGAGGATTGAATACTTGTGTAAATTAGACATTTCTGTATTTCATTTTTCATTATTTTCTAAATATTTGTGAAACATAAATGCCACTTTGCCATTATGGGTTATTATGTGCAGATCTGTGACAAAAAAATCTCAATTTAATCCATTTTAAATTCAGGCTGTAACACACCAAAATGTGAAAAAAAGTCAAGGGGTGTGAATACTTTCTGAAGACACTGTATCTATCTATTTATTGTTGACACTATCTATCTATCCTGTTGACCCGAGTTTTCATCAAGATTGTAAATTTTAATCTTCATGAAATGTACAATTTGCTGTATCAATGTAAAACTTTGGGGGGGGGGGGGGGGCGGATTTTGCATGTATCGTGCTACCCATGACGTCTTCTTGTTACTTGCAAAATCGAAGATTTTCAAGTATATTGGTCGGTTGCGTTTGTGGTTCTGTCCGTCTGTCTGTCTGTCTGTCTGTTTGTCACCGGCCTACAGGTCACAATTTTCAACCGATCTTCATGAAACTTCACCAAATGGTAGAGTTGGTCAAAAGGAAGAAGCCTATTGTTTTTGGCGTCAATAGGTCAAAAGGTCAACATAGGCCAAAGGTCACCAACTTTGCCAAATTTCTAAAATCCTCAATTTTCATCCGATTGACTTGAAATTTGAAGGGGACTTGCATATCTGTTCGCTGAATTCAACCACCAAGTATTTTTGAGGTCAAGATAGGCCAAAAGGTCAACATAGGCCAAAAAATCAACATTGGCCAAATTTCTAAGATCCTAAATTTTCATCCAATTGACTTGAAATTTGAAGATGACTTGCATATCTGGTCACTGAATTCAACCACAAATTATATTTTAGGTGAACATAGGCCAAAAGGTCAACATAGTCCGAATTTCTAAAATCACCAATTTTCATTTGATTGACTTGACATTCTAAGAGGATTTACATATATGGTCACTGAATTCAACCACCAACTATTTTTGAGGTCAACATAGGCCAAAAGGTCAACATAGGCCACGATTTTGAATCCTCAATTTTCAGCTTATTGACTTGAAAATTGAATAGCATTTGCATATTGAGTCACTGAATTTGGAAATGAACTATTTTTGAGGTCAAAAGGTCAAAGTTCAACTCAAGGTCAAATTTTAAAAATCATAAATTTTCATCTACAAAGCCATCAATTGTCAACCGATTGACTTGGAAATTGAACAACATTTGCATATCGAGTCACTAAATTGGAAAACATACTATTTTAAGGTCAAAGGTCAACTCAAGGTCAAATTTTACAAATCATCAATTTTCATCTAAAGATCCGTCAATTCTCAACCGATTGACTTGGAAATTGAACAGCATTTGCACATTGTGTCACAAAATAGTAAAACCAACTATTTTTGAGGTCAAAAGGTCAAAGGTCAACTCTAGGTCAAACTTACAAAATCATCAATTTTCATCTGAAAACCCATCAATTTTCATCCGATTGACTTTTTTTGTATACAGAGTCGAGGCTCGTGAAAGAGCTAACATTTATCAAACAAACAAATCAAACAAACAAGTAAACAAAGTATATAAAAATGGGAGCGGTCGACAAGATGGGGAGAGAAGGGGAGGAAGCACACAAACACAACATTTGAGGGCAGGGACATCGGGAGATGTGTGGGAGGCAGAGGGCTTGGGGGGAGGCAGGATAGGTATAAAACGTAAGGACACCAAGGACTTCCAGGAAAGAAGACAAAAGTCACCTCAAAAAAGTGGATTTGGGGTGAAATTAGCGGGGGTAGAAAAGATCAAGGTTTTGGATTGGGGAAGATAAGAGATGGTGGTGAACAGCCGTTTTAAAGACCTGGAGGGAGGAGTGGGATTGAAGAGAATTAGGGAGTTTGTTCCAGAGGTGGGAGAAAAGAGTAATGAAGGAGTGAAGGTGAGCAGAGAGTCTTGATTTTTGCAGTTTAACCATAAGAGGCTTGCAGGCAGATCTTGTGCAACCTGCAGCAATATTTGGGGGACAGAGCCCAGAGAGAGCTAGGGGAGCAAGGCCGGAGAGGAGTCGGTAGAAGACGGAAAGACCACCAACCTGCCTGCGGTGAGTAAGGGAAAGGCCCTCGGAGATAGCGTCATCGCGGGAGATTCCAATGATTCTGAACGCTTTGGTTTCAACAACGTGAAGACGAGCTCGGTGTGAGGCAGGAGCACCAGCCCAGAGGGGAGAGCAGTATTCCATTGAGCTGCGGATGAAAGCCTTGTATGTGGTGAGGAGCTCAGGTGTGCCAAGGAAGGACTTCGCACGACGGAGGATGCCCAGTCGGCGACTGGCTTTGGAGGCCAGCTTGGAAATATGAAATAGAACTTGAAAATAGAACATCATTTGCACATTGAGTCACTAAATAGGGAAACTAACTATTTTGGAGGTCAAAAGGTCAAAGGTCAACTCAAGGTCAACCTTCCAAAATCATAATTTTTCATCTGAAAAATCATCACTTTTCCTCCTATTGACCCGAGCTTTGATCAAGATTGTCAATTTTTATCTTGATGAAATGGACAATTTGCTGTATCAATGGAATTTTTTTTCTTGGGGGGGGGGGAGGGGGCAGATTTTGCAAGTATCGTGCTCCACGTGACGTCTTCTTGTTTATTTATTTGTTTGTCTTCTTGTTTATTTATTTATTTATTTATTTATTTATTTATTTTTTATTTATTTATTTATTTCTTTATTTTTTTATTTTTTTTTATTTTTTTTATTTATTCATGCATTCATTCATTCATTCATTCATTCCATTGGCTAAGGCTTGTAATGGGGCCCATTTTATACATGCTGTAAGAGATAATTTTCTGTTGGTGACAAACATATCACGAGCAACTTCCTGACCAATTAGCGGCTCCCTTATAGAACACGTAATGGTCGGTCGGTGTTGCCGCTAATTGCTCTGGAAGTGTGAGTGAGGCTTTTGCTGTGTGCACGCTTTGATATACACACTAATTGCTCTGGAGGTGTGAGTGAGGTTTTTGCTGTGTGCACGCTTTGATATACACACTAATTGCTCTGGAAGTATGAGTGAGGTTTTTGCTGTGTGCACGCTTTGATATACACACTAATTGCTCTGGAAGTGTGAGTGAGGTTTTTGCTGTGTGCACGCATTGACATACACACTAATTGCTTTGGAAGTATGAGTGAGGTTTTTGCTGTGTGCACGCTTTGATATGCACACTAATTGCTCTGGAAGTGTGAGTGAGGTTTTTGCTGTGTGCACGCTTTGATATACACACTAATTGCTCTGGAAGTGTGAGTGAGGTTTTTGCTGTGTGCACGCTTTGATATACACACTAATTGCTCTGGAGGTGTGAGTGAGGTTTTTGCTGTGTGCACGCTTTGATATACACACTAATTGCTCTGGAAGTATGAGTGAGGTTTTTGCTGTGTGCACGCTTTGATATACACACTAATTGCTCTGGAAGTGTGAGTGAGGTTTTTGCTGTGTGCACGCTATGATATACACACTAATTGCTCTGGAGGTGTGAGTGAGGTTTTTGCTGTGTGCACGCTTTGATATACGCACTAATTGCTCTGGAAGTGTGAGTGAGGTTTTTGCTGTGTGCACGCTTTGATATACGCACTAATTGCTCTGGAAGTGTGAGTGAGGCTTTTGCTGTGTGCACGCTTTGATATACGCACTAATTGCTCTGGAAGTGTGAGTGAGGTTTTTGCTGTGTGCACGCTTTGATATACACACTAATTGCTCTGGAAGTGTGAGTGAGGTTTTTGCTGTGTGCACGCTTTGATATACACACTAATTGCTCTGGAAGTGTGAGTGAGGTTTTTGCTGTGTGCACGCTTTCATATGTACACTAATTGCTCTGGAAGTGTGAGTGAGGTTTTTGCTGTGTGCACGCTTTGATATACACACTAATTGCTCTGGAAGTGTGAGTGAGGTTTTTGCTGTGTGCACGCTTTGATATACGCACTAATTGCTCTGGAAGTATGAGTGAGGTTTTTGCTGTGTGCACGCTTTGATATACGCACTAATTGCTCTGGAAGTGTGAGTGAGGTTTTTGCTGTGTGCACGCTTTGATATACGCACTAATTGCTCTGGAAGTGTGAGTGAGGTTTTTGCTGTGTGCACGCTTTGATATACACACGAATTGCTCTGGAAGTACGAGTGAGGTTTTTGCTGTGTGCACGCTTTGATATACGCACTAATTGCTCTGGAAGTGTGAGTGAGGTTTTTGCTGTGTGCACGCTTTGATATACACACTAATTGCTCTGGAAGTGTGAGTGAGGTTTTTGCTGTGTGCACGCTTTGATATACACACTAATTGCTCTGGAAGTGTGAGTGAGGTTTTTGCTGTGTGCACGCTTTGATATACACACTAATTGCTCTGGAAGTGTGAGTGAGGTTTTTGCTGTGTGCACGCTTTGACATACACACTAATTGCTCTGGAAGTGAGTGAGGTTTTTGCTGTGTGCACGCTTTGATATACACACTCCACTCGACCCATCCTTGCACACGCAACAAAAGGCATGATCTGTAGAAGTATTAGCCCGAGATTCACGAAAGTTTTTATAAGCTTTCTCACTCAAAATCGTTCCAAAATGAGTCGAAATGTTATGTCAGTTGATGAAGTTTTGAACTCAGATGAGGAATGTATGGACGATGATGATGATGATGATGATTATGGTAATGAGTGATTTTTGAGTCGGAGAATGCCTTTTCTAATGGGGAAAATGAAACTGACAATGCTGACGGAGTTCGCAGAGGATTTGGTAGGGGGCGTGGCCAAGGTCGGGGGTGTGATCGAGGGTGGTCATGGCAGAGGTCATGGCAAAGGACGCAGTGTAAGGGATAGACAAAGGCCCATTGTTCAATTATTTGATTGAGCAATTGAAGCATAACGATTCAAGTTGCAGATTGTGAACTTTAACTTGATGAGGGAATGACCCCCACTAAAAACAAGTTGTTGTTCAAACAGTACATAAAGGACAAGTCGATTCATTGGGGGAATCAAGACTTTTCTACTATGATAGTGAAAATGGGTATATTTGCAATGCTGAAATTTACACTGTGAGGAGAGGTGATGCCCCAGCTATCAATAACCTTGGGATTACAGGGAACTTGGTTGTCCGAATGACAAATTCTCAGGACAGCATTATTTGCTGTACACTGACGGATTTTACACCTCAGTTCAGCTGGTTGAGTATTTGATCATAAAACAAGGGATAAGGATTAAGGATGTGTAGAACTACTTCTTTTTTTTTTGTATACAGAATCGAGACTCGTGTAAGAGCTAACACATTGAACATGAAAACATGCACAGACACATAAAGCATACAATGAAGGGAGCGAGAGACAATAGGGGAGAGAAAGGGAAGCACACACGCACAACAAAAGAGAACAAGGACGTCGGAAGATCAGTGGAAGGGGGAGAGCTTGGGGAGGAGAGAGGGCTACACGGTATGAAGCAAATGAACACTACCAGGAATTTCAGGAAAGAAGTGAGGGATTTAAAGAGGCGGATTTGGGGTGTTTTAACGGGTGTTGAAAAGATCAAGGTTTTGGATGGGGGAAGATAAGAGATGGTGGTGAACAGATGTTTTAAAGACCTGGAGGGAGGAGAGGGATTGAAGAGTGTGCGGGTGTTTGTTCCAGAGGTGGGAGAAAAGAGGAATGAAGGAGTGAAGGTAAGCAGAGAGTCTTGATATAGGCAGTTTCATCAGTAGAGGGTTGCTGGCAGATCTTGTGCTTCCTGCAGGAATATTTAGGGGGCAGAGCCCAGACAGAACAGGGGGAGCAAGGCCGGAGAGGAGTCGGTAGAAGACAGAAAGACCACCTACCTGCCTGCAGTGAGTGAGAGAAAGGCTCTCAGAATCAGCTTCATCGTGGGACATTCCAATGATTCCGAATGCTTTGGTTTCAACTGCATGAAGCAGAGCTAGGTGTGAGGCAGGAGCACCAGCCCAGAGGGGAGAGCAGTATTCCATTGAGCTGCAGATGAAAGCTTTGTATGTGTTGAGGAGCTCAGAAGTGCCCAGAAAGGACTTCGCATGATGGAGGATGCCCAGTCGGCGATTGGCTTTTGAGGCCAGCTTGGAAATGTGGTTTTCCCAGGAAATATCATGGCAGATAGTGAGATCCAAAAGCTTGAGCGACAGAACTTCTTGAAGAGGATTGTTCAGAAAGTAGATGGGAGGGTTGTCCAGTCGATCTTTTCGGAGAAACAAAGTGAGAGTGTGAGATTTGTCAGGATTGAAAGACATGTTCCACTTGTTTGACCAGTTTGTGATTTTGTCCAGGTCTGCAGAGTGAAGAGGCTGCTGCTGCCGATCTGAGGGTTCGGATATGGAGTGGTAGACAGTGGAGTCATCAGCAAAGAGATAGACAGGATTTTCCAGGGAGTCAGAGAGATCATTAATGAAGACCAGAAAAAGCACAGGGCCCAGAACACTGCCTTGGGGAACTCCAGCCTGAAAAGGAAGGGGAGAGGAGAGAATTCCATTCAGGGCCACACGTTGACTACGACCAGAGAGGAAGTCCGCCAGCCATGCATGGAGGCTTCTATGGATACCATATGAGGAGTGTTTGGTGAGCAGAGCTGGGTGCCAGACCGTATCGAAGGCACGAGATATGTGAAGGGAGACAGCTCTGATTTCCTGTTTGGCATTGAGGACCTCCATCCATTGTTGAGACAGCAGAAGCAGCATGTCCAGCGTAGAATGACCTGGTCTGAATCCAAATTGATTATCCGACAGAAGACTATGACCAACAGACGATACTTTCTCAAGACGTATATAGAGAAACGATTAAATGCAAGAAGGAGAATGGGAAAATCTATTCAATGGGACTGTTGCTGTTATCGTTTGGCGTGACAAGCGGCCTATATATTTTGTCACATCAATCTATGTCGCTTCCCCTCCTGAGTATGTTCAGCGATTATGATAGTACTGAAAAAAGAAAGATTCGTGGTGCTTGTCCAAAAGCAGTGAAGGCCTATAATGCTTGTATGGGCCGGACAGACAAAAAGGATCAAATTAATTGATTGCAGATGTGCCGCCACCCCTATAAATGGCCATGGCGCTTGGCAATAAAATTCTTCATGTGGGTTGCATACAATCCATACATAGTGCTTGGTTTCACAAAGCCCATGCTCCTCCAAACAAGAGAGTATTCACTTTCCATTTGTTTATAGAGAAACTATTGTGTTAGGAAATTGTAGGAGATGTTCAATCTATTGGAACGGAAATTTGTAATCGGCGTTCAGTAGAGTTTCATGACGAGCGAAAACTGAAACTGGATGCCCAACATTATGTAGAACATGACGTTGCAAGACAATACACAGGTGCACGCACAGTGAAGAATTATTGTGCATCGGAAAGCCAAGCCGGGCAATAACTGCTGGTGAACCACAAAGTTATTTGTATTCACCACAAAGTAGAATATTGGTGATAGACTCAAAAAAGAAGAAAGTAAAACAGTCTAGGATTGAAAAAATCATTTATCTATATAATAATACCGTAAGGACTCGACTTTGTTCTCCCTTTTACGCTGCACCCAGTGACCCGATGCCCACGGCACTAATGGATTTACGATCTACGAACCGCGCTCTTTGTTTATCACGTACAGCCATACTCCAAAAATCTGAATTAGCCGACGTTGGGGCCCAAAAGCATCCGATTAACTGCCGATACGACGCCATCTTCTGACGCCATCGTATTGGCATCTGCTGGGCGAAGGCGAAGCGAGCCGTCCGCTGATTGGACAGGCGAAGCCGAAAGCAAGCCGTCCACTGAGTGGACAATCCAGAGCATGCATTTGTGCCGGTGTCGGCGATCGTTGTTCATATACGCACTCTTCATTCTCATCTTTCTTCCTAACTCTTACTCGGACAAGCAATCCCCTATGCCATCCATAATGGTACACTCTATCCATACACCACATCCTCCCTTCCGTGGATGTTGCACGGGTTTCAGCTAGTTTGTAATAACAGGCTAAAAAAACATTTTTACGATCAGAAAGCCGAAATATAACAAATTTCTACTTTTTAGTGTTTTTTTCACCAAGGAGCTGAAAGGTGTCTAACTTTTCTGTTTTATTTGAATAGATTCCCCAGAGTGTTTCCGATGTTCCACTTACTATTGGTCCAATGAAGATAAAAATGGCTGCGTGCCCTTGCCTGAAGATTACCTTGCGTTCACGAACCCTGTAGCCCTGGTTATTGTGAGCTTCATTTTACTGGGCGTTCTGATTATAGTCATTGTGGGAGTTATCCTGTTTCGTGGTAGGGATCTACCTGTGATGAAGGACACTGATGGACGTGTTGTTGTTCTGTTCCTCCTGGCTCTCACGGTCTCTCTTTTGAGCTCTTTCTTATTCATCGGAGCTCCAGATGATGAGAAATGCCGTATACGTGATCCACTTGTTTGTGTGGGCCTCACATTTGCTATTTCCTGTTTATTGATCATGGCATGGAAACTTCAAACACCTTCAGGTGAGCAATTTACTTATTCCATTGGATTTGTTCGATAATAAATTTGCAAAATGTTTCAAGTTGTTATAACAATTTACTTGTCAAACGATGAGTGTATAGTCGCTGTCACCTGTAAAGTGACATCACCTGAAGTATTTATATACCTTAGTGAGCCAACACACTTGAGGGTGTAATGTAGAAAATGGCGTTATTCGTCTTTATTCGTGCATGTACATTCCATGCATCCATTAGATTATTTCACCAGCTCGCTATCATAGGATATTACAATGAGCATGTGCAGTTACCTTTCACCGAAAAGCATCACTTTTGGCTCCGAGTTTGTGAGCGTCCGCTCCGAGTCTGGGCGGTTGTCAGTTCAAACCCAGGCCAAATCGTCTCAAAAACTTTTTAAAATACAATGTGCTGGTTCCAAGCTTTACGTTTAGCAGTTTAAATGTTAAGCGTATGGACAATCCCAGAGGTTGGCATCCATGGGGAGGAGGAAAATCCTCTTTTGGAAATGCCCCGCTGAGTGTGGTGAGAAAAGCGGTGCCATTGTTGTGACGTCACAGGTACCCAGATTACCCCGCAAATTGATGACACTTCTCCCAATCTCAGTGGCTGTTTGTCTCATCGAGCAGTCTTGTGTTATATTACGTATGTTCTTCTGTAAGTTAATGGGTGTCTATGGCTCCTCCACAACCAAAAAAAACTAGAACGGCACTCTTCAACATAACGGCGTCGACTGATATGCCCCCACCCACATTATTACATCATTATAATACTTGCATCAAGTTTGATTTAAATCCAATAAGCTGTGCCCAAGTTAGCACAATTCTACCTGACATGACCTCTGGCCTTCGACCTATTGACCCCAAAGTTTCATCAGTTCATGTTTACATCATTATACATACCTGTACTAAGTTTTAATTTAAATCCCTTCAGCTGTTCACAAATTCTCACATTTTAACTTGACATGACCTCTGACCTTTGGCCTTTGACCTTAGGACCCCCAAAATCGAATCGGTTAATCTTTTCATCATTAAACATGTCTGTACCAAGTTTGAATTGGATCACTTCAGCCATTCTCGAGTTATAGACCCATTACAGACTTTGACCTCTTCACCCCAAATTCTAATCATTTAATCTTTACATCATTATACATAAATGTACAAAATTTAAATTAAATCACTTCAGCTGTTCTCAAGTTATAGACCTATTACAGATTTGACATTTGACCTTTGACCTCAACATCGAATAATTTCATCTTTACATCATAATACATGCCTGTACTAAGTTTGAATTAGATCACTTCAGCCGTTCTCGAGTTATAGACCTATTACAGACTTTGACCTTTGACCTCTTCACCCCAAATTCTAATCATTTAATCTTTACATCATTATACATGCCTGTACTAAGTTTGAATTGAATCACTTCAGCCGTTCTCGAGTTATAGACCTATTACAGGTTTGACATTTTACCTTTTCACCCCAAATTCTAATAATTTCATCTTTACATCATAATACATGCCTGTACTAAGTTTGAATTAGATCACTTCAGCCGTTCTCGAGTTATAGACCTATTACAGACTTTGACATTTGACCTCTTCACCCCAAATTCTAATCATTTAATCTTTACATCATTATACATTCCGGTACAAATTTAAATTAAATCACTTCAGCCGTTCTCAAGTTATAGGCCTATTACAGACTTTGACATTTGACCGCTTCACCCCAAATTCCAATCATTTAATCTTTACATCATTATACATTCCGGTACAAAATTTAAATTAAATCACTTCAGCCGTTCTCAAGTTATAGGCCTATTACAGACTTTGACATTTGACCTCTTCACCCCAAATTCCAATCATTTAATCTTTACATCATTATACATTCCGGTACAAAATTTAAATTAAATCACTTCAGCCGTTCTCGATTTATAGACCCATTACAGACTTTGACCTTTGACCTCTTCACCCCAAATTCTAATCAATTTAATCTTCACATCTTTATACATTCCCGTACAAAATTTAAATTAAATCACTTCAGCCGTTCTCAAGTTATAGACCTATTACAGACTTTGACATTTGACCGCTTCACCCCAAATTATAATCATTTAATCTTTACATCATTATACATTCCCGTACAAAATTTAAATTAAATCACTTCAGCCGTTCTCAAGTTATAGGCCTATTACAGACTTTGACATTTGACCGCTTCACCCCAAATTCCAATCATTTAATCTTTACATCATTATACATTCCGGTACAAAATTTAAATGAAATCACTTCAGCCGTTCTGAAGTTATAGACCTATTACAGACTTTGACCTTTGACATCTTCACCCCAAATTCTAATCCTTTAATCTTTACATCATTATACATTCCCATCCAAAATTTAAATTAAATCCTTTCAGCCGTTCTCGAATTATAGACCCATTACAGACTTTTACCTTTGACCTCTTCACCCCAAATTGTAATCCTTTAATCTTTACATCATTATACATTCCCGTCCAAAATTTAAATTAAATCACTTCAGCCGTTCTCGATTTATAGACCCATTACAGACTTTGACCTTTGACCTCTTCACCCCAAATTCTAATCATTTAATCTTTACATCATTTTACATTCCCATACAAAATTTAAATTAAATCACTTCAGCCGTTCTCAAGTAATAGGCCTATTACAGACTTTGACATTTGACCTCGTCACCCCAAATTCTAATCATTTAATCTTTACATCATTATACATTCCGGTACAAAATTTAAATTAAATCACTTGAGCCGTTCTCAAGTTATAGACCTATTACAGATTTGACATTTGACCTTTGACCTCAACATCTAATAAGTTCATCTTTACATCATTATACATGCCTGTACTAAGTTTGAATTAGATCACTTCAAGCCGTTCTCAAATTATAGACCTATTACAGACTTTGACCTTTGACCTCTTCACCCCAAAATCTAATCAGTTCATCTTTATATCATTCTACATAAATGTACCAAATTTTGTCAGAATCCCATCACTCGTTCACAAGTTATCACGGTAAAAGTATTTTTTAAAATCTAACATGACCTCTGACCTTTGCCCTTTGACCTCGAGACCAAAAATGCAATCAGTTCATATTTACCTCATTATACATAACTGTGCCAAGTTTGACTAAGACCCCTTTAGCCGTTCTCAAGTTATCGCGGTAAAGAAAACCTATCACGGTGACGAAAACCTATCGTGGACGGCCGGACGGACAGACAACCTGAAAACATAATGCCTCCGGCGACTTCGTCAACGGAGGCATAAAAACCCTTATTGATCCGTACATTTATTCTGTGAAGTCTATGATGTCTGCACATGTTTATGTGTTTAATATTATTTATCTTCCATGCTCCACAGTTGGTTCGTTGTACAAGTTTAAGTTGCTCAATGATCAGTTCATGGTGATACTTTGCCTGATGCCACAAATCATATTTTGCCTTCTGTGGGCTTTTGTTGGGAATCCAAGACTCGTACGTAACGCAGAGATCCGTCCCAATACGGTAACGTTAGAGTGTGGAGGGACATCGATGGCCTGGCCAGTCGGTTCACTTTGCTATCTCGTTTTTCTTATCATTTCCTGCTACGCTCTTGCGTTCAAGGCACTGAAGTTGGATTTTGTTCACAAGGAACCAAAGTTCATTACTTTCAGCATGACTGTTTGCCTCCTCGTGTGTCTGGCATTTGTTCCAGCTTACAATAGCACACAAGGAACATTCAATCTCATTACAAAAATATTTACTATCATCGTTACATCGTTTGGATTGTTGGGATGTATCATGTTACCCAAATGTTATATCGTCTTGGTTAAAGGTGATAACTAGATGGTGGAACCTTTTGTCATATTTTTTTTCTTTGTAACAACATCTTCTAAATCAAGCTGGTGTGTATTGGAAGAAATATTTCTTTCAAGAAAAGCAAGAAGTTCAATCATTGTTTGTGTTTTCTCACTCTTTCCCTTGTCAATATCAGATATCTGAAATCAATAATGAATATTATCAGTTTTATTTTGAAATCAACAAATTAGTTCCTTTCTTTACCAGTCATTCAACCTTTCTGTTTTCTTTGCTTGAAAATCAACTTAAAAAGACATAATTATTGATAAATATTTTTATGATTGTGGAAATTGTACTCATATTTACATCATTATTTTATTTACTGTACCTCCTCCACCGAAGGTAAGCAGAAGTTATCTGTTCATCCCTGTTTGTTTGTTACTCATTAAAAAAATATTTGACAAGCATGTTGGTCTGCAGTGTCTTTGTTTGTTTGTTTGTCTGTCATGATTTTTGGCCACAGTTTTCAAGCAATCGTTTAGAATGATTATAAATAGAAATCAAAATGTTTGTGTATGTAGGTGACCGGCCAAGGACACAACGCACAATTTTGGTGAATATATTTTAATTTTTTAACTCGTCAATCAACGGAGAAGGGAATGTTAGGGATATTTTCCTGCAGTAGTATGTAATGGATGAACCAAAAATTCAATGTCCATCAACTTATCAGAAGAGAGTCACAAATTTTAATTCCCGAGGAGGATAACACTTTCTGTCTTCAAGAAATAAACAGCAAGAAAACAATAACCCTTATCAAACCAAGGAGAGCATGGTACAATTCACAAAAACACACAAGGAAGATTTACAACAAATCCTAGATCAAAGTCCAGAGTGAAAATCCTGGTACAGTAGGGATGCACAAATAAATATCATACTAAACACCAGCATGCACAGTATACAGTTAACATACAGAATCAACCAGCCAAGTGAAGTATCCTGGCTATTTGGTCATTCGTTCTGATTTTTTATACAGTTTCAAGTGGGAGGAGCATGTCGAGGGGGGAGGAGCGAAGAGAGGGGAGGAGAGCAGTAGGATTGGTTGGGCAAAGTTTGGGTGGGAGGAGACAAGTGGAGGGGGGAGGAGCGAAGAGAGGGGAGGAGAGCAATAGGATTGGTTGGGCAATGTTTGGGTGGGAGGGAGTAGGTGTCGAGGATGAGGTTGCCTCCCGCTGAGAGCAGGTTTGCATCCCAAATTATTTCTGCTTTTCCATTGTCTCCTGCAAAACACCTGGAGCCCTGTCTCTCTAATCCCTTCAAGAACATCTGAAGGTCATTCTCAGTGAAGTGGATATATCTTTTACTCATTTTTGACACCACAAGAACAAAGCCCACTTACTTTATTTCAAAGCACATTTTTAAACAATATTAACCTTAGTCACAACCACATAATTACAGCGCCTCCATTATTATACCATATTACGAATTAACACACTAGCAACATGGGTTTTTTTGATAAGTCATGTTAAAACTTCAAAATAAAACAGTCACTTCAATAGCTATGGCAATCCCCATCTTTTTTCAATCTGCAAACAAGCGATTTATCCGCTTTCATTGTTCGACTTTGCAATAATTACCAAGTACTTTACTTATATAGTTCAGACTTCATGCTGAGTCGATTACACACAGTTACAATGGAATCTTGCTTACCGAGCACATTGGTAAGCAAACCTTGATGATCTAGTTAGACATTGTGGCACCAGTTGTATCATTTAATTATTTACCAAGAAAACAATATCTTTTCTCCAACTTGCTTGTATAATTCAATAAGACACTCGGTCCAACATCACATTATTTTCCAAAAAACAGCCCATCTGTATTACATATTCCCCTCAGTTAGAAAAAATGATTTTGCCATGGCAATATGCGATCTGCCATTGCCTTATACTAAGAGTTTTACTTTTCTCGAGCAAACGATTCTGGGCAGTGCCGGAGATAACTTGCCAACTGCAGGGGGATCCCAAATTTTCATGGAAACCACAAAAAGACACCTGCAGACTCGGATTGGAGGGTTGAGGCTCATAGAAATTGCTTGCTTCATAAATTTACACTTCCATAACTCTCCTCTGGTCCTGTATCCAGGACCACAACATAGAAGTGTTCAATTTAGTCATCTCAGTCACAGGTTGACCCTGTTTTGAGGAACAATCATTCAGAATTTTAACCCTGCTTTCACAAATAATTCCTGTTCCATTTTTTTC
This sequence comes from Myxine glutinosa, assembly GCF_964187855.1. Classification (NCBI taxonomy): domain Eukaryota; kingdom Metazoa; phylum Chordata; class Myxini; order Myxiniformes; family Myxinidae; genus Myxine; species Myxine glutinosa. The sequence continues at coordinate 198,166,753 of NC_136263.1, read as the reverse complement.
CCCTTCAGTCCTCAGGTTAAATTTTCCCAAATTCACCTGAGGATCCCTGTCCAATGGTTCTCCACGGACATACCTTCTTGTAGCCCGGGCAGATTTTTTAACATGTGAATAAAGGTCTCCAACATAGGCCATTTGCTTAGCCCATTGTCTGGCAGTATCCCTTATTTGTGATAGCAGTGCGTCCAATTGTTCTTTTGGTTTCCATGTCAGGAACCATCTAAATAGTGAGGGGAAGTATGAGAGTGTAACATCAAATGGAATCAATACAGATCAATCATGCACATCTCTCGGAAAGTCTCATTGCGACTTGGAGGTTTGGGAGATGTAGTTGCAAAGAATTTAGCAGTGAAGCATTTCGTAACTAGTGCCGGTATGCATTTGATAAGGCACAATACAATATAAATCACAAAAAGAACGGTGCAAATGAATTTCAGTATAGAAGCACCCCAGCCTCCAAAGGTACCGACTAGCCAAGATGTGATTCCCCATGTGTCTTTAAAGTAATTATGCAATTTTGCCCCTTCGTTCTTGATTTTTTTTGTTAAATCAGTAATACATTCAGAGTTGTCTGGAATATAGGTACAGCATTCTGAGCCAATGATGGCACAAGTTCCGCCTTTTTCAGAAAGCAATATGTCTAAAGCCATTCTATTTTGCATAACAACGGTCCTCATTGCTACCATTTCAGCATTTATTTCCATTTCAACTTCAGCAGTTTCATTGGCAAGCCGTTTTTTTTTTGTTTTGTTTTTTTTGTTTTGTATACAAGATCGAGGCTCGTGAAAGAGCGAACATTAATCACACAGAAAGACAAACCGACACATAAAACATATAACATCGGGAGCGGTAGACAAGATGGGGAGAGAGGGGGAAGGACACAAACACAACATTTGAGAGCAGGGACCGAGAGACATGGAGACATCGAGAGATCTGAGAGAGGGCGAGGGCTTTGGGGGGGGGGGGCATGGGAAGGGGGCGGTGGGAGAGGTATAAAACATATGGACACTGCCAGGACTTCCAGGAAAGAAGTTGGAATTTCAAACAAGGTGGATCTGGGGTGAATTAGCGGGGGTAGAAAAGATCAAGGTTTTGGATGGGGGAAGATAAGAGATGGTGGTGAACAGCTGTTTTAAAGACCTGGAGGGAGGAGTGGGATTGAAGGGAGTGAGGGAGTTTGTTCCAGAGGCGGGAGAAAAGAGGAATGAAAGAGTGAAGGTGAGCAGAGAGCCGAGATTTCGGCAGTTTAACCATCAGAGGGTTTCTGGCAGATCTTGTGCGACCTGTAGGAATATTTGGGGGACAGAGCACAGAGAGAGCTGGGGGTGCAAGGCCGGAGAGGAGTCGGTAGAAGACAGAAAGACCACCTACCTGCCTGCGGTGAGTGAGTGAAAGGCCCTCCGAGATAGCTTCATCGCGGGAGATTCCAATAATTCTGAAAGCTTTGGTTTCAACAGCGTGAAGCCGAGCTAGGTGTGAGGCAGGAGCACCGGCCCATAGGGGAGAACAGTATTCCATTGAGCTGCGGATGAAAGCCTTGCATATGGTGAGGAGCTCAGGTGTGCCAAGGAAGGACGTCACACGACAGAGGATGCCCAGTCGGCGACTGGCTTTGGAGGCCAGCTTGGAAATGTGGTTTTCCCAAGAAAGATCATGGCTGATGGTGAGACCCAAAAGCTTGAGCGACAGAACTTCTTGGAGAGGATTGTTGAGAAAGTAGATGGGAGGGACTTCCACCAAATAACTCCAAGTAAGAAAGAAAAAAGCGTCCGCTGAACTGCCGTTACAACGTTCAGCGCAGAGCGATGTATCCGCTTTCATTGTTCGACTTTGCAATAATTACCAAGTACTTTACTTATCTAGTTCAGAATTCATGCTGAGTCGATTACTCACAGTTACAATGGAATCTTGCTTACCGAGCACATTGGTAAGCAAACCTTGATGACCTAGTTAGACATTGTGGCACCAGTTGTATCATTTAATTATTTACCAAGAAAACAATATCTTTTCTCCAACTTGCTTATATAATTCAATAAGACACTCGATCCAACATCACATTATTTTCTAAAAAACATCCCATCTGTATTACATATTCCCTTCAGTTAGAAAAAATGATTTTGCCATGGCAAAATGCGATCTGCCATTGCCTTATACAAAGAGTTTTACTTTTCTCGAGCAAACGATTCTGGGCAGTGCCGGAGATAACTTGCCAGCTGCAGGGGGATCACAAATTTTCATGGAAACCACAAAAAGACACCTGCAGACTAGGAATGGAGGGTTGAGGCTCATTGAAATTGCTTGCTTCATAAATTTACACTTCCACAGGGCTAAAAACAATATTGCATAATATCTCAAAAAGTTGTCTTGATTTGGACAAAACTTGGTGAACAGGTTGGGTGTCTAACAAGGACGAATCATTTTAACTTCGGTGAAGATCAGAACCCGGATCTAGATACGATAATTTTTAAGTGATGCTGCCCTAAGTGATGCTGCAAAATGCTGCCCTGTCTTCTAGCAACCATTGAAGTTGGTTTTAAATACCTTTAGTCAGTGCAGTATACTGTTTATTCTACCAGGTGAGCAGCAGGGGTATTGCTCCTATGTTTCAATGTTGTTTTCTAAATCATCCACTTTAATGTGCTTTACTTTGTTGTTACGGTGTAGCCCACAGGGTAAAGCTGTCCAGAACAGTGTTTGTATATCCTTAGGGACCTAAGGACAATCAGAGCTGAGGATTTGGTCACATGACAGGGGTGATGTGATGTCATTACATCGGTACGCCGGCTGACTCCACACACCGCCATTTTGATTCCTATGCCGTTCAGGCCAGACACATCGTTGAACCTGTCATGTATCACAATCTGCATGCTCTACCTTTACGTTTTTCATTCAGTGTGAAACACAAACAAACCGATTGTTAAAATGACCATCAAATATCGAAAGCATCGGCGTTATGGCTCTTCCAACAACACGGTACGTATAGGCCTTAGGCTTCGTGTCTTCATGCCTCACCTTTAGGCTGCTTTGGACAAATTAAGCCCAGGTTTATTAATACAGTAGTATCGTTTCAGTCATATAGTTTTTGTAATAATAATAATAGTAATAATACAGTAAATATAACCATAACACTTTAATCCCAATCTCATGAATGCAAAGTTGATGGATTGAAGTGGTGTATGGTGCAGGCATCAATGATAAGCAGTGTACGGTACTAATAATTGCTGAATTTAGGAATTAGCCTCGGTTTTTGGATAGTAATATCATTTTCGTAATAATGATAACGTAACGTTGATATTGTAGTAAATCTAATCGTAACACTAATCCCTTCGTAGTGACTGCAATGTTACTGGAGGTTGAAATATATCATCTAAATATCTATAAAGCTCAGTTGACTTTTTGCTCCACCAAATAACAGCGAAACGGAGTTGAGTAAAAGGGTGAAAATTCTACAGATGCTGTGATACTACCTCTGTCGGTTTGAATGTTTGAAAGAGAACGTCTGGATCAATTTTTGAATTAAATTTAAATCCCGATTTATATATATATGAGGTGTGTTCAAAAAGTATCCGACCTTTGTTCATAAAAAATACTCGTATCCAGATACAACAAACTTATACTAATGTCCTTCAAAGTAGTCCCCTTGGGCTGCCACACACTTCTCCCAACGGTTCTGCCACTGTCGGAAGCAGCGCTGGAACGCCTCTTTTGGGATGGTGCGCAGCTGGTCCATCGCATTCCGCATGATGTCTTCTCTGGACTGAAATCTGGTCCCTTTCAGGGGCATTTTCAGCTTGGAGAAAAGCCAGAAGTCACACGGAGCTGAGTAGGGAGCCTGACGAAGCACAGGTGTGTTGTGTTTGGCCAAGAAACTCTGTATCAAATGTGAAGAATGGGTGGGTGCGTTATCGTGATGGAGCTGCCAATTGCCCGCTGCCCACAGGTCCGGCCGTTTGCGTCGCACAGCGTCACAAAGGCGACGCAGAACCTCTTGGTAATACTCCTTGGTGATGGTTGTGCCGTGTGACATGATGACATTTGATCTTCATTTCAACAATATTGATAGATAAAGGTGATATAATATAACAAATATGATGAAACATTTACATTTTGTAGTCCATTGTATAATTTAAATAAACATAAATGCAAATTTCGCATGTGGAAAAAGTAAGTACACCCCTACATTTATCACTACTTCAAATACCTAAAATTAGAATCAGGTGCACCAGCTCAGGTTCAAATGATTAGAACATCGTTAGAGACGATCTTGGAGGAACCTGTCTTATTTAAACCTCAGATATTTAGTTTGGTTTGCTCTTTGTTGTTGAAGTGTGCGGCGTCACCATGTATAGATCAAAAGAGCTCTCTGAGGCCTTCAGAAAGAAGGTTATAGATGCCTACGAGTCTGGGAAGGGATTTAAAAAGATCTTCAAACAATTTGACATCAATCATTCGACTGTCCGGAAGATCATCTACAAGTGGAGAAGATTCCAAACAACTGCCAACTTGTTCAGGCCAGGCCGCCCCAGCAAGTTCAGCCCGAGAGCAGACCGCAAGATGCTGAAAGAAGTCTTTAAGAACCCCAGAATATCATCACGGGACCTACAGGTAGCTCTTGCCACTGTTGATGTCAAAGTGCACGAGTCTACCATTAGAAAGAGGCTGCACAAATTTGATCGACATGGCAGGTGTGCCAGGAGGAAACCTTTGCTGTCCAGAAAGAACATCATGGCAAGACTAAAATTTGCCAATGAACACCTAGGCAAAGACCAGCACTTCTGGAACAATGTGTTCTGGGGAGATGAGTCAAAGGTAGAGCTATTTGGCCACAGTACCAGAAGACATGTTTGGCGAAAACCAAAGACAGCATTTGACCACAAGAACCTGATACCAACTGCAAAGCATGGTGGTGGAAATATTATGGTTTGGGGCAGCTTTGCTGCATCAGGGCCTGGGCAGCTCACCATCATAGAATCCACTATGAATTCTTCATTGTACCAGAGGGTGCTTGAGGATAATGTGAGGCCATCTGTCGGAAAGTTGAAGCTCAACCAAAGGTGGACCCTGCAACATGACAATGACCCTAAACATACCAGTAAATCCACCAAGGAATGGCTGAAAAGAAAGAAATGGAGGGTTCTGGAATGGCCAAGTCAAAGCCCGGATCTAAATACCATCGAGATGTTGTGGGGGGATTTGAAACGAGCTGTGCATGCAAATGTGCATGCTGTGCAACAATTTTTTGTTGAATAAATTATTGCAAAGTCAATTTTTCATTAGTTTTTCTTCAATTAGATCACCTTTATCTATAGATACTGTTTAAATGAAGATCAAATTTGATATGTCCACATATGTTAAAAAGATTTTAAAAAACATTTCATGGGGTGTACTTACTTTTTCCACATGCGGAATTTGCATTTATGTTTATTTAAATTATACAATGGACTACAAAATGTAAATGTTTCATGATATTTGTTATATTATATCACCTTTATCTATCAATATTGTTGAAATGAAGATCAAATAGCTGTATGTTGAAATATGTTGAAAAAGTCATAACTGTACATGGGGTGTACTTACTTTTTCACGTGACTGTACATGTTTTACCATTGTGAAACGATAGCACTTTTTTTTTGTTCAGTCCCTCCATTTTAGGATTTTAGGTAAGCGTAAGTATTGGATCCAGAAGCTCACAGACAAACAATAGGTAAACCTTTATGATTCTATATTGAATATCCCTGGTGTAGGGCTAGCGGCTAGGGTGCCGGCTTAGGATCCAAGGATCCTGGGTTCGAATCGTGGTCGATCGCTGAATTTACGCCAGGGGGGTTGACTCAGCCTGTCATCCTTCCGAGGTCGGCTAATTGAGTACCAGTTCACTGGTAATTCCCTGTTTGTCGTTAAAGGCGGCAAAAAGGGTTGGCGTCAGGAAGGGCATCCGGCCGTAAAACATTGCTTCAAATAGGGGACCGAAAAACAACAACAACCACGGTTCCCGAAAAAGGCCAACCCCCGCTTTGCAGGGAAAAATGGCCTCTAAAGGTGGTTATTATATATTTATTTATTGAGATAGAATGTTAACCCTCTCTTTTCCTGTCCACTATAGAATGTCCACAACACCTCTATACCACCAACGTACAAATGTGTGAAAAACAGAATTTAATTCCAGTATTAGATGTCAAAAAAAAAATTCCACAGAAGAGTCAGTTCATCAATTATTTTAGAAAACTATTTTTAATGCATTCTTATTAATATCTGAGTCGTAGTCAATGAAACATTGTAAACCATTATTTTTGCTTTCCTCAAACATACGAAGGGAAGTTCTTTATCTGATGATATGAAGATTAATCAAAATCAAAAACTAAAAACAAAAGAAAACCCACTTTATCGGAAAGAGAAATCATTGGATGATTATATTGTTGAATTGTGGGAAGATGTTTTCAGATGCACCTGGGACGGATTTGAAATTGACCTTCCTCTTTGCTCAGGCGAAGAATCACTTGATAATGTATATTCACGATTTACAGATGTTTCCAATTTATTTTGTTTCATACTATGCCGACCAGGCTGTGTATGTTGTAGCATACGCGTTGATGGACATCCAATCATGTACACCCCAAAACAGTCCAATTCAAAATGGATCGTATGAATCTAATTGAATTGAATCTAAAATGAATCTAATTTCACCCCAAATCCACTTTTTTGAAATACCAACTTCTTTCCTGGAAGTCCTTGGTGTCCTTGTGTTTATACTTCCCCCACCTCCCCTCCCCTTCCCACGCCACCTCCCCCCAAGCCCTCTCCCTCCCACACATTACCGATGTCCCTGCTCTCAAATGTTGTGTTTATGTGCTTCCCCTTCTCTCCCCATCTTGTCTACCGCTCCCCTTTTTATATACTTTGTTTGTTTGTCTGTTTGATTTGTTTGTGTGATAAATGTTAGCTCTTTCACGAGCCTCGATTCTGTATAAAAAAGAAAAAGAAAAAAAAAGTCTAACAGCAGTGTCGCTGGGCTTGTAAAATATTATAAACGACAAAAACATATGATTAGGTTTTTAAACAGTCGTTAAACATATGATTAGATCTACTGTAATCTATATACCCCACAGGGGGTTGGCTCATTTACCAAGCAATTTACCAATGCCAATAATTTACCAATGTTCATTTACCAAGCAGCTAACTAGCGCTTGCCAAACCAGCCGTTCCATAAGGGTTTTGAATGGAGTGCTTGCTCGAATGCTTAAACCACTTGGCGATCTCTCCACAAAAAACTTGGTAAATGAACACACATCCAATGTTCTTGAGGCCCGACCATAGATTGACTGTAATCTATATACCCCAAAGAGGAATGACACTTTCTGAAGCTCCCGTAGTGAGTGGGTGTACTCGTAAATTAAAATGTCAATCGGTGGAGTCAACCGTCGTAATGACATCATCGACATCATCAAAACTTTTTGGAAAATTGAAAAAATTGTTAAAGTTGAAAAATGAACCATAGTGAACCATATTGAACCATATTGAACCATAGTTGGGGCAAAGTGAGCCAGAATCAACATTTTCATACTGTACTTATTGAGTATATTTTAAGGGCATAACGTAACGAGATTTCCCTGTGTCGTTCGTTATTCGGCATTGTACAGGAAGAATTTATCATTTGGAAGACCTGGTTCAAACTTCAGGTGGAAATGTCACAGCACAATACATCACATGGTACAAATGAGTCACATAGATGAATTCAACAGTGAAAATACATAATAACACAACATTATATGTCTATACCTATGTCCCCTTATTTTACAAATTAATTTATCATTGCTTGGTTTGTAAGGAACCACGACATTGTTTCTGTAAGAGCACAACAGTGCACGATTTCTATCTTGAGTCGGTGAGAAATAAAATAATTTGGTCAAGGTGCCAGCGATAATTCGCCTACTCTCTCTCCTTCTCAGAAAACGCCGTAGAATTATTATTTTGTTTATGATTTCTCCGACAATGGGAAAGTGATACAAATGGAAAAATAATTTTCAAAAATATTGGACATTTTGACTCTGATGTTTCCCCTTACAAAAAAGCCTTCTGTGAGTAGTGATGGCTTCTACTGGAATGATGGGAGTATGAAGGCAAGTTTACTGAGTTTATTTGTATTAACTAGTACACCCGTTCACTATGGGAGCGGCAGGGGGTCATGTTACATACAATGTAGAGGAATACCTATTATATCTGTGCAGATTTTTTTTTTAATTATTCTTCCACCCTGTTTTTCACGTCTGAAAACATTAAAATCAATGTTCTCTGCAACCGTTGGTCCAATTGCCACGAAATTTTTACCAAGTGATTGGCTAGACCTCTATCATTTTTTACTGCTAATTATGACGTCATAAGTCACGTGGTTTGGGCGCCATATTGGAAAAAACCTTCAACTTTTTCCCCTTTATATCTCCGAAGGGTTCAATGGAAAAAATGGAGTCGTGGCTCATTGTAAAGAACTCTGCATTGGGACCAAAAAATATGCTTATTTCCGATATTAGAAGTGTTAACGTATGAGGTTAGAATTCAACAAATAGAACCCGTGGTCCCACGAATATGGTATTTTTTTACATGACCTTTGTAAAAAAAAAAACACAAAAAAAACGTTCAAAATAATTTTGACGTCATAGGTCACGTGGTTCAGTCGCCATTTTGTTTTTCGAGAAAAACACTAAAAACCCTTTTCTCCTAAACGGCTGAACAGAACAAGCCCGACATTTGCATGCACAATCGCATACCCATGACAAACAAAGTTTGGGGGCTGTGACGTCATAGGTCACATGGTTTAGGAGTTATGACGTTTTGAAGCATGAACTTTAAAACCTACCTCCACCCCTCCCCCTCCCCCCCCCACCACCTTTCCACATAACATAACAGTATGTTGAATCAGTTTTCGAATGAAAAGGCTTTACCAGCTCAATAACATCAATATTGTAATTTATAAAAATTGATGTCTAATTGGCTCTCAAATAATGATTCGAACTCCATAATTGATAGTGCCGATTATTGATCTTTGCAGTTGCACATCGTCAATTAATAACCTCCAGAAAACATGAAATAAATGTTTTCCAGGTTCCACAGTCCGTGTGCAGCGAGATGTGTATTCAGGGAACACGGAAGGTTGCACGTAAAGGGGAACCTTTCTGCTGCTTTGACTGCTTCCCATGCACGATTCAAGAATACTCCAATGGAACAGGTTAGTTTGCCACACTGTCATTACGTAACTTAAAGGATGCTTCGAAAAATGTCTCATGATCTTTCTGTTGATGTTGGAATTACTAACCTGGTTTTTGGAAAACTTAGTTGACCTCTATGGTTCCTTGGGTATTCCCCAGTACCATTTTGAGGAAGACACCACTATTTGCAGAACAGTAAACATGCTTTTGAAAAGCAGGTTGTTGGATGATACCAATGTACATATTTAGTGGAAAACAGACATTATTTCACTCGGTGGAAGTTGTCTTTGAACATGGAAAAAGTCAAAACTCTCCCTTCTTTCTCTCCAGAATGACCAGCTCTCAAAGCAGAAGTGTGATCCCTGGAGCTCCGCAGCATTTCTATCTCTCACAACTGCATGTTGACAGGTCATATTCCTGAACTGACTTTCAGACTGGACAACATTTCAGACTATCTTGCGATACTCAACAAAGAGAAGTCCATCCTGAGTCATGAAGAGCTTAACAGGGTGCAAAAAGCTTTCACCTGAAGTAAAAAGGAGTATGGCTCCATACTTGCACCTGATTCACCTGTTTTCTAATGAGCTCCTTGGGAAATGGTCTCGTATAATGCTCTTTGTATTCTAGGCATCTCTAAGCTGGATGACGAATTCCAGTGTATTCTACACATCCACAGCAAACAGATTCAGGGAATCTCACTTTTCTATCCCTCACTTCAGGCCTAATTCTACCTGTCCTTTCTTCTTTCAATCCACCTGAAGCCTCCCCTCCATTCCCACCCCTAGGTAGTAGTTTCTTTCCTTCTAACAATACCACACTTTATGGTCTGCTGTCTGTGGAATACAATGCCACCTTATGTTCTGGCTTTCTCTTTTCATCCAATCCCACAGTCGTTGCATCACCCCCAATGGATATCGCTCTTCTCTACTTACAGTTAAGGCTGGAGCAAGACGAGGCATCCTTTTATTTTTGCTAAGTATTGTTTTTCGTATTATGTCATGACCTCTCCAAGCTTTGTCAGTGCTCTTATCCTCTTCATGGTACCACAGAGGTGCACATTCAACAATCAGCAGGGGCTTCCCTCTCTGCTGACATGCAAATAAACAGATAATGGTCTTGCAATTGAAGCATGTCATTCATTCCAGACAAATCTCTTTCCATGTGTTGTGGCATCTTTTGGACACCTTTCTTAGCAAAACTCAAGCAGACTCCACGAGACTCACTCAGTTTCAATCGAGATTTATTACTAATCTTGCAGAGAGTATTTCACACGAAAATACAGTTATACTTTACAGACAAAATACGACGCGTCGTTCCATGGGGAGAATTCTCCCTCGCAGCCTCGGAGGGTCCTGTTAAATAGATCTCAGCTGCTTTGATCTCTCTCCATTGGAATTTCGAAGTCACGTAATCCCAGCCATTCCGGCACCATACTCCATATGTTTATCATTACGGAGGACACAAAGAACTGATAAGATCCCTCCCCAAGTCCCACTAATGGAGGGATACATTCCAACTCCGCATTCACATCCTTGGAGGTCACTGGGTCATTTCACAGATGGTTGGCTGCTTGGTCGAGGTCCTTTGCACATTTCCTTACATGCTTTAAGAACAAAATTCACATTGAAGTACAATTTAACTAATATTTATAAATTGTATTATAAATATGCATTATATATTTTATAATCCACATGGGTCAGAAACAAATTTGAATTTGACTACCTGCATAACTCGCCGACCCTAACAAATATAGAAATCTTCTATACATGATGTTTCTGGGGATGGTTTATCAAAATTTACTCACGTATCCTTTTAGGTAATCAACCACTGCAATTTTGTGGCCTCACCATTAGGAAGTTTGTTCCACAGGTGGGGAAAAAAGAGGAACGAATGAATGGAGGTGAGCAGAGATCTTGGATTCAGGTAGTGTCACCAGAAGGGGGTGGATGGTGGACGGTGTGTGGCCTTCAGAAACCTAGGTGTTGAGAAGTAGGACAAAGCATGGAAATAGCAGAGGGTGGAAGGCCATAAAGGAGGCAGTAGAAGATGTAGAGACCACCGACGTTTGTGAAATGGGAAAGTGATAGGCACTTTGACTCAGCCTCAATGCTGGAGTTTCCAATGATCTTGAAGGCCTTGGTTTCTATGATTTTAAGCTGAGCAAGGTGTGAGGAAGGGGAGCCAGCCCAGAGGGGAGAGCAGTACTTCATCATGCTGTGGATGAAGGCCTTGGAGATGGATTGGAGTTCAGTTGCGCCAAGGAAGGACATTGTACAATGGAGTATGCCCAGCCGGCGACTGACTTTGGAGGTCGACTTTGAAATGTGGTTTGCTCAAGAAAGATAATGGCTGATAGTGAGACCCAGGAATTTGAGTGACTGAACTTCCTCAATAGGATTGTTAAGAAAGTGGATGGAGAAGATGAGAGGGTGTTGGGAGGGAGGGGTTGCCAGATGAATATTTCAGAAAGAGATAATGAGTGTGTCGGATTTGTCAGGATTGAAAGACATATTCCAAGTGTTTGCCCTGCTTGTGATTTTCAAGGTCTGAAGAGATGTAAGTGGCAGGCTGCAGCCTGTCTGTGAAGGATGAGGGATGTCATGGTAGATGGTGGAGTCATCAGCAAATAGATAAAGGGGATTTTACAGAGAGTCAGAGAGATCATTGATGAAGATCAGGAATATGACTGGGCCCTGTACACTGCCTTGGGGTGCTCCAGCCATGGCAGGGAGAGGATATGAAAGGATTGGCTATTGGCTATGAGAATAAAAGAAGTCTTTAAGCCATGTGTGGAGTCAGCCTTGGCTGTCATACGCAGAGAGTTTGGAGAGTAAGACAGGATGCCAGGCTGTTTCAAAAGCACAAGATATGTCCAGGGAGACCACTCTGATTTCCTGTTTGGCATTGAGGACCTCCATCCATTGTTGAGACAGCAGAAGCAGCATTACCAAGGTGGAGTGACCTTGTCTGAAGCCAAATTGATGATCTGAGATGAGGCTGTTGGAGAAAATGGGATGTCATATCGACTGCAGTGATGGATACCATGACCATGCTGATTACTAGAAGTAAACTGATAGGTCTGTAGCTAAGGGGATCCGTTTTTTTCCTTGTTTCTGTAATGCTGAGATGTTGGCTGATTTCCAAGCAGATGAAAGGTCGTGTAGGGCAAATTCTAGGGTGAAAAGGGCAAAGAGCAGATGTGCAATGGCGGCAGAGCAGGATTTTAGGACATGTGAGCTGATGCCGTTAGCCCCGTTGTAGAATCAGTCAAAGGTTGACAGAAACTCGTCCCCCTTCTCAGGTGCAAAATATAGTTTGGCCAAGAGCAGTTGGGTATGACTCTCTCCCCAAAAAGGTTGTTTTAAACTAAGTTTGTAAGCAAAAGCAAAAAGAGTTGTGATCAAAACACTTGACAGAGGGAGTTAACCCCAACTGATAGAGGGAGTCCATCAATGCAGGAGAGGTAGGGGTTTCCTCCTTACTGAGGCTGGAATTTGAGAGGGCCTTGAGCTGGAGACTTTTCTAATCACCTTTGTGGACCCAAATCATGTTCTTGAAGACCACAAAGTATTGTGGGCATCCACGTGAGAACACCAACACTGGTCGGAAGATTGAGAATGAACAGAATGAGGAAGTTTGTTGCACATTGACCCCTATAATCACAGCTGATCCCAAATCAAAAATGAGAGTGGTCTGGATGGAATGGAAAGCAAAACACCAATCTGCAACATGTAAATGTTTTTCAACCTGGCACTTCCGGACTGCAACAGCACTCATATCTGGGACTACCTTGCACAATATTCAGAATTAGATGGTTTCAACGGAATTGTGGCAACCTATGGGGTGCGTTGGGTAGGATTTCACATGGTGTCTTGATAAACTTGAAGTATGCTGTTCAATAACTAGGGCAACATCTGATGTCCACAGCTATATAATCTGATTTGGTTGGTCACTATATGTATACAAGCTTGCATTGGATTCAGTGGTATTCACACCCATCAGTTTGAAATGGAAGCCATTTGTGATAGTTCAAACTTTTCTATGATTGGTTGACTGGTGTCATCACCAACACAAATTAACTTCCAGTGAAATGTAAAATTTAGTCTCCTTTTTATATCGCTGGTCCCATTTCATTTTTGATACATATCTCACATATATATACTATGACATAAACTTCCTCTTATATATATATATATATATATATATTGTTACGGACACGACTTTGATGTTATGGTGGGCCGGGCGGAATGGCCGCCGTGTTCGCACAAGTTACCCGATTATACTCGAACCTTGGCCGAGTCGCGCTATGCTAAATCAATTGAGGAAAGGACACAACGGCTGGGTTTAAAATGACACGACACCAGGGGTACGGTTCTCAAGACCTCCGGAGGAGGTTATAATATTGCGGAAGGTTAGATTACAGGGATGAGAGAGACAGCATAGAAAGATAGGCACTTAATTACGGTCTTATCTTAGCCCCGACAGACGACAGATAAATGGGACAAGACTGACTCACACGGGGATTGATGGCAAGGAAGGCGGGTAGTCGATGGCTCAAGGTGCACCTTGGCTCAGGGGCAAAATCGACCCGGTCTGGTCCAAAGATGCGGGAGGTCGCTCAGCGCTCGGAGGTCGCGACTTGTCTTTCCAAGCTGGGGGCGCATCTGACCTCACGTCCGGTAAGTGGCTGCGCATATCCGGCGGGGAGTGACACGCCCTCGGCTCGTTAGCTCCGCCCCAGATGGAATTGGCCCGCCGCTTCTCACTGGCTGCGGGGGGTTACCGGGCTCCGCCCCTGACGAGGAGCTGACAGCCAGCCCCTTCGTGGTAACCCCGTGGAGCGCATGGGCAATGGCGGCTAACCAAGCCGGAGTGAGGACGCACACTCCCCGCGCCGCGCCGCCCCCAATCTCCTCTGTTGTTGTAGTTGTAGTTGTTGTTGTTGTTGTTGTTGTTGTTGTTGCTCCATGGGGAAGATGGGAGGAGGTATGGGGAGGTCCTAAACTCACTACTGGTGCCATACAATCACATTCTGGTGCAACGAAGAGTCAGAATTAATGGAAACGAGTCCTTAACTGACATAGACTAAGAATAACTAGCAAGATGTCCGAAAGTTGTCTACGTGAGATGCGGTGGACCTGGGCACGACATTTAATGGGGGAAAAGGGGAAGGTCGGTTCTACAGAGTGTTATTTACAGGCAATGGGACTAGGGAATGGGGGATTGGGGATAGTTGGGGAGTATTGGGGAAATAGGGGAATATTTACAAGCGGATATGGAGGCCAAATTCCATATCCGCAACATTGCACCCTTCTCTACCCTCGGGGCGTCCCGACCTGATAAATTTTTACCTACTTTAGTGTGGCACTCAGATGTAGTTCCCTCTACTATTAACTCTACCCTGAGTGCGACAGTTTTACAGATATTCACAAATGAGTAAATATGTCCCCCTGCGACGTTGCACCCTTCTCCTCACAGAAACACACCCACAGGATAACCGAATCGCGGAAAGAATTCGCAAACTAAACATACAGCCGGTAGGGAGCATTATTTACAAGACTACGCTGCTATTTACACTACGATCCAGGACCTGTTTGTGGAGGAACACATGCAGATGTTATGCATAGAGAGAGCACGCATGCCAGCATCGATACACCAACCCACGAGTGCTCTGTGGCCTTACGGCCTTTAATAATGTGCAGAGCACCCCTTCCAAGCACCAAAAGCACCACCCCAGCACCAATCGGTGCAGTCACCATTGTTCATTAAAATAAAAACAACAACCCCTAACCCTGCAGGTGTCTCTTGCTCTTCGTGTGGTGCACTTGGCCTTCTGGCTTCTTTAAAAATAAAGAAAGGCGCCAACCGCGTCCATTTCTTTATTGTGGCCGTCAGGGGGCCAACTATAAGTGGTTCACCTGTATGGCATAGGTGCCACGTTGACCCATAGGTCCATCCACGGGTGGTGCTTGGCCGCAAAAGAACTGCGGTCCATTGTGGGTGGCCACCAAAATTGCGGTCCATATGGTGTATCGATCCAGGCAGCAAGCAGCGAAAGTGCAGGCCCACAACTGCGGAGCCAGCACCTCTCTCTCCTCTCTCTCTGCCCCAAAGCCAGATCCTCGGAGGTGGGAGACAAAAGAAGAAGACAAGTGAGTAAGGTGGTAAGGGCGCAAAAGTGCACGCAATGCAAGGTAATGCACAGTGGGGGCGCATGGGAACCAGGTGAGACAGGTACGTTCCTACCGTACGCTCCCCCCCACCAGGTAACCTACATTGCCCCTCCCTTACCCCTTACTGTATCCACAAAACACAACACTACCCATAAACATCTATTTTACAAATCAACAAACGTCCCTACTGTCTTCCCCGTTCCTCCCATACACCAAATTCGTCTTCTCTCCCTCCTAACCAATCAAATTTGCCATTTTCAACTTTCATCAAAATTTGCCATCTCCAACTGAACATCAAAATTTGCCATTACCAATTCATCATCAGTCCCTCCTAAGGAGGGAGAGATGGAATCACCCCAATGTCTCATCCACGTCGTGATGCGTCTCACAAATCCAACAGCAATCCTTACTTCCTGCAACACAAAACAAAGAAAACACAGGTGTGGAGTCATCATCATCACCACAGGTAAGTGGCTGAGTATGGTGCGACAGGTTCATCAATCCTAACTATTTCCTAAATGACTTTAACAACTTTACATTACCCGGGGTCTTTCTCCGGCCAAACCATTGGCCCTCTTACACTATGGGTTCTAAAAACCAATTCCCATTGACCCAACTGTGGTGCTTTTCAATTTGGGGTCTCACTCCCCCGATTCATCTCCCGGTGCCCTCGCACAATTTCTGGGCTGTGGCGTGTACCTCTCGCAGCGGGTCTACCCACCTGCACACCTCCACCACTGCAGTTGCCTCCGAGCTTACCTGCTCCTTACCCTAACCTAACTACCTGGGGAAGGCCCTCTGGCGCTCTCCCCACTCGGTGCCCTCTCTGGCACTGGGCTACCCGGGTCCGTCCTCCGGATCCTCGGGCCCCATCCACAACTACCGGCTCCCAGAGCCCACCTGCGGCCTCACCTGGCCGACATCCTCACAGTGGTGGAGTGCCCAACCAACTACACACACTAACAGGCTACACGCCCAGCCATTTCCACAACACTAATGCACCCATTCACAATACCATTCTGCAACCGCACCACAAATGCCAATATCCAACCACAATTTACCGATACCCTCTACCTAACACTTACACTACCTGCCCCGGGTATCCGTGATGGGGGTCCACTCTTCCCCCATTCACACCTTCGCACCATGCACACCACTCCGTACCACTTACTCCAACTCTCTCCACACACCTGTACTTGCACACCTGTGCTCTCATTCTTGGTGCCGCCTGCACCCTTCTCTCCCCAAGCGCATTCGCGCTGATCCACACACTCACTACTCACACACTACTCCACACACCTGTCCAGTTGCACACCTGTGCAATCACACTTGTTCAATTTTCACACACACGGCATCATCTCAGCTAACTACTCCCTTCTGAAACTTGCGCGTCCCAGTCGTCCCTTTAAACTATTGCGCTCCCACGTCATTATCATCCACACTAATCTACCTGCGTCCCCACTACAGGTATCAGTCACTAACTAAACCTTAACGTCACCTAATGTCATCTTCGCTAGATCCCTACAATATAACCTAACCCACCCGGGCTAGTTTTCACTGCCATACACCCCATAAGCTATTGCTCCTTTGCCCCACATATGGGAAAGGTGGCAAGGATGCCACCCTTACCCACCGGGCCCATCGCTCCTCAATCCCCCAGTCCTCTGGCACTAATAAGCCCCCCTTATTCAGAGGTACTGGGTCCCGCCTCGGCATCTAAAGCCGAGGCAATCCACGGGGGCGCCTGCTCGCCGGTGTAAGGTCTTATCCGGTCGGCGTGGACGATCCGAGGGAGGGCTCGTGGCCCCATTTTGATCTTAATGACCACGTCACAGATTTGCGACAGGACGACTCCTGGGCCTTGCCAGGGGGAGGTGAGTTTTGGGCACCTTCCCTTCCGCCTCCGGGGATTAAAGAACCAAATCTTCATCCCCGGAGCGTATTGACTCCCCTGGCTCCGGTCGTCGTACCTGCGCTTCATCTTTTCCCCCGCCAGATGGAGTTGGCGGCGGGCGAAGGCATGGACTGGCTCCATGCCTTCCTCTAGGTGACGTGCGTACCCCTCCCTCGGCGGGTTAACCACTGTGTCTGGCACGGGACCGCATAGCAAGTCGGCGGGAGCCCGTAACTCCCGCCCATACATAAGCAACGCTGGACTGCATGCGGTGGCCCCGTGCTGGCTGGTTCGGTAGGCCATGAGCAAATAAGGGAGATGTTCGTCCCAGTCATCCTGACGGGTGGCGGTGAACAGTGCCAGTTGTTGGATTAGAGTTCGGTTAAATCTTTCCACCATCCCGTCAGATTGAGGTCTTAAAGGCGTTGTTCTGGTTTTCCGAATTGACAGGAGACTGCACACATCTTTTAGCAATTTGCTCTCAAAATTTCGTCCCTGGTCGGTGTGCAACTCCTGTGGAATCCCATGCCGGCACACAAATCCTTCCACGAAGGCCTGCGCTACCACCCCTGCTTCTTGGTTGGGGAGGGCGTAGGCCTCCGGCCACTTGGTGAAGTAGTCCATCACAACGAGGATGTACTTATTACCTAGGCGGGTGCGGGGTAGTGGGCCTAGGATATCCATGGCCACCCGCTCTAGGGGGGCCCCCACCTGGTGTAATTGAAGGGGGGCCCTCATCCTCCGTGCTGGTCCCTTTTTGGCAGTACAGGCGTCGCATCTCCGACACCAGTCCTGTATGTCGTGCCCCATATTCACCCAATAAAACCTCCGGCGTACCCGCGATGTTGTCTTTGTCCTGCCCAAATGGCCGCCGGGGCGGGTACCATGCACCTGTTGCAATATATCGGTCTTAAATTTGTTTGGGACTACCACCAGCCAGGAAGTTCTATCAGAGGGAACCTCCACCCACTTGCGATACAAGATGTTATCCTTCAATTCCAGAGTTTTCCACTGAGCCCAATATGCCTTTGTTTGCGCCCTGAGGGGGGTGACCTCTTCCCCATTAGGACTTTGCCCCAATTTGACCCAATTGAACACTGGCCCCAGGACAGGATCCTCCTGCTGGGCCGTGCTCCATGCCAAAGTTCCGAATTCCTCATCTGCGGTTAGTGGCAAAATTGGCCCTCTCACCCGGGTTGCCCGGACAACGAGGGTCGGGTCCGAATCGCCCAATTGTTCCCTCTCCTCGTGTCTCGCACAAAATTTGCAGTTTTCCCCCAGACAAGGACGCCGAGAGAGTGCGTCCGCATTACCATGGGCCTTCCCGGCCCTATGGGCCACATCAAAATCGTACTGCTGCAACTTTTCCAACCACCTTGCAATTTGGCCCTCTGGTTCCTTGAACCGAAGGAGCCATTGCAAGGAGGAATGGTCAGTTCTAACCAAAAATTTCCGCCCGTACAAGTACGGGTGGAAATGGTTCATGGCAGCCAGCATAGCCAATAACTCTTTGCGAGTGACGCAATAATTTCGCTCGGGCCTACTTAAGGCCCGACTATAATAACCAATCACTCTCTCCACGCCCTCCTGTGTCTGAGACAAAACTGCGCCCAATCCTTCCTGCATCCGTGTCCAGGGTAAATGCCCCGTCGCTAGTGGGGTAAGCTAGAAGGGGTGCGGATGTTAGACACCCCTTCAATTTTTGGAAGGCCTCGTGGCACTCCCGTGTCCAATTAAATCGCGTCCCCTTCTCCGTAAGCCGGTGGAGGGGACGGGCCAACTCCGCAAATTTCGCCACAAAGCGCCGGTAGTAGGAGCAGAGTCCCAAAAATCCCCGCACCTCTTTGATGGTACGTGGTGCGGGCCACTCCTCTACCGCTTTAATTTTGTCTGGGTCCGTTTTTACCCCCTCACGGCCGATCACGTGACCTAGATAGGCCACCTCTCTTGCAAACAAAGTGCACTTACTCGGGTTCAGCTTCAACCCTGCCTGTCTGAGGCACCCGAACACCTGGTCCAAATTAGCTACTGCCTGGGGGAACGTTTGGGCATGTACCAGGACGTCATCCAGGTACACCAGGCATGATTGCCATGGCATGCCGCCTAGTACATGCTCCATCAATCTTTAAAAGGTGGCGGGGGCGTAACACAAACCAAACGGCATCACAGTAAACTGATACAGTCCCTTACCTGTGGAAAATGCCGTTTTCTCCTTCCCTGCCCTATCCATTTCCACCTGCCAATACCCACTCTTGAGGTCCAAAGTCGAGAACCAATTTGAGCCTGCAACGGCATCGAGGGTGTCATCAATCCTTGGCAGGGGATATGAGTCCTTGAGTGTCACGTTGTTTAGCTGGCGATAGTCCACGCAGAACCGCGTGGTCCCATCCTTCTTTTTGACCAGCACAACAGGTGACATCCAAGGACTTCCCGAGGGCTCGATCACGCCTGCGTCGAGCATTTTTTCAACCTGCTCGTCAGCTTCCGCCCTCTTGCTCCAAGGGAGCCGTCGGGCGGCCTGACGAATAGGCCGGGCCTCACCGGTGTGGATCTGATGTTTCACCAGGCCCGTACGTCCAATATCCTCGGTGGACAGGGAGAAGAGGTCCAAATGGGACCCAACCAGTTTGTGTAAGGCCTCCCTCTGGGTACCTCCCAACTCTACGCTACTACGATTTACCATCTCGCAAATGGGATCGGGCCAATTCCTACTTGTTATTGAAGGCTCCCCCCGGGGTCGGCTCGGCTGGACGTTCTCGCCCCTCACTGTCGCGACTTCCTCAACTGGGGTGCAGCCAGCTACCCTCGTGCCCCTTACTATAGTGCGTGGTTCTGTACTCGTATTTATTACTCGGACGGCCACTACCGGTCCGTCCGTTTTTACAAGGGTGCGGCCCACGATTAAACCCGGTATGGACTGCGCTGCCACCGGTTCGACCAGGCCGCAGGACTCCTGCCATGTTGGGCGAGCTGCCCACCGGGCCGGCACTATCGCCTCGGCCCTTGGGGGGATGGTCACGGCCTCGGAAGCCTCCAGCTCCGCTCTCTCGGCCGTGCTCACTCCCCCTAACGGCAGCTCTTCTACTCCCACCTGCAGGATCCCCCGGCACAAGTCGATTTTACAACCGCTGGCAGTCAACAAATCCAACCCTATTAAACATGGGTCGCACACCTCCGCCACCCAAACATCTATCTCCCTCCTTACCGACCCTAACTTGAGGGTCACAGAACCACGCCCTATGATCGGGGCCGTTACCCCGGTAGCAAGCTGCAAACTATAATTTTGCAGGCGCTGGATCTTATCCCAGCCACCTGCGCTCGAATCAAGGACCACAGGGCTGATGATCGTGGCACTAGCTCCTGTGTCCACTACGGCGTCTACCCCCACGCCGGCAATTTTGCATCTAATTGTCAGGCTACCGGTTCCAATTTGGCCACAATAAATGACCTGTCGCGTCAATGAGGGCTCTCCTCCATCCTCTGCTGCCGAACACCGCCCTACGTGCCCGACACCTTCTAGTTTCCCGGGGTCTGGCGGGGGGGGGGGGGGGGGTGTCTGGGGTCGGCTAACCCGCTCCCCCCTGGGCGGAGTTGAGGACCTCAACCACCGGGGATCATCCCGGCGCGCGGCTCGACAGTGCCGCGCCAGGTGACCCAGACGGTTGCAGGTATAGCACCTCACCTGATAAGGTGCTTGCCTCCGGAATTCCAAATTTCCCCCCCTGTAGGTCCGAATTGGATTACCCGCTCGTGGTCCACCGCGGGCCACCTCCGGGGCCGCCTGCCATGGTCCAGGTCCCGCCAGGCGCTGGTCCACCAGCCTCCGGACCATGCCCCCAGGTCAGGACCCACGTCGGGGGCGGGCCCCCTAAGGGGTCCGCCCTCCATCGGGGGTCCCACCTGGCGGACCGCCATTGCGAGACGCTCGCCCCCCCGGGCCAGGGGCCTCGCTGCTTCCCAACGGGCCGCAGCGTCAGCCGCCTGGCTCAGAGTCTGCGGGCGCCACATGGCGAGCTGTTGCCGGAGCTCAATATCCGGGAGGGCCTGGATAAAATGGTCCAGCGCCAGGCTTTCCCGGGAATCCGCTGCCATGCTAGCATGTGCGATCCCCACTGCGCGGCGAATGTCGTGGGCAAGTTCCCCGATGGCTTCCTGGGGCTTGCGCTTTCGCAGCGCGAGCTGAGCTTTAACAAGCTCGCTCTGCTGTTCAATGCCGAATCGATTAATTAGGGCGTCGCGGAGGGCTGGCAGGGTGAGAGCACCCGCTGGTAATGCCGTCAGCACCTCCGCCGCCGCGCCGCGCAATGCGGCCACCAGGTGTACTCCACCTTCGTCCTCACCCCAACCGTTGCCCTTACACACACAGTCGAACTGCGCCAGGTACGCGCGTAGATCACTCTTGCCGTCATACGGCGCGAGTGGGACCTTGTGGGACCACCTCGTATGCGAGTCGTTGCCCGCCTGCCGGACCCCGTGCGTCGCCCCTTGCGGGGTCAGCGCGGGGCCGAACCGGCCGGGCCCCCACAGTACATTACCCCCAAGGGGCTCTCGTGCCTCCCCGGTCCCTCCAACAACTACCCCTGTTGGTGTCGATGCATGGGTCACACCTCCGCAACCCGCTACCCATTCCATACCACCACAACCTTGCTCACCCACACCTCGCACCTCTCGTTCCATACCCTCCGGACCAGCCATACACCTCACTCTTGGCCTCTCACGAACATCCGGGTCTATCTCGACCCCCAAGCTTATTAAATCACCTGGCGCATCATACGCACGACCATATTGGTCACCACTTACACCGGGTCCTCTTTCTCTTCGCTTCTCCTCCATCACCTGCGAATCCCTCATCCGGTTAATGAGCACATCATCACGATCCGAACACAGACTTTGGACCAATTCTTTTACTTCCTCCTTTATCTCTTTCCTATCCTCTCTCCGTCGCTTCTTAATTTCGCTCACCCCTTCTTCCACTTCTTCTAATTTCTGTTTCACCTCCTTCATCTCCTCGTGCGCCCCTTTAAGTTCTTCCTCTAACTCCACTTTATTTTTTTCTATGTGCTCCCGCACCTCCCGCTCTTTAACCTCCATCACCTCTACCACTTTGTTCATTTTCCTCGTCAGGTCCTCATGTACCGTCTGACACTCTTTTTTAATTACCCCTACGTCCTTTTTCATCTCCTTCTGTGTCGATTTTAAACCCTCTATTACCACTGTGTTCTTCTTTACCTGGTCCCCCAACTCCTTTTGTCCCACTGTCAGTTGTTCTACTCCCAGCGTCAACTCCTCTATACCCCCTTGCAATTTTACAGTCCCCTTTCTCACCTCCTTCTCCATGCGCTCCTTACAGTGCCTCACCTCCTCGCGCACTCCTCCGACCTCCTCACTCACACCTCTTCTGATCTCCTCTCCCATCACTTGCATCTCCTGCCCAGATGCCACCCTCATCTGCTCCATTTCCTCCCTGTGAGCATCCAGTTTGGTTTCTACCCCCATTCTAACCCCCTCTATCTGCTGCCCCATTTGTTTAACTTCCCTTTCCGCTTGGTCCCTCATGTCCCTCAATTTGCCTTCCATCCTGTTTTCTAACCCCTCTAACCCCTTTTGCATCCCTTCCATTTGATTCTCTTGAGCGGCCATTCTGTTTTCTACCCCCATTAACCCATTTCTCACCTCTTTTATCCCGTTGTCTAACCCCTCAAAATTATTGTCTAACTTCTCACTGGTACCCCTCGCTTCGTCCCTCATTACCCCCATTTGGCCCTCCAATCGCTCACCCTGAGCATCCATCCGGTTCCCCAACCGCTCACTATCAGCCCTCATTCCCACAATTTGGTCTCCCATTCGTTCCATAAGGGCCCTCATTTGCAACATAAAAAGGTTCGAATCCACCAGGGGCGCTGCCACGGTCGCGGGCGCGGTCGCCGCGACCAGCGAGGCGCCATTTTGCGCGCCCGCAACGTCGGGCGCAACGACGCTATTTTGTGCGTCTGCTACCCTCACTGCTTCGCTCTCCTCATGTCCCTCAATTTGGTCCTGGATCGACCCTGCCTCACTCTCCTCTACCGGACCCCAGCCGACTTGGTCTGCCATAGCGCGACTTTCAAAATTCGGGTTTTTATATTTTGTAATACACAATCAAATTTCGCCGTTATAATTTCGAGCGCGTAAAACGCGCTCCGGATCGAATCTCACTCCTCGACACCAATTGTCACCCTAATGGTACAATTGGTGCCATTGGTGACGACAGAAGCCTCACGTCCGGTGTTCCAAAATTTGGGCTAAATGAATTTAGTCCCAGGTCCGAATCCGACACTCCTGACACCAATTGTTACGGACACGACTTTGATGTTATGGTGGGCCGAGCGGAATGGCCGCCGTGTTCGCACAAGTTACCCGATTATACTCGAACCTTGGCCGAGTCGCGCTATGCTAAATCAATTGAGGAAAGGACACAACGGCTGGGTTTAAAATGACACGACACCAGGGGTACGGTTCTCAAGACCTCCGGAGGAGGTTATAATATTGCGGAAGGTTAGATTACAGGGATGAGAGAGACAGCATAGAAAGATAGGCACTTAATTACGGTCTTATCTTAGCCCCGACAGACGACAGATAAACGGGACAAGACTGACTCACACGGGGATTGATGGCAAGGAAGGCGGGTAGTCGATGGCTCAAGGTGCACCTTGGCTCAGGGGCAAAATCGACCCGGTCCGGTCCAAAGATGCGGGGAGGTCGCTCAGCGCTCGGAGGTCATGACTTGTCTTTCCAAGCTGGGGGCGCATCTGACCTCACGTCCGGTAAGTGGCTGCGCATATCCGGCGGGGAGTGACACGCCCTCGGCTCGTTAGCTCCGCCCCAGATGGAATCGGCCCGCCGCTTCTCACTGGCTGCGGGGGGTTACCGGGCTCCGCCCCTGACGAGGAGCTGACAGCCAGCCCCTTCGTGGTAACCCCGTGGAGCGCATGGGCAATGGCGGCTAACCAAGCCGGAGTGAGGACGCACACTCCCCGCGCCGCGCCGCCCCCAATCTCCTCTGTTGTTGTAGTTGTTGTTGTAGTTGTTGTTGTTGTTGTTGTTGTTTCATGGGGAAGATGGGAGGAGGTATGGGGAGGTCCTAAACTCACTACTGGTGCCATACAATCACATTCTGGTGCAACGAAGAGTCAGAATTAATGGAAACGAGTCCTTAACTGACATAGACTAAGAATAACTAGCAAGATGTCCGAAAGTTGTCTACGTGAGATGCGGTGGACCTGGGCACGACATTTAATGGGGGAAAAGGGGAAGGTCGGTTCTACAGAGTGTTATTTACAGGCAATGGGACTAGGGAATGGGGGATTGGGGATAGTTGGGGAGTATTGGGGAAATAGGGGAATATTTACAAGCGGATATGGAGGCCAAATTCCATATCCGCAACATTATACATATATATATATATATATATATATATATATATATATATATATATATATATATATATATATATATATATATATTGTTGTGGATATGAGAATTGTGTTTTTTTATTGTGTAAAATATCACCCTCCTTCCTCCATTTGGTGTATAAAGGTCAAAGGTCGTGCCCGTAGTTATTCCATATACAATCACGTAGCAAATCATAGATTTCCTCCTTGTTCAGTAGTTATCTCCTTATTATGTGTATTGGATTAAGGCTGTGTCTTCCATTAAGTGACACTCCATTGCACCGAATTCAAACAAGGTAGATTCCCTTCACCTTCCCCTTTCGTCAATTGCCAACTGCATTGGGCGGTTTGCTGCATTCCGCTGCTGCTGTGGGGTTGTGGTTTTTCGCTGCAAGACTCCATTAGCCACGAGGTCATCTCTGAGCAGAAGGTGGGAGGAGTCAGCCCAGCGCCAGGAACAAGGCGTGGCCTTGCAAACGCCTCCTCTAGGGGCGTGATCGTTGAGCCCTCGCGACCAATCAAGGCCGAGGCGAGCTCACCGATGGGCGTGTCGTGGAGGCCGGCGGCTTGATCGCCCGAAGCGTTATATAAGCGCGCGCAGGAGTCCTGAGAGTTGCAAGACGGGAGATCCGGCAAAGAGACAGCAAGCCTTGTGAAGAAAGAGACAGCAAGCCTTGTGAAGAAAGAGACAGCAAGCCTTGTGAAGAGAGAGATGTGCAACCTGCGGGAGTACGAGTGAGGGAGACGCTGTTGCCAACCAGCCTTGCCGCAACGGGCTCTAACGCGTTGCTGGGAGCATCCCGGCGGTGTGAACCAGAGGGCGGAGAGCCGGCGGCTGCTCGCTCCCGGCCCGGTCGTCCTACCATCCCACCTGAACCTTCCTCTCCTTCCAGCGATTCATCCCTATCATCATCCCCCGTGTAAGTCTGGTCGTCCGTCCCTCTTTCTGCATTATTTTATTATCCTTCCTTCTTCCTTGGTTTCTTTGATTGTGTAAATAGTAGTAAATAAATCATATTCGTATTTCCTACCTTTTTTCTGCTTCTTCTTCACATCCGTGTCGTCTTAGTGATTTCCTTCATTGAATACCTGTGGCACGATTTGGCCAACGTTCAAGGATCGGGTCTAGTTTCTGTTAATAGTTCGTGCCGCGGTTGCTAAAACCGCTCGGCAATTAACATCTGTCCGCGGTACGAACGGGGCTGTGCACCGGCCTTTCCGGAGGTCGCTGGGCAGCGTCAGGGACCACGTCGGTCAGTTATAGAAGAGGGGATTAATCCCCCCTCTAAGGGGAACAGAGGCCGACATTGGGTTCCGTAACAATATATATATATATATATATATATATATATATATATATATATATATATATATATATATATATATATTTGTCATTCACAGGTAGATCATTTGTCATTTGTCATTGTTTTTCAACCAATATATATATATATATATACTACTCAAAAGAAGTTAAGGGTCAAAAATATTTGTGCATATAAATATAAGCTAATAAGCTAAAATGGTGACGACTAATGACAAAGTAATTCTTTGATGGCTCAAGAACAGAAAACACAAAACAAAAACTTTTGATGAGACACTAGTTTATTACCCTGATGAAAAAAAGTCATGCACCCCCCAAAATGATGTTCACACAAGTCGCAGAAGCTTCAGTAACTGGTGAAGCTACCGTTAGCATTCACACATTCTTGACAACGTTGGCGCATGCTGTTCATCAGGCATTGGAAATAACGTTGAGGGATCGCTTGCCATTCTGTGACGAATCACTGAGCCAGTTGCCGGAGGTTGACGGCAGGGACGTGATGTGATCGAACTCGCCACCCTAGTTCATCCCACGCATGCTCAATGGGTGACAAGTCGGGTGAATATGCAGGCCAATCCATGTGCTGAACGTTCTGCTGCTGCAGGAAGTCGGTCACCACCCTGGCACGATGAGGTATTGCGTTGTCGTCCTGGAACCAAGCTCCTGGTCCAATCCGCTGCAGAAGTGGAATTGCCAGAGGTTGAACAATCTCGTTGAGATAACGCTGACCAGTCAAATTTCCGTTGACGACGTACAGAGGGGTTCTGTGGTTCATGGATATCCCCGCCCACACGGCCACACCATCACACTTCCTCCTCCAAATGGTAGACGTTGAGCAACGTTGAGATCAGCAAATCTCTCTCCTTGACCTTGACGACGATAAACACGAGCCCGGCCATCATTGAACTGGAGCGAGAAGCGTGACACATCTGTGAACATTGTCTCTGCCCACTAACCACGGTTCCACCAGATATGACGTCTGCACCAATCTCGGCGAGCTCTTCTGTGACGGTCAAGGAGCGGGGGTCGGACTGCAGGACGCCGGCATCGCAAACCTCGGTCTCGCAGACGATTCCTAATGGTCTGGTCGGACACGTTGGTGCCTCTGGCAGCTCTGAGTTCATCCCGAAGATGCCGTGCGGCCAGAAAGCGCTGTCGCAACGCCGTTATCAGGAAGCGGTCTTCTCGTGCTGTTGTTGATCGGGGTCTTCCAGAAGGGGGCAATTCTGAACAGCACTAGTTGTCCTGAACCTCTGCCAGAGTCTGCCGATAACACCTTGGCTTACATTTAGACGCTGAGCCACAGTTCTCTGAGTTTGTCCATCTTGTAGCCAGCCAATGGCCCTTCCCCTGTCTTGGATGCTGAGTTGTCGTCGAACCATTTTCAAATTTCAAGTGATGATGAATGGAAAATGCTCAGCCATTTTATTGCTAAAATTGGCATGCATGGAATGACACTCATGCTAAACACGTGCAAATGGTGCATGAGGTGTCACAATGGGTGTTTCGAGGCAGTTTGTCAGTTTAGTCTGACTAAGTTAATGCTTCAAATCCATGAAAAGGAAATCTGGGTTAACTTTAAAAGTTTCTAAAGATAAGTGTAATGATTGCATGTCCCATAATAACGTGATGTCTATAGTCCAAATGACAACCCAAAGGGGGATATTCTAACCTTATCTGGCTTAAAAAGACATCCTTACAAAAATGATCAAAAAATTTCCTTTGACCCTTAAATTCTTTTGAGTAGTATATATATAATTTTTTTTTTTTTTAAATAAACAGGAATCAAATTCCTGCGAGGGGCTAAGTGTGAAAAAATTCTGACTCAATGCGGGGCTCGAACCACGGACCTCCGTTGATAACGCGTCAACAGCCCACTGCCCATTGAAAAACAATGACAAATTTTTCACTCTCTCAACCAACCTCACCCCTCTTCCTCTCCTTAAACTGCAATACATTTTGTGAGTTCCATATCAAAAAAGTTTCCATCTTTTCCCAATCTTTCTCTTTTGCAAATATCAATTTTATCATTCTATTCTTCTGATGCATGAAATTCAAATAAAAACATCAATGAATGTCGAACTTTTATCTTTTATTTGAACAGATTCCCCAGAGTGTTTCCGGTGTCCCACTTACTATTGGTCCAATGAAGACAAAAATGGCTTCGTTTCCATGCCTGAAGTTTACCTTGCGTTCACGAACCCTGCAGCCCTGGTTACTGTGAGCTTCACTTTACTGGGAATTCTGATTATAGTCATCATGGGAGTTATCCTGTTTCGTGGTAGAGATCTACCTGTGATGAAGGACACTGATGGACGTGTTGTTGTTCTTTTCCTCCTGGCTCTCACGGTCTCTCTTTTGAGCTCTTTCATATCAATCGGAGCTCCAGATGATGAGAAATGCCGGATATATGATCCGTTTGTCTGTGTCCCTCACAGTCGCTATTTCATGTGTGTTGATCATGGCATGTAATATTGTCAGGGCTTCTCGTGAGCAATTGACTTTCTTTCATCAAACATGTTCAATAAAGATTTTGTAAACATTTTCTAACAATGTAAAAGTTAAATTATTTGAATGTGCAGTTTCATTGCACGAGAAATACAAATTGTGTATCAAGTGGATTGAACTGATGGTGGCTGGCATCTCTTGCACTGATTATGTTTACCTAATATTATAGTAAATGCAATGAAGTACAGTCAGGTGAAAAAGTAAGTACACCCCATGTAAAGTTTTGACTTTTTCAACATATTTCAACATACAGCTATTTGATCTTCATTTCAACAATATTGACAGATAAAGGTGATATAATATAACAAATATCATGAAACATTTACATTTGGTAGTCCATTGTATAATTTAAATAAACATAAAAGCAAATTTCGCATGTGGAAAAAGTAAGTACACCCTTGGCTCTAATAGGTGGTTTTGCCCGCATTGGCAGAAACAACCTCAAGTAGGCGTTTCTTATAACTGTCTACCAGTCTCTGACATCGACTGGGTTTCAACTGTTTAGCCATTTGAGGTAAGGGAGGGGAAGGAGGGGGCACCAACACCATAAACGGATTTGACAAGACGCCACCAGGATTTGGAGGAAGGAGACAGGTTTGAGAGTTCATTCTTGAGTGTGGAGAGATAGTGCTTCCTGGCACACCTGAGGGTAGACACATACTTGTTCCGAGCTTGGTGGAAGGAACTGAGATTGTCTTCAGTTGGATTGGCCTTCCAAGAGGCAAAGGCAAGTTGTTTCAGGGCAACTGCCTCACCACAAGATTCAGTGTACCAAGGATGGGAGGATGGGTGAGACAACTGAAGACGAGATGGGATAAATCTGTGCATGAGAGAGAGCAGTTTGCTTTGGAAGAATTCCCAGGAAGAAATAGTTGATGTCAGAGGCAGTAGAGATGGGAGACCAGTCCAGATGATTGATGGCTGCTTGAAGACCGTGCCAGTCGGCCTGAGTGAAATGCCAGACTCGTCGACGCTGAGGAGGCTCTCTGAGAATGGTCAGAGAGATGTCCACTTTAACAAGCACATGATCAGAAGAACCGATTGGAGCAGAAGAAGAGCACAGACATTTGCAGGGAAGTTTGTCATAACCAAGTCTCGAAGATAAGATACTCCATTGGCTGAGATCCAGGTCGGGAAATTGACAGATTGTGTCAATCCCAGTGAGTCATAGAAGTCCTTTGCTGAGGTGCCATGACTGGTGAGAAAGGAACCCACACCCAGCCAGCTGGCATGATGACAGTTGAAGTCACCACATATGAGGAAGAGAGAGTTGGATGAGTGGATAGAAGTTGGTCCATGTTGTCAGACACGGAAATGTAAATTGAGTCATCAGTCATCACTGATTGGAGGATGGTGCAGAACACATATGAACAAAAGGTGGGAGCGGAGAGGAAGCCTTAGCCAGAGGTACTACTGGGGGTGAGGTGGAGAGACGGCAGTGCAAGGAGAGTGAGGAAGAGAGTTTTTGATAAGGATAGCAACCCCACCACCAGGACGAGGCTCAGGTCTATTATACCGGAGGAGGGAGTAACCTGGAAGAGATATTAAGGAATCAGAGACATCTTGAAGGAGGAAAGTTTCTGTTAAGCAGATCAAGTCTGGATTGTCAGAAGCAACCTGTATGGAGAGATCAGTCAGGTTTGAGCGAAGGCCCCGGATGTTTGACGTCCATACCGTTAATGAAGAGAGAGGGGGAGCATCGGGTACAGGACAGGGGAGGGGAGGGGTAGGCTAAGATAAAGGATGAGAGGGGGAGGTAGGGAGAGCAGTTGATAGTGTGTCAGAGATTACAGAAGAGTTACAAGAAAGGGAAGGATGAGGAGGACGAAAGGTTTGATGATGATGGGATGAGGCACAGTGAGGGGTTGTTTGAGGGGGGGCAGAGGAAAGTAGAATGTTGGGGGAGGTGGAGGTATGAGATCGAAGGGAGACAATGTGGGGAGGAGTCGGCTTTGAGGAGGAGGGGGGAGGAGGGAAAATTGGAGAGGAACAGTATGGGGGGAGATTTGAAGGGGAGGGGTTGGGGGGAGTTTTGAAGGGGAGGGGTGAGGGGGGAGTGTAGGAGGGGAGGGGCAAGAGGGGAGTTTAGAAAGTGGATGATTAATGAAAGATGAACATTGATAACAAATTGGGTTTATTGTGATTTTCAAGTTAGCAATCCGATTAAGAACGATGGAGGAGGGATGGAATGAATGTGAATTTAGAACACTAGGGCATGCCCGTACTATATATATATCTAAAATTATATCCCCCCCCTCTATTTACATGAAATGGTTTGGTCCAAAGCGAACGGCTTGCGAGTACGGTGACAACCCCCCCCCCCCCCCCCCTCTATTTACATGAAATGGTTTGGTCCAAAGCGAACGGCTTGCGAGTACGGTGACAATCCCCCCCCTCTATTTACATGAAATGGTTTGGTCCAAAGCGAACGGCTTGCGGAGTTTGGTAAAGAAATCGCCATAGCGTGCACAAACACGCAGGAAAGCGAAAGAATCGCAAAGTAGTTTTAATTAGTTTTAAAACATAGTTTAACGCCAACATAGTTTGCCAACGTGAAATAAATGAATACGCTCTCAAATGTGCCGTCCGAGGCAGAGTCTGTTCGGCACGTTCGGCACACGTGATAGCTCGCTGCTCTCTGATTGGTTGAATCGTTTTTTGGACATAGCTCGCTAACTACTTGTCCGATTAATATGAAACCTTGAAAAGGCACATCCTCGGGTCCCCAGCAATATACCTGGCAAGTTTAAAGTATATCGGACCCGTGGTTGTCGAGAAACAGCGGTCACAGACATACAGACATACATACATACATACATACATACATACATACATACACACAGAGATTACTGGAATTATAGATAGACTAGGGCATGCCCGTACGTGGGTGCCCGTTCCTTGCTTGACAAAAAAAAAAAAAAACGCTACCCGTACGCTCTACCCCGCCCGTACGCCCGTACGCCCGTAAACAAAAAAAACAACGCTCTTCGCTTCCGCCCTTCGCTCTGACTGAATTGGGAGAAATAATGCGCATAAGAAATCGAGAAATTATTATTTTCTCCGGAAGAAATCGAATTACGAACCGTAATGGCGCACGCGCTCGGCTCGGCTCGCTCTCACATCGGCCACGCCTACGCAACAACGCGTTCTGTGATTGGCTGCCGGAAGTGCAGTCTTCACTGTCCGGAAGGTCGCAAATCGCAGTTACGATGAATCGCAAATTAGTTTTAATTAGTTTTAAAACATAGTTTAACGGCAACATAGTTTTCCAACGTGAAATAAATGAATACGCTCTCAAATGTGCCGTCCGAGGCAGAGTCTGTTCGCCACGTTCGGCACACGTGATAGCTCGCTGCTCTCTGATTGGTTGAATCGTTTTTTGGACATAGCTCGGTAACTACTTCTCCGATTAATATGAAACCTTGAAAAGGCACATCCTCGGGTCCCCAGCAATATACCTGGCAAGTTTAAAGTATATCGGACCTGTGGTTGTCGAGAAACAGCGGTCACAGACATACAGACATACAAACATACAAACATACAAACATACAAACATACACACAGAGATTACTGGAATTATAGATAGATGTAGTGAGGGAGACGTATAAGAGATTAAATTTATTTTTCTTGAAGTGGAGTGAGTTGGAGAGGAAATTGAAAAAACCTTTAATAAATAGGAATAAAAACAGCATGTTGTAATACACCACTGAATAAAACACTGCGGGGGGGGGGGGGGGGCGAGTTTAAGCATATTTAAATAATATTTAAACAGAACCGTGAAGAACAATCTTATATTCACAAAATACCAACGGGGAGAGGGCCGAGAGGGACAACCACGAGTCACGTGAACAGGGCAAAAGTTGGATAGCAAGGAGATAATGGGGGCGGGGTGAACAGCACACGTGGACAGAAGTACATGATGAGACAACACACACGTGGAGAAAGGGAAATAAATGTTTTTGGGTTTTTGGGGGGGGGGGGGTTTGGGGGGGGTGGGGATTTAAAACGTTAGACAAAGAGTATTATGTTCGGGGTAGAAGGGAAAAATCTAAGAACCAAGCAAAACACGAAGTAGGGAACTTAAGTTAACAACCACCAACGGGGGTAGCCTCGGGGTATAAGGCCGCACACGCTGAGCAAACAGAACATGATTAATTAATTACGAGTTCCAGGAAATTCAAACCAAAACTAACCATAAACAAACAATAACGCATAGACGATAAAATAACGAGTTGAAATTTGACAAACACACGAATGGAAAAATAACTTCACTTTGGATGCCCGGAGAGAAGCAAGCCTCAAGGTAGGAAGCTTCAACAACTAGGCCGCGCGGCACGAAATACTCGACTATTTTATACAGGTATGAAAGATTAACATCGAGAATCTTCTGAGGGACACACTATAAGTACACACACATAAGATAAATACTGTTTCGACAAAAATACAATTGTGAACAATTACTTAACTTCGAGCGTGCGTGAAGATCGTGGAACAGCTTCGAAAAACCGTGACCGCCCTGACAAGATCTCGCGAGACCGCGGGTTTTAGTACGATGATGAAGATATCTCAAAAAGTTATGGACGGATTAAAAACGACATTTGGTGCACAGGTTGGGTGTGTGACAAGGACGAATTGATTCGATTTTGGTGACGATCTGGATTTTGAGGCAGATATGAGAATTTTTATTTAAAGCAATTCTTCATAATTGAGAGATGGGGCCAACAACGATATATAGCACGATATTTCAAGAAGTTGTGGATGGATTTTGACAAAACTTGGTGGATAAGTTGGTTAGGTCACATGAACAAGCCGATTAGATGTTGGTTCATGTCCGTATGCAGATCAGTAAGATACAACACGGAACATGTTCAGCTTGGCGGAGGTATGCTCTCTACAGAGTGTCGCTCGTGTTGTCCTTTGTTACTTACTTTTCCCTGAGTGCAGGTTTTGTTCACAAAAATACAACATAGAGGCCAAATGTCATATTTTGGCCTCCAGTTCCAAATGGCTAAAATTAAGTACAAGGATGGAAGACCCTTTAATGCACCTATAAAATCATACAAGCATGATGCAAACTGCCTGGTCCACCCTGTCATGTATGAAGGTGCAAATATTCCCCGTTTTATCCCGACACCGTGACCGCGTGTTTATTTCCGTTTCCAGAAGTTACGGCTCAGCTCGGACGGCGCTGGGGTGAATCGGGCATGTATCTGCAGAGTCAATAAATGTACAACAATCGATCGTAGTCTGTCGAGATACTGTACATGGCGACGAGGATAAACATCTACAGTCTAGACTCTAGACCATGACTTCTTTCGGCCATATCGATGAAGTCGACATCATGAGGGAGATTTTGACACGTATTCTGAGCGGTTGTCTTTCTACTTTGAGGCGAACAACATCGCGACGGAAGCCCGGATGAAGGCCGTCTTCCTGTCCGTTTTCAGGGGAGAGACATTCACACTCGTTAAAAACCTGATTCGTCCTTGGACAATCCAGGAGCTCACGTATGCAGAGCTCAAGGCCGCTTTGAAGGAACATTGTAATCCATCTCCCTCAGTCATCCTGTGTCGATTTAATTTTTACATGTGCAGACAGCAGCAAGGTCAGTCGATCGCAGACTTCATTGCACACCTCAAAAAACTGTCACATCTGTGTGAGTTTGGTGACACGATTGACGACAAGCTCTGTGATTTGCTGGTGGTTGGCATGTCCGATGACCGCACTCATAGACGCCTGCTTGCTGAGAGAAGACTGACTTTCCAAAATGCCAGAGACACCGCCATTTCCATGGAAAGTGCTGAACGCAACGCTACAAGTATCGGTGCCACTCCCTCGTCTGGTACCAGCCCTGCTGTGAATCGGTTTGATCATGATCAGCCAAAACGTTGGAATAAGTCTCCTCATCAGAAGCCAGTGCAGTCTCGAACACACAACAAATGTTTTCGGTGCAACCGAAAGCACCCCCCGGAGACGTGTCGGTTCAAAGATGCGACCTGCCATTTCTATTCAAAAAGTGGCCATATTGCTCCAGCTTGCATCACTCGCAAATCGGGAAAAGAGAAAGCTGCTGACAAGAAGATTCATCAGTTTATCGGTTCGGAGGAACCAGAGCTTGACCAGGTGAGCTCTGTTTCCAACAACTCAGAATCGTATGACCAGTTTCATATTGATTCTCTCGATAAGCAGGACCCTTTTCTTGCCACTGTTGTCGTCAACAATCGACCATTGCAAATGGAGGTCGACACTGGTGTGGCTATCCCGCTCATCAGCCATGCTGTTTTCACAAACCTGTGGAGTGATGCTGACTGACCCCACCTGAAACATACAAACTATGGACTCTCCACCTATACAGGTGAGAAGATTGTTCTCTGCAGTACATGTGACGTCACGGTGGGCTACAATCACCACGAGTTTCACCTACCCCTGATCATCATTCCTGGAAAGGGCCCTTCCTTACTAGGCAAGAACTGGTTGAGCATAATTCAACTGAAGTGGAAAAGCATTCATCAACTCCGGGCAGCCAACGTTTCTGCTACCGCAGCATACACACTCAAAAATGTGCTGGATACGTACTGGGATGTCTTCAAGGATGAGCTTGGAACCTTGAAAGGACATACGGCTAAACTCAGTGTTGACCGGGATGCCAATCCTATATTTTGCAGAGCTCGCCCAGTCCCTTTCGCCTGCGGGAGCGGATTGACAAGGAACTGGATCATCTTGAAAATCTGGGGATCATCAAGCAAATTCAGTACGCCGAAATTCATACCTCGGTTTTGCGGCGCCCATCGTTCCGGTCATGAAATCGTACCAGTCCATCCGTGTATGTGGAGATTATAAAATGACCGTGAACAAGTGTTGTTCATTGGATAAATATCCAATCCCAAGGATCAAAGACCTCTGCGCTCGTCTCATGGGAGGCAAGACTTTTACGAAACTCAATCTCAAACCCGCCTATCCACAGTCCGCTTGGATGAAAATTCGAAACAGTATCTTACCATCAACACGCATCGTGGGTTGTACAGGTACCACCGACTCAGTTTTGGAGTAAAATCTGCACCTGGCATTTATGAACGCGTCATGGACAGTTTGTTTGCCGCCGAACGCAATGTCGTTTGTTACCAGGATGATATTCTGGTTACTGGTCGTATGGATGCTGAACATCTACAAAACCTGGATAGAGTTCTGAAGAAGATTTCGGACTCTGGCCGACATTTGCGTCGATACAAGTGCAAGTTTATGGTGCCATCAGTCACGTACCTGGGTCATACGATTGATGCCGAGGGTCTACACCCGACAGATGAGAAAGTCCGAGCTATCTAGGATGCTCCTGCTCCAGGAGATGTAACCAAATTGAAGTCATACCTCGGTTTGGTTCAGTTCTATGGTCGTTACATCCAGAATGTGACCGACGTTTTGGGCCCCCTTTACCATCTTTTGAGGAAAGGAGTCTCCTGAAGCTGGGGGTCCACTGAACAATCAGCATTCCAGACCTCCAAGGATCTGCTCAAATCGTCCAATGTTCTCATTCATTTTGATCCAGAGAAGGATCTTGTGCTGACATGCGATGCCTGTCGGTATGGAGTGGGGAGTGTATTATCACACGTGATGCCTGATGGTATGGAAAGACCTGTTGCATTTGCCTCCAGAACGTTGTCCCCGGCAGAAAAGAACTATTCCCAACTTGACAAAGAAGGATTGGGAATCGTTTTCGGCATCAGCAAATTTGGTCAGTACCTTCTTGGACATCATTTCACGATTTGCACTGATCACAAGCCGCTGATCAGTCTGTTTGGTCCTACTAAGTCGAGGTCTGACACACTACCGCCCAGGATCATCCGATGGTCCCTGTTTCTCGCTGCGTATGACTACACCATATGTTATAAGCCTGGTTCGTCTAACACAAATGCAGATGCCATGAGTCGGTTAACCCTTCCAGAATCCGTTGATGATTTACCTACACCAGGATCCATTATCGCACTGATGGATCATCTGGAAAATTTTGCTGTCGACACCGGCCAGATCTGCACCCATACTCGACGAGACCCCATTCTGTCCAGAACTGTCCAGGCTGTGCAGCTTGAATGGCATTTGCTACCTGAGGGTGACCCAGATTTTGCGGCCTTTAAAGCATGTAAAAACGAACTCAGCGTGGAAAATTGTTGCCGACTCTGGGGATGTCGTGTTGTGATCCCAGAAAATCTGCGTTTCACGGTCATGGATGAAATCCATAACTGTCACCCCTGGATTGTGAAGATGAAGTCACTCGCTAGAAACTGTGTGGTGGCCGAATCTTGATGCTGATATCGATCATGTTCGACATTGTTACCCCTGCCAGAGCACCTGGAACACACCTGCGAAAGCATCACTGCATCCCTGGGAATGGCCCAGTGAACCGTGGCATCGCCTACATCTCGATTATGCCGGGCCTATTAACGGCAGCATGATTCCAATCATCACGGACGCACACACAAAATGGATTGATGCCTATGTGACGTATGGTACTACGTCAGCCATCGTCATCGAAAAACTCCGACGCTGTTTCGCAACTCATGGTCTGCCCAGGATGATCGTAAGTGATAACGGTTCGTGTTTTTCCAGTTCCGAGTTTGCCGAGTTCACACGTCGGAACGGCATCAAACATACGTTTGTCAGCCCACATCACCAGGCTTCAAATGGCTTGGCTGAACGATCCATGGGGATCATCAAATCCGGATTGCAGAAACTTCAGGAGGGATCCCTGGAAACAAAGCTTTCTCGTCTCCTGTTCAAATACCGCATCACGCCACAATCAACAACCGGTGCAGCTCCGCCTTAGTTATTGATGAAACGACTCTTGAGATCGACACTTGACAATCTTAAACCAGACATATCATCAAATGTTTATCAGAGCCAGCTTAATCAAAAGTTGGTGCACGATAAGTCATCCAATAATTGCTGTATCAACATTGGAGATCCAGTGTTTGCCCGACATTTTGATGCAGGTGTGACGTGGCTACCGGGAGACATCATCGAGAAGCCAGGTCCACTGTCCTGCATGATTCGCCTGCAGAATGGCCGTGAAATTCGTCGACATCAGGACCACATAACCTACCGTAACTGTCAGTCGATAGAACCTGCAGCATCGTCAAACTCACCACAAAAGTTCGACCCACCACTGCCGGAGACCGTCATAGCTCCTCCAGTCGGCTCGGATGCCCCGAAAACCACTGTGAACGCCACACCCTTCGTGGAGACCAAAAGAATCACTTCGGACTCTGTATTCACTGGTTCACCATGACGCTCAATGCGTGAGATGAAAGCACCTGACCGTTTGAATCTTTGAAGATGTTTTTTCACGTTGACACCTGTTCTATTTTCACTTTGACACACACACACACATGTTTTTGGAAAAGTTGCTTTTGGAATGTCAATTTTGGAAGTCTCGCACGTATTGCTCTCGGTCATTTTGGACTTAAAGGGGAGAATGTCATGTATGAAGTTGCAAATATTCCCCGTTTTATCCCGACACCGTGCCCGCGGGTTTATTTCCGTTTCCGGAAGTTACGGCTCAGCTCGGACAGCGCTGGGATGAATTGGGCCTGTATCTGCAAAGTCAATAAATGTGCAACAATCGATCGTAGTCTGTCGAGATACTTCACACACCCCATATTCAAATATCATAACATAGGGCACTTATTGGTCTAAAAAAATGAAATCTGGTAACAATTTCCATTTTACAAGCAGGTAATTTTGTGAAAAGTGGCAAAATTTCAGCTTTCGAGTGTTTACCTTTTCACCATTTCAGAAAAATTACTTCACCATTTACGAGGTTTTCCTAAATGCAGAGAAACCGGAAGCCTCTTCCAAACATAATAAACTATCTATAAATGATTTATAATTTGAACTTGATTTGAGAAAGCAAAGAACGAAAACAGAAAAGTGAAACCACGGGGAACAGGAAGACAATTTATTTATTTGCAAACAGTCCAGATAATGTTCATTGTTTGAAGATAAAAAAACCGATGTTAACAATAACGATATTTGCAACAAATGAGTTCGTCAGAAAATGTTCCGATTGATTAATCTTATGACCTTTACTTGAACACATATTTCTAAAAAGAACTTTCAATAGACAACAGTTTGATTTCGAATATATTGTCAGAATGAACAGGTATCATTCCTATTTATTTATTTATTATTTTTAACCAAGACCATATAGCATTTTGGTAACATGATACATCCCAAAAGTCCAAACGATGTAACGATGATAGTAAATATTTTAGTAATGAGATTGAATGTTCCTTGTGTGCTATTGTAAGCTGGAACAAAGGCCAGACACACGAGGAGGCAAACAGTCATGCTGAAAGTAATGAACTTTGGTTCCTTATGAACAAAATCCAACTTCAGTGCCTTGAACGCAAGAGCGTAGCAGGAAATGATAAGAAAAACGAGATAGCAAAGTGAACCGACTGGCCAGGCCATCGATGCCCCTCCACACTCTAACGTTACCGTATTGGGACGGATCTCTGTGTTACGTACGAGTCTTGGATTCCCAACAAAAGCCCACAGAAGGCAAAATATTATTTGTGGCATCAGGGAAAGTATCACCATGACCTGTCCATTGAGTATCTTATACTTGTACAATGAGATACCTGCAGAACATGAGAGAAATTACATTAAAAATTAAAAAAAACATCTCTTCAGGCATTTAGAATTGTGAGAAACAAAATGAAAAATTCCCGTGATAAAAATGACAAAACATAAAATGTGTCGGTCACACACCTGCCATTTTCCTACCTAACTTACCTGCACATAAAAATATATTTCAACAAAGAAGTTAGCAAATACTTTAAAGTCACACCAAAGATTTCAGCGTTACCTAGGACTTCAAAAACCTGGTACGTGCTGTATCCAACAAAGAAGTTAGCAAATACTTTAAAGTCACACCAAAGATTTCAGCGTTACCTAGGACTTCAAAAACCTGGTACGTGCTGTATCCTCACTTGATACTCCACATTGTGGAGGGTAGAGCAAGAATACCTGCACTCTCTTACCCTACCAGGTGGTCTCCCAAGGTATGTTCCCTCACTGACTTCAGAGAGAAAACAGACCTCAAAATTTCTCTCTCACACCCACAATGCATGCAAAGTGACGTACTTCCTCCAAGTTCACTGGCTAGGTTTTGCTGAAGTCAAATTGTCTGATGCTATTTACTGTCTGTCTGCAGGTAACAGCTCCTTCCAGAGCCTGATAACTTTCACACGGAATTAATTAAAAACAAGTAGAGATACATTCAAAGTACACCACCCCCATGCCAAAATAAATAAATATCATACACTCCAGTGAGCAACATCACTTCCTGAAAACTAATGATCTAAAAATAAAAAGATCAATCAATTGAATAATTAAATAATTAAACAATGAATTGATTAATCAATGAATCAAAAATACCCTTTACAGCCAAATCACTTGGTCATTGTTGTGTTCAAATATCAGCTTCCGAGCTCAAAAGGTGCCTGAGATAATGCTGCCCAAATGAGAAAGCAAATAAATAAGTGCTTAATAAATTGTTATTAATCTTACTATAATTCACCAAATGTCCGTCTGTCCGTCTGTCCGTCCGTCCGTCCGTCCGTTCCCAGGTACCGCAAAAACGGCTGAACCGATCGCAACGAAATTTTGGGTGGGTAATCCTGGGACCCCCTGGAGTAAAATAGTCTATATTGTTTTTCCAATTTCAGCTTTGGTCTGCAGCATTTTCAGGTTTGGACTCCCACCTAACGCTATTGTCCCGGGTACCGCAAAAACGGCTGCACCGATCACAACGATACACCTCCATGCCTGTCGGATTCCCACAGGTGACCCCACTAGCAATTAACTAATTCATCAATAAATTGATTAATCAAAAAACAAAGTATATGGATTTTGCCAAGGCACTTCCTCACTATTGTGTCCAATTTTCAGCTTCCTAGCTCAAAGGAGGCTGAGATATCGCCCTGACAAACAAAGAAACAAACAAACAAAAAAGAAAACAAACAAGAAAAAAACAAACAAGAAAGAAAACAAACAAGAAAGAAAACAAACAAGAAAAAAAAAATCAACTAAACTGAGTGAAAACTGAGTATTCCCTTTTGGCACGCATCATCAACGGGCCCCCTTCAGTGCCCGGCCATGAGGTCATGCAGCGCCTGGAAATGGAACAGGAAAGGAGCGGTGTACAATATTGCAAACCTGAACGCAGATGAAGTTTCCACGACATGACCAATAAACAGGAAATAGCAAATGTGAGGCCCACACAAACAAGCGGATCACGTATCTGGCATTTTACATCATCTGGAGCTCCGATGGATATGATGGAGCTCAAAAGAGAGACCGTGAGAGCCAGGAGGAAAAGAACATCAACACGTCCATCAGTGTCCTTCATCATAGGTAGATCTCTACCACGAAAAAGGATAATTCCCACAATGACGATAATCAGACCGCCCAGTAAAATGAAGCTCACAATAACCAGGGCTGCAGGGTTCGTGAACGTAAGGTAATCTTCAGGCATGGGCACACAGCCATTTTTACCTTTATTGGACCAATAGTACACAGGACATAGGAAGCACTCTGGGAAATATATTCAAGCAATTGTTAAAATAATTCTACATCTATTTATGTGATGATCTCAACCTCAAGCTGAGAAGGGTAAATTGATAAATTTCACTTTGAAAAGGAGGATAAATGATGGGACAGAGAATAAGACAGAGGGAAGAACTCCTTGGAAGAACTCCATGGAAGCGGCAGGAAGGGTTGTGTTATTAACCCTTGTTTGGTATATAGACTGCAGTATAACTATGATCAGGAGCGATCGTCGATGTAATAAGCATGGACTCATGTCTGGATTTCTCTAAAATTATTTCAGTTCTTTGTTAAACAGCATTATCGACCATTTTAAAAGGTAATCAAACGTGTTTGTCGTTTACAATATTTTTACTTCCTGTCGAAGCTGTTGCTCCCACGGAAACGCCATTATAAGCTATTTATACACGTTATCACTGCAGGAAAACCCTTTGGGGGAAGTGGGACATTATTAGTATCAATATTGTTTTGTAATAACATTAATATTATGCTATTATCATTCGTTTTGTCATAAGAAGGTGCCTTGGAAAAACGCCAAGATAATGCTGCATATACACTTAACATATACACTTAAGTTAACATGCATACACACCTCAACACACAATCCCATTGACGGCAATGGTGGGGAAAAGCTGCTCGGGGGAGAAAACTCCTTTGGGGAGGGGGCCAAATGAATGTGCTACAACCTTCATTATGTAACCCTTAGTCATCCTGTCAAGTTTGGTTGAGATTGCATAAGTAACGACGGAATGTATCATGGTCAAAAAATCATCAGACAGACAGACAGCTTACCTCCTTTCTCCTTATTCCCTTGATTATTGCATCCACCTAATACCCCTTTGTCCCACTGACCATGTTGCTTTTTTACCACCACTAACGAAAGTGGGTGGACATTTTGTTTTCACCCCCTGTCTGTTGTCTGTTTATGAGCAGGATATCTATGAACTATGATCAGAACTGTCTATGAACAGTTATGAATGGATTCGGATAAATTTGGTGGACAAGTTTGGAGTGTGATAAGACAGAAAGACCGCCAACCTGTGTGGAAGTGTAAAATTTATCTATGAATCAAATGATTTTTATGAGCCACAACCCGTAAAAATCGTGTCTTTGGGACCTGCACACCTCACGACCAAATTTTTGTGGAGGTTAATCATCGCTGGAATGTTGGATTGAGTCTTCCCAAATGATAAATGATTCTGTCGAGTAATGATTCAGAAAATCATTATTGCGATATGTTTTTTAAAATGTTTTGTACTGAGTTATATAAGCAAAGATATTGTTTCCTTGGTAAATAATACAAACTAGCATCTGGTGCCACATTGTCTAACCAGGTTATCTGAAGTAATTAGCATTCATTTGACTGGTTTACAATTTCCATTGTGTTTGGTAATACTAATTACAATCGATGCTTGCTTGCCAATGCGATTGGTAAAGCCCCAGTCATACCAGCCATTTTCAGGCCACGAATCGCCACGACCTAATATCGGGGCAACATTCTTGGCCAGATCGTATTGGGGTCCTGGTGATTCCTGGATGATCGGGGGTGTACTTGGCAGTTCGGGTCGAGACGGGAAGCCGCCCCGACAATTTTGAACTGTTCAAAATTATCGTGGCGATTCGTGGCGTTTTTCAAACTCTTGCTGCTGTCTGGAGGGTGTCGTACGGGCGCGTGTGGGCATCGGGAAAATGGTCGTGGAGTGTCCTGCGGCGGTCGGGAAACTTGGCTGCCACGATACGCTCCGCATCCAGCAAGCACTGATACGACCGCCGTACGTCCTTACATGGACGCCGTTCGACTGCCATCACGATCTTCCAAGAATTGCCCTGATCCGTCCCGACCACGTTCGCGCAGCAGTACGACGACTCACGATCATTGCCGATCTCTCACGAATTAACAAGACTCCGCCAAGACTGCCGTAAGCATGCAGTAAGCACCAGTAGGCGCCAGTATGACCTGTCACAAGACCGGGTATATATAGGCAATCCCCGGCGGCGAAATCATTTCATCTCCTGATTCCAAGCTGGTCACATCGATCACATCCAAGCTGGTCACGGCGGCCGCGTGATTGTGCACGTCTTCCTGGATCCCCTCCCCCTCTTCCTGGCTGGCGGCATCATTGGAAGGCTTGGAGTTGATGATTTATACAAACGACATAACGTGAATTAGCGTCATCTGGATTTTAAGATCGTAGTTAGGTCGGCGTGATTCTTGGCTGTTCTTATATAGGGCAAGGACGGCCGCCGCGCAGTCGGGCTCAGACGGGTGGGCACGTACGTGTGCGTACTGCGGTCGTAGTGCGGTCGTAGTGGGATCGGGGTGGATCGGGGCGGATCGGGGTGAAGACGTGTGGGCACGGGCTAGGACTTGTGGTGATCTTGCCGCGCACTTGGCGGATCGGGCTTTGTCGGCGCGGCGGTCACGGCGCGATCGTACGGGAGTCGTGGCAGGGGTGTTTTGGTATGACTGTGGGAAAATTTACAGCCGATCTTGCCGAAAAGTCGTGTTGGTGCGGGGAATCGCCAGATCGGGGGTGATCGGGGCGATTCATGGCCACTCAAATCCGGTATGACTGGGGCTTAAACAAGTTTTCGTTGTGACAAATCGTCTCAGTACGACGTCTGAAACTACCATTGTTTTAATAAATTAGATGTAAAAAATTGTAAGGTGTGTCCCCTCCCACGTTTACTCTGCGTTGGCCTATGGGGGATGGTAATTCGCGTGTACCTTCTTTTGTTTTCACTTACGATTAATCGACAAGATGTTTCTCAGTAAATCTTTCAAAAGAACAATAATTAAACA
This sequence comes from Myxine glutinosa, assembly GCF_964187855.1. Classification (NCBI taxonomy): domain Eukaryota; kingdom Metazoa; phylum Chordata; class Myxini; order Myxiniformes; family Myxinidae; genus Myxine; species Myxine glutinosa. Next base: position 198,122,824 of record NC_136263.1, on the reverse strand, counting down.
CTGAATCAAATAAAGCTTATAGCTTATTAGGGTTTGATAAAAGTTAGTTGAAAGTGTAAAAATCCTACAAGCTTATTCCAAATATCCGCCACGTGCATGCAGTCTGGTAGGCTAGCTATCTCCGGCTCACTGATCCAATATTTTCTCAGTAAAAATCTTTTGTAATGGTATATACAGTATATAGGTTTATACCTCTTACACTACACAATATCCATAGGTTCTATATATATATATATATATATATATATATATATATATATATATATACAGTCATGAGAAAAAGTAAGTACACCCCATGTAAAGTTTTGACTTTTTCAACATATTTAAACATACAGCTATTTGATCTTCATTTCAACAATATTGAAAGGTAAAGGTGATATAAAAGAACAAATATCATGAAACATTTACATTTTGTAGTCCATTGTATAATTTAAATAAACATAAATGCAAATTTCGCATGTGGAAAAAGTAAGTACACCCCTACATTTATCACTACTTCAAATACCTAAAATTAGAATCAGGTGCACCAGCTCAGGTGCAAATGATTAGAACATCGTTAGAGAGGATCTTGGAGGAACCTGTCTTATTTAAACCTCAGACATTTAGTTTGGTTTGCTCCTTGTTGTTGAAGTGTGCAGCGTCACCATGCCTAGATCAAAAGAGCTCTCTGAGGCCTTCAGAAAAAAGGTTATAGATGCCTACGAGTCTGGGAAGGGATTTAAAAAGATCTCCAAACAATTTGAAATCAATCATTCGACTGTCCGGAAGATCATCCACAAGTGGAGAAGATTCCAAACAACTGCCAAATTGTTCAGGCCAGGCCGCCCCAACAAGTTCAGCCTGAGAGCAGACCGCAACATGCTGAACGAAGTCTCGAAGAACACCAGAATGTCATCACGGGACTTACAGGTAGCTCTTGCCACTGTTGATGTCAAAGTGCACGAATCTACCATTGGAAAGAGGCTGCACAAATTTGATCTACATTGGAGGTGTGCCAGAAGGAAACCTTTTCTGTCCAGAAAGAACATCAGGGCAAGACTAAAGTTTGCCAATGAACACCGAGGCAAAGACCGGCACCTCTGGAACAATGTGCTCTGGACAGTTGAGTCAAATGTAGAGCTATTTGGCCACAGTACCAGAAGACATGTTTTGTGAAAACCAAAGACATCATTTGACCACAAGAACCTGATACGAACTGTAAAGCATGGTGGTGGAAATATTATGGTTTGGGGCAGCTTTGCTGCATCAGGGCCTGGGCAGCTCACCATCATAGAATCCACTATGAATTCTTCATTGTACCAGAGGATGCATGAGGATAATGTGAGCCCATTTGTCGGAAAGTTGAAGCTCAACCGAAGGTGGACCTTGCAACATGACAATGACCCTAAACATACCAGTAAATCCACCAAGGAATGGCTGAAAAGAAAGAAATGGAGGATTCTGGAATGGCCAAGTCAAAGCCCAGATCTAAATCCCATCGAGATGTTGTGGGGGGATTTGAAACAAGCTGTGCATGCAAGAAAGCCATCAAACATCGCACAGCTGAAATAATTCTGCATGGAGGAGTGGGCAAAAATTTCTCCCAGTCGATGTCAGAGACTGGTAGACAGTTATAAGAAACGCTTACTTGAGGTTGTTTCTGCCAAAGGGGAAACATATATATATATATATATATATATATATATATATATATATATATATATATATATATATATATATATATACTACATACATATATTATATATATATATATATATATATATACATAATTATATATATATAATTATATATATATATATATATATATATATATATATATATATATATATATATATATATATATATAATTATATATATATATATATATATATATATATATATATATATATATATATATATATATTGTTGCGGATCCGGGGGTCGGCACTCCTCTTACCAAGGGGGGGGGGGGTTAGTGCCCTTGTCGTTTAAGCTGGCCGTTCCCCCAGTCCTGGAAGTTACAACGCTTCTCCGCGGTCAAGATTGGCCAGGGTGATTGGTCAAGATGGAGTCCCAAATACCTGCGTGCCAATCCCTCCGCAAAGCACGGATATAACTCCCGCTCGAACCACGGACAGGTGGAAATTGCCGAGCGGTTTAGCAATCCGTGATTTGAACCGTTAGCAAAAAGACTAACCCGATTCTGAGCGGTTCTAATCGCGCCACGTATTTTCAATTGAGAAATCACTAAAACGATCGGATGGAGAGGAAACCAAAGTGAAGGAAGAACACAATAATTTATTATACAATTTACAACCACCAAGGAGGAAAAGAACACACAGGGCAGCCTTATACAATCTTAATTAACACGCCCAGGAAAACACAAACAGACTTACACGAAAGGGGAATAGCAGGAAGGAAGGTCCACGCAGATGGGCCAGTGTTGGATCCGGCCCCGGTTCACGCTCCACTCTGGTCCACGCTCCACCTCGGTTCAGGCTCCGGTTCTGCGGTGAAACCCGGCAGGCAGTGCGGTTTGTATTGTTGGCACGGGCGGACCTTACATGCGGGGGGGTTCATATATCGGGGAGGAATTGCGTCCGTGAATCGGAGGAATAGTGACGCATGCCTCGTGACTCTCCACCCGCGTCTCTCGTCGTGGATCTCGTTCTCTCCAATGGTGCCACTCTCCCCGGCCGACTCTCAGACTCTGACTCTCCCTGGCCGACTCTCAGACTCCGACTCTCCCCGGCCGACTCTCTAAGTAGTCCCATGCGAGCGCTTATATTATGCGCTCGCGTATCAAGCCATGTGCTTTTAGGACACACCCACCGGTGAGCTCACCTCGGCCCTGGTTGGTCGCAAGGGCTCACCGACTCCGCCCTTAACAGGGCTATGCCTCGCTCCGATAACTCCTCCTCCTTTTTCTCCGCTCTGACCACATGGTTAATGGCGTTTGGAGTGAGCGCTGCGGCGGCTGCGGCTGGCAGAGGCGCACAATACAATTTGGAGCGGGGCCAAGCCGCAAAATGAACGGGATTGAAAATGGGCCTATGTTATTTGATTAATGCAACGCAGAGTCAAACTATTGGAAACAGAGCCTTACCTGAACACAACAACAACAACAACAACAACAACATGCATTTTAAGGCCATGTTCCCTGCTAGAGCGGGGGTTAGCCTAACGGTCCCCATGACAATCTTCTCCATTTTGCCCTATTTTCTGCATCTCTCCTTGTTAACCCCCTTGCCCACATTTCTTCTTCCACCATCTTTAGCCAAGTCTTTCTCGGTCTTCCCCGTCCTCTACTTCCTTCTACATTAACTTCCATCACTCTTCTCAACCAGTCACTTTCATCCTTCCTCAATACATGACCAAACCATCTCAACCTGTTCCACTTCACAGCATCAATCACAGGCAATATTCCCATCATCTTTCGCAATTCATCATTTGTCTTCCTCTCTCTCAACGATACTCCACACATCCATCGAACCATTCGCATTTCCACCCTTTCCAGCCTTCGTTGCTGCTCTACGTTCATTACCCATGTCTCGCTCCCATAAATCATAACACTTCTCACACATGCAGCATACACCTTTCCCTTCAGCTTCAGCGACACTCTCCTCCTCATCAGCACGCCACTCAGTTCCCGAAACTTCTTCCATGCACATCTCACTCGAGCAACCGTTGCCGAGTCTGATCCACCTTCTCCATTCAGCATGTCTCCGAGGTAGCAAAATGTTTTCACACCTTCCAGCTTCACGCCGTCTCCAAGATCCAACTCAACATTTCCTCCATCTGCAGCTCCCTCTGTGCACACCTTACATTTGAATGTAGCTGCCACACTGGTTAATGACCCTCTCAGACCACTACATTTTTGATGAACCCACTCAGCACACATTGTACATTGAATGGAGTTCACTCCGACACCCTTCCTGCACACAGCACACGGCCACTTCCCAGTTCTTTCCACCTCACCACATGCTTTACCACTTGCCATCACCTTTGTCTTTCCGATATTCACCTTCAGACCTTTTGTCTCCATACATTCCTTCCACTTGTTCATCTTTTCCTTCAGTCCATCCATACTTTCCGCAATCAACACCAGATCATCTGCATACAACAACTCCCATGGTAAACCCTCCTTTACGGTCTGAGCCAGCACCTCCATCACAGCTACAAATAGTAGTGGACTTAGTACCGACCCCTGATGCACTCCCACCTTCACCTCAAACTCACCACTGTTCCCGTCCTTCGTCCTTACAGCTGTGCATGCTCTTTTGTACATTGCCATCACTACTCTGATCAACCATTCCTCCACTCCTAACTTCCTCAATGCCCATGTCAATACTTTGCGTGGAACCCTATCGAATGCTTTCTCCAGATCAACAAACCCAAAAAACAACTTCTTCCTCTTATCCATGTACTTCTCCTGCAACTGCCTCACAATGAAAACCGCATCTGTCGTTCCTCTTCCTGGCATAAATCCAAACTGCATTTCGTCGATCTTCACTTTCTTCCTTATCCTCCTCTCCAACACCCTTTCCAATACCTTCAATCCATGCTCCAATAACTTTATCGCTCGGTATGAGCCACACTCCAGAGGGTCACCTTTCCCCTTGTATAGAGGGACGAGGGTACTCAGTTCCCAATCCACTGGAATGCGGCCTTCTTTCACCACCAGATTACAGATCTCTGTCATTCTCTTCACACCCCAACTTCCTGCTGCCTTCAACATATCTCCCACAACTCCCGTCGGCCCTCGCGCTTTTCCACTCTTCATTGCTTTTATCGCTTCCTCAACTTCCTTCTCAGTTATCTTCTCTGCCGGTCCTAAAACTGGGTTACTCTCAATGTTACCATCCCATTCATTCTCTGTATTCAACAGCATTTCCATATATCTTTTCCATCTTCCTTTAATTCCATCTGGGTCGACAACGATTTGTCCCACTTCATCCTTCAAGCAACTCACCCCCATCACATCACACCTCTCTTTCGCTATGTGCTTTGCAATCCTGAATACTGCTTTCTGACCCTCTTCTGAATCCAAGCGTTCTCCGAACATTTTCCTACATGCCTCCTGCGCCTTTGCTACCTCTTTCTTTGCAGCCTTCCTGGCTGCCTTTTTTTTTTTTTTTTTTTTTTTTTTTTTGTATACAAGGTCGAGGCTCGTGAAAGAGCGAACATTAATCACACAGAAAGACAAACCGACACATAAAACATATAACATAGGGAGCGGTAGACAAGATGGGGAGAGAGGGGGAAGGACACAAACACAACATTTGAGAGCAGTGACCGAGAGACATGGAGACATCGAGAGATCTGAGAGAGGGCGAGGGCTTGGGGGGGGGGGCGTGGGAAGGGGGCGGTGGGAGAGGTATAAAACATATGGACACTGCCAGGACTTCCAGGAAAGAAGTTGGAATTTCAAACAAGGTGGATCTGGGGATCTGGGGGGGGGGGGGCCTTATAACTTTCATGCTCTGCTGTTTCTGCTCCCGTACCCTTCGCCTTCTGCCACTCTTTGAACTTCTTCCTCTTCTCGTCAATCCTCTTTCCAACCTCAACATCCCACCACCATGTTTCCGAGTGCCTCGGTGGTCCTTTTGTCCATCCACATACCTCACCAACGGCTCCCAACAGACTAGCTTTCATTGACATCCAACCACTTTCAAGCTCAACCACATCATCCTCTACCCTACTCAGCCTCTCTTTTAATGCCTCCCTTACTGTCACCTCTTTCAACCTCCACACCTTCATTCTCGGTTGGTACTTCACCCGCCGAGCTCTCCTCGCACCTTTCACCCTTATGTCGCAGACAACCAAGTGGTGCTGTGAAACAGCCTCCTCCCCCGGGATCACCTTTGTGTTCCGGAGGTGCCCCCTATCTCGCCGACGCACCATCAGGTAGTCAACGGTTGTCGTTGACCCACCTGACGTGTATGTAACAAGCTTATTGTCCTCTTTCTGGAACTGAGTATTACAAATCAACAAATCAGCTCCATCAGCAAACTCCAAAATCCTTTCACCTTCTCCATTTCTCACACCATATCCGTAACCCCCATGAACTCCCTCAAAGCCATCCATACTCCTTCCCACATGTCCATTCAGGTCTCCTCCCACCACAACAACTTCCTCATCTTTCACGTTTTCCATCAGCTTCTCTATCGCACACCAGAACTTGTCCTTCTCTTCATCGCTTCGACCAACCTGCGGAGCATATCCCGAGATGACGTTCACCAAGAGCTTTCCAATCATCATTTTCACCATCATCAACCTATCACTCACTCTAGTCACACTCACCACACTGTCTACAAACTCCTCAGAAAACAGGACACCAACACCATTCACGCCCTCCGGGCACCCTTGCCACACAAACTTGTATTTCTGTCCCTGCCTACCCTTCACCATTCTCACACCACTTCCCTTCCATCTCGTCTCTTGCACACAACATATGTCCACTCTTCTTCTGACCAATACTTCCACCACTTCTCCTGATCTCCCTGTCATTGTCCCCACATTCCATGTCCCAAACCTCAGAAACCGATCTCCACTTCGGGCTGCACCCTGCCCATATGTACTTGTGATTGTCATGGTTCTCTTTTTGAGGCAATGTTTTTATGGCCGGATGCCCTTCCTGACGCCAACCCTCTTAGTCGTCTCTTACGACACGCAGGGATACGGTGTACCTATTCTGACCAGGGTACACACTGGGAAACGTTTAAGACATGTAAATTCTGGGGGGGGGGGGGGGCGTCAGCATCACGGCTGCGGTTTAAACATATTCCAACAATATCCAAACAGAACGATGAAAAAACAATCCGGGAAAAGTCTCCAAGCGAGAACGTGGATTTGAGAAAGAAGGAGCAGAGGCGGAAGAAAACGAGATACAGGGGGCGGGGCACATGCCGAGACGAGGAGGAGAGCGAACAAGCACGTGTCCGGGAGGAGAGAAAGAATCAATATAGAATTCTTTGTCTCAGGAGGTGAGGTGAGGGGGAGAAAACAAAATAAAAGAAACAAGCAATACAGCGAAGGAAATAACCCAAACCGACAAAACACTTTCGGGGGGAGGGAAGCCCCAAGTCACCAGGCCGCGCACGAGGTACGACTCAGAAAACGACTAACTACACACAAGTTTGCACGAACCACAAACCAACACCAACTAGAAACACACAATAACACGTACACAGCAAAATAACCAGTGGAAATTTGACAAAGACAAGAATGGGAAAACACTCAAACTTCGATGCCCTGGAGAGCTCGAAGCACGCCTCACTCGCCTGAGGAACCGGAAGGAACCTGAACACATACTAATGAAATAACTGAAAGGTTCCTATGGTGTCCTACGTGTTGCAATATCGACTAACTAGGGTGCGACCTTTGACCTTTGGAAAATGGGAATATTTACAGGGAATTATTTACAATGGATTATTATTCACAAGTGCCGGTTCTGAAAACTGTAACACAGCACCCTCCCTTTCTCCAGGCCCGTCCCGGGACGTTTCACAAGGGATATCTTTTACAATTATGTGTGACACTTAGGTGTAGTTACCCTCTTGTATTAACCTCACCCTGAGTGTGACATTTTTAAAACTAGATATGTCCAGCCTGCTGCATTGCATTATACCTGGCAGACTCACGCCCACAGACTAACGGAATTGCGGAATTAATTTTCAAACTAAACATTTAACCGGTGGGGAGCATTATTTACAAAGACACTACTACTATTTGGAATTATTTACAAACTAGAACCCAGGACCTGTCTTTTGGGAAGACAAAAGCAGATGTTTTTCATAAGAGGAAAGGTCATGCACTGCACTGTACCGATACACCATACCCACATGCACAGAAATGCACAATCAAATAATAAAGTGCACTAAAAAGCACAAAAAGCACCACCAAAAAGCACCATCAAATGCACAGTCATACACATTTCAAAAATAAACTGGCGTCTTCTCCGCTGGGCCGATGGCTGCTGGGCTGATGTTTCTTGGTGTCTTGATGTTCTTACTTGCGGCCTATTTAATCAATAAAAAGGGCACAAACCACGTCCACTTTTTTAAATTAAGGCCAGCAGGGGCCAACTAAGGTGGTCCACCTGCTTGGTATAGGTGCCACCTTGACCGTGGTCCGCAAGCAAGATGCTGGCAGCAATGATTCACGCCAGCAGAGGGGCCAGGCCACAGAATGTGTGGTCCATATATGGTGGGCTTGGCCACAGAACGTGTGGTCCATAGGTGGTGTATCGGTCCAGGCAGGCAAGCAGCGAGGGTGCGGGCGCACAACTGCGACACTTGCACACTTTCCCCTCGGCACACAAAGACCACGGTCCATGAGTGGGGAAGGAAGACAAAGTAGGGTTAGCGGGGTGCAAGGGCGCAAGGGTACACATCAACACAAGATAATGCAAAGTGAGGTGCGCAGGAGAGCGACCCGAGAAAGCTCATCCCTACCATACGCCCCCCCCCCCCCCATGTCACCTGCTCTACAATTGCCCCTACCCCGTATTTACACAATCTATACATTTAACAAATCCGTCGCTATCATCTTGTCTTCCCCATATCCCCCCTAATCCAAATTGGTCATCAATCCCTCCTAAGGAGGAAGAGATGGGATCACAAACACAATGTCACCCCCATGTCATGATGCGTCTTACAACCAACCAAACATTTGCTCAAAAATCTGGTGTGGGGTTTTATCACGTTGGGTGAGTGGATGCATATGGTGTGAAGAGACTTTCTCCTATCTATACTCTAAATGACATTAACACTTTTACTCTACCCGGGTCTTTCCCTGCCAAACCCTTGGCCATCTTTACTCAATGCGGTTCTAAAAACCAATTCCCATTGAACATACTGTGGCGCTCACCAATTTGGGGTCTCACTCCCCCGATTCTACTCCCTGTGCCCTCGCACAATTTCATGGCTGGGTCGTGTGGCTCCCCTAGCAGGTCTACATACCTGCGCACCTCCACCACTGCAGTTGCCTCCCGAGCGTACCTGCTCCTCACCCTAACCTACCTGGGGAAGGCCCTCTGGCTCTCTCGCCCCCTACTGCCCTCTCTGGCGTCGGGCTACCCGGGTCCTCTCCATAGGATCCGGGCCCCATTGGACTCTATCTGGCTCCTGGAGCCTACCTGCGGCCTCACCTGGCCGACAGACTAACAGTGGCAGAGTGCCCAACCAACCATTCTCACTAACAGGCCACACGCCCAGTCAATTTATCTCACTAATGCACCCCTCAAGCCGTACTCTGCTACGCTCGCACCACAGATGCCAATATCCAACCACAATTTACCTACTCCCTCTATCTACTTTTAAACTACCCTCCCCGGGTACTCGTGAGGGGGGTCCACCCTTCCCCCATTCACTCTTTCGCACCATACACTCCACTCCACGTATTCCACACTCCCTCTCCACACCATTCATTCCCTACTCCATTTATTCCATCTAACCATTCTCACTTGCCACCATGCAAGTCAATCATCCAGTGCACAATCACACCTTTCACAATACTCTGCTCATGCACTTTCTACACACACACATCATTCTCACGAGCATTGCCTCACTTCAACACACTCACCACAAACACACTGCATCAGCTAATCTAACTACTGCCCTTCTATTACTCGTGCTTCACAGTCATCCCATACACTATGCACTCCCTCGTCATTATTATCCATCTAATCTACCTATGTCCCAACTACAGGTAGAATGTCGCTACTTAAATCTACAGTTACCTATGGTCAGCTAGATCCCTATACATTATCCTAACCCTCCCGGGCTAGTTTGCACAGCCAATCCCCATAAAACTAGAGCTCATGTGCCCCCAAAATATGGATGTGAGGGATGGTAGAGCTACCATCCCTCTACACCATATACCATTTGCCATCAATTTCACTATCCTTATCATCCGTCCACTACTCTGAGCCTCTCGGTACGTCATTACATTATCAAAGCTCGGCTTCGCAAAGCCGAGCAATGAATTCGGGTGGTTTGGTCTCCTGCAGGTTGGGTCCGTCCGGCAGTCGGATTCAGGGGAGGAGGTTTGGTCGGGCCAAGGCTCCAAGCACCATCCCGGCGCAACGCCTTGCGCTCCCAAGCGCGATGGCCCAGCCTTGCCCGGCCGGAGCGCCGCCACCACATTCTCCTTCCCCTCGAAGGCACCGACTGTACAGGGCGGGATCCGGCCTGAACCATCCACGGTGCTCCGTGCAGGGGCGACACGGCCACGATCCCGGCCGGCCACCGCAGCACACAAAGCCCGTCACGGACCAAGAGCTCGCGTCGGCTAAACGTCGGCCTAAACGCTGTCCCGGTTAACGTCGATGCTCGAATCTCATGCTCACATCCACTCGCGTTCCTTCCCATACTCGCAAATTCTGGTGTCTCCATACACTCCGCACATTTCGTCACTGCACTCTCTCTCCGTGCACACCACCCAGGCACACTCATTCTGCTCACAGACTTCGTTACACACCTGACCACCGCACACCTCCTCGCACCCCTAGGAGCAAACTCGTCGTTTGCACACTTCATTAACACACCTCTCTTGCGCACCTTCTTGTGCACACTCTCCCGGTATGTACTCCGTACCACTCATGGGGGTGCACTCTTGCATCCACCCATTCAGCACACACCTACCCATGGGTGTGCAATCCCTCGTCGCACACCCAATCACACGCTCCACAACCAACTCAGGTGTGCCTCCTCGCACACGCTCCTCATCCGACTCACACTCCTGGCCACACTCACTCCTACTTCCACACTCTGTATCGCTCTCACTCTCTGTGTCGCATTCATCACACATACACTCCGACGTGCGTTCGCCCTCGCACTCGGTGTCACACTCTCGCTCCGGCGCCTTCAAATGAATGACCTTCAAATGTTCTTGAAGTCTCCAAGCAGAATTAAAAGGATGATGGCTCTGACATGTCTGGCAGGAGACAATGGGAAACAGATGTGCCTCATTAAAAAGATTTGATATGCAGACCTACTCGGCGAGGAGCCTACCCATCCCAATATTTCATTCAACCAATCCCCACTTCCCTCATCCCTCCCACCTACACTTTGCTCAAACAATCGTACTACTCTCCTCCCCTTTTTTGTGGCAACCAATCCTGTCTTCGCTCCTCCTTCTCCACTTTCTCCTCCCACTTCCAGCCAGTATAAAAGTCATGTGCACAACGTCAAATATTAGGATTTTCACTTGGTTTGTAAATGTTGGTTTGTTGTACTTCGGATTTTACTTGGTTTGTCTCCACTGTATGTTGACTGTATACTGTGCATGCTACTGTTATTTGGTGTATCCTTATGATGTTTCCTTTGATGTACATCTCTACTGTACCAGGATTTTTCACTTAGGACTTTGATCTAGGATTTTGTTGTGAATCTTGCAATGTGCTTTCGTGAATTGTAGTATGCTCTTCTTGGTTTGATAAAGGTTATTGTTTCTTGCTGTGTATTTCCTTGTAAACCGAAAGTGTTATCCTCCTCGGGAATTAAAATTTGTGATCTTTCTTCTGATTCAAAGTTTTTGGACATTGAATTCTTGATTCATCTATTACATACTGTCTAAAATGTCATCAATAGTTAGCCAGTTAAGAGGAAGCATCGTTCATTTTTTCAGGAAAGCACCAAATTTGGCACAGATGTAGTATGGACCTATACAATTGTTTCCTGAGGGGCGCCCAAAAATTCAGAACCCCTGGTGGCCGCCATATTGAATTTCAACATGACCGCCCTCTGTGACCTATTTCCCTCAATAACTTCTATACTATGAGCGATAACACCACAGTTCCAGTGTCGTACCCCATGTTTTCATAGTCTCTGAATCCAATGGGATCAATTGCATAAAGATTGGCATCCATCATCTTTAATTTCGAGATGGCCGCCATGGTGTTTCCATTTTCCTTGAATCTCTCATAGTATTTTAGGTATAATTTCAATTCCAAGTGATACACATTGTTTTATTGGTCTCTGATAACAATGGAATGGTATTAATTATTCAAAGTTACACACAGTTGCAGTTTTAACTTAAAATATTGTGGGCACTTGAAAGGTGGAGGCTCTCGCACAGACGCGTAGTACTACAAGCACTGTCCATCGCAGTCACACAATCATTATTGCGATTTTGTTTTGAAAAATAAAAAGTTCGTTTTTGTTGGATCGTTTAAAAAAAAAATCGCTCTGTAGTGCCTCAGCCTTTTTGATTAATGGCAGTTTATATACAACTACACATTCACATAAATAAATACAAAACAATCACCAGACATTTGAACACATATAATCAAACAATTCCAGAAGCGGTCGAACTTGGTGGTAAGGCTTCTTCTTCTTCCTTAATGGCATCATACTTAACTCAGCAACGTGATGAATGGCATATTCAGCAGCAGATATTGAACGAAAAGGTAAAATGATGATTTGATATTTGTGATGGATTCTGGTTTGGATGTAATTGCATTTCCATTATATTTGCCCTCATTTCAAATATGTTAATGTTTCTTTTTCGCCTGAGCAACGCCAGGTATTCCAGTTATAAACACTTATATACTTTACTCGGGGTACAAATACGAATACAACTTTGTCTGGTGGGGGAGGGGGTAACATAGGCTATGTGGCCACGGCCTCATGTGGGGGTGTGGGGGACCAGGAGAGGGTGTAAATTCTCTATGTAAACGGTGTACCATGTAGTGCCACCTAGTGATGGTGACAGAGGGTATTACAATTCCCTTTTCTTTCTTTTTTTTACCTTAGCAACACTGAGGTTAAAGCTCTCTTTGTACAGGTAATTTTTTCCTCCTTCCCTTCCCTTCCTCCCCCAAAACGGAAGGGCCTGTCAAAGCCACCCCCCTCCCTCCCCTCCCCACAACACTGGGTACTTCTGCTTGTTTAAAATAAATTTGCAATAAAATTATAAAGAAGTAGCAGGAGTACCTGGCATTGCCAGTGCAGGGGAGGGGGGTAAGGGGTGGGGGAAGGGGGAGGCAGGAGAAGGAGGGGTGTGGTAGGGAGTGGGGGAAGTGGAAGGGGGAGGGGGGGAGAAGTGAGGGGAGAGGGAGGGGAAAGATATACTACATCTTTGGGGTGGGGGGCTTCCGGAATAGTTTGATTAATTTGTGTTGAAACGTCTGGTGATTGTTTTGTATTTATTTAAGTGAATGTGTACTTGTATATAACTGTCTTTAATCAAAAAGGCTGAGGCACGATAGAGCGATTTTTTTTAAATCCAAAAATCTAACTTTTCTTTTCAAAACAATTTGTTTTTGCCTAAAACACTCCCACTGATGAACCTCTGAAAGTTTGACAAAAATCAGTTCAGCCATCTCAGAGAAAAATGGCATCACACACACACAACGGCTCTTATATAGTAGATGTAAAAATCGAATTTGGGTTTTCTGAATAGGATTTTACTTTTCAAATAAATATCTTTTTCATCTGTTGAAGGAATAGTGGAGATATAACTGGAAGTACGACAAGTATTCCATCAATATATTGTTGCGGTTGTGCCTTAAAGGCAAACCCCCTATTGTTCGTTGCACGACAACATGTAGCCTGCATTAGTCAGTTATGTCTTATTGAATGTAAAGATTAGCCCTTTCCCATTGAGTAGTAAAAAAGACCAAATATGCAGTGAGTTAGGCAGAATGTCAAACCTTAGTTGGTTAAGGGAAGCCATAACACCAGATGTGCAGAAAGGCATGGCCAAAAGCATGGCCCACGTGACTAATGGCGAGCCGGGAACCCGTCGCCATGATGCGACAAGCCTCAGCCAATGGGAGGCTGTGGAACATTTTGAGTGGTGTGGGCGGATCTGGTAAAAGCCCACGCGGATCGCAATTTCATTCGTTTTTGCTTGGGATTTCGCCACGTCGATGACCTCATGCTCTGTTCTCTCTTTGCCTCGTGGACGACACGATTCTCTTGCTTTTTGGTATTTCTTGGAGGACACACCTGAGCTCTTGCCCTTTTCACCACGCCCACGAAGAGACCTCGCTTGCCTTTTCGTTTCTTCCACGACAAGTGTTTGGCCTTTGTTCAATGCCCGACACCCATCGCGTCTGCGCCGATCTTTTGCGCGATCCGGCTGACCCGCAAGCGTTGGCAATTTCTACATGACTCACCTGCGCTGAAGTTCATCTACCTGTGCTGAGTTCGTCCATGCCAACTTCGAGGCGGCGGTTCATCCTGCGGACCTGATGTCATCGAAATGCGAGCCGCGCACACCAGACCCCATGGCCAATTGCGAGGAATCCCAGCACGTACATCCGTACGCCCTTTAACCAGTGTTATTCCCTGAGTGTGTGTGTCAGAGAGTGAAGGCGCCAGTGGGGTTTATTATTATAGGTAAGCATTGTTAAGGTGTATCTTCGTCTCTGTTTCTCTGTGCCTTCTAAATAAAAGGCTGTACATTTGATTCCTTTCCAACCTGTTCGGTACGTCCTTTCACCTGGCCTCGCATCATCCGAGACCGAATTTGGCTAGAGGCAGGTCCATAAATCTCGTGAGGGTAACGCCGCTTTCCACACCGTGTAAAACCGCTCAGCACGCAATTGAATAAGGTGTGTGAAAGTGAGGGTTCGATCGCCATCTTACGGTGACGTGTGCACCTTAAATTTGGAACCCTCTCGGTCGCACCGCAACAAATTGGTGTCCGGGAGTGGGATTGGACCTGCAGTACGCTTCACGTACTGTGAAATTACGGGCGTGTGCAAATTTAGTTTAAAACAAATTTAAAACAAAATTAAAATTAAATTCAGATGATGTCGGGCCAAGACGTGCATGTTCCGGTGGGCATAGAAAATGTAGAGGATGAGGAATTAATGGCCCAGGACACAGGCGAACAGATTGAACTTGGAGTTAATCATGGTGCAGCAGGGAGAGGAGAAAATTGAGGCACTTCACACGTGGCGGCGGAGGCCGGGCCCGCTGTGCAAGCGGGGGTTAACATGGAGTTATTCATGACTCAAATGAGAGCATGCTTTGAGGTGCTAATGAATAAAACGGAAGAGTGGAGATGTGACATGAAAAAGATGAGAAAAGAATCAAGGTGCGATATGAAAACGATGGGGGAGGAGTTTGGGCGTAAGATGAGCGAGGAGGTCGTGGTGGTACGTCACGAGGTAAAGCGGGGTGAGATGAGCATCCAGCGAGAGTTGAAGGAGAGTATGGCCAAACTGACTGGGGCAATGGAAGTATTGACGCGGGAGGTAGAGGAACCGATGAAGGTAGAGTTGGAGCAGGAGATTTTGGTGGCGCAACGGGGAAAAGAGGTAAAACAGAAGCTGGAGGAGGTGAAAGAAGGAATAATTGAAATTAAAAAGACAGAAGAAGAGTCAAAGAATGAATTAGGAAAGGAATTGCAGCAATGTGTGCAACAGTGGTACTCGGACAATGATGAAATGCCTGTTAATCAAATAGAAAGTTTACAGGTTCTTGAAGAGGACCGGAAAAAGGTGAGTCCCGAGGTGAGTAGTGATATTGGGAATGTGTTTGGTGCGAGTGGGTGCTCGCCAAGCTTGGGAGAAAGGATAGACCCAGGAGTTCGTGAAGGGCCAAGTATGAGTGTTACGAATGGTACGGAGTGTGTGGAGAGAATCTGCGCACCGGTGTGTGTGTGTGTGCGATTACGTAGTGTGTGGAGAGAGTGTGCGCACTGGTGTGTGCGATTACAGAGTGTGTGGAGAGAGTGTGTGCACTGGTGTGTGCGATTACGGAGTGTGTGGAGAGAGTGTGCGCACCGGTGTGTGCACTTACGGAGTGTGTGGAGAGAGTGTGTGCAACGGTGTGTGCGATTACGGAGTGTGTGGAGAGAGTGTGTGTACCGGTGTGTGCGATTACGGAATGTGTGGAGAGAGTGTGCGCACCGGTGTGTGCAATTACGGAGTGTGTTGAGAGAGTGTGCACACTGGGGTGCGTGATTACGGAGTGTGTGGAGAGAGTGCGCGCACCAGTGTGTGCAATTACGGAGTGTGTGGAGAGAGTGTGCGCACCGGTTTCTGCGGGTACAAAATGGAGTGCGAGGGATGATGCGGCTCAGGCATCTTCGCCGACCGGGGTAGTGCTTAGTGGGACGAATAGAGTATGTGAGCCCCCGACGAGTGGTGTGCCATGGGGACCAGGGGGAATCGGTGCTGCATCGGTCTCGCAAGGACCGGCGTGCACGATTCGTACCTCTGGCACCCGCACGGTATTGTTGGCGCCGTACCGCGGCAAGAGCGATCGGCGGGTTTTGAGGGGCAATTTGAAGTGTCGAAGGCACGCACCTTACCGGGTGAGGTGCTCTAACCGTGGCCGATTGGGTCATCGTGTGTGGGACCGCAAGGCCCCGTGCAGGGATGGACCCCGGCACCTGGGCCCGCCAATTCCCCCCTCCCCCTCGGATCGTCAATGCCGTCCGGATATCACCCCATACATGCGACCAACCACACGCATGGATCGCTCGGCCCTTAGAGGCCGAGCCGCGACCAAGTACCTCCATAGATGGGGGCTCATAGTTTTGAGGACTGGGGGAAGTATGTGCCCCCCACATGGGGGTATGGTGGTGAGACCATTCCCCACGTGACATGGCCCATGAGCACTAGTTTATGGGGATAGCATTGTTAGGCCCATGGAGGGGCCAGCAATGGTTGCTCCATGGGGGCACCGAAGCACTAGCTGAGGGAAGGCTAGGATAATGATTAGGGATCTAGAGAGACCATAGGGACAAGATTTAAGTAGTGACAATGAACAGTAGTGGGGACGTAGAGAGTTTAGCTGGTTTTTAACAAACGTTGTGCGTCGTGTAAAGGGACGAGGGGGAAGCACGAGTGATAGGGGAAATCAGTTAGATAGATGATGCTGTGTGTTTGAGAATAAATGGAGTTGTGGTGTGGAAAAAGTTGGTGTGTAAATAGTGGTGTGCAAATATTAGGTGTGAGAATAAATGGTGTGGAATGCATGGTGTGGAATGAATGGTGTGGAATGCATGGTGCAAAGGATTGAATGGGGGGAGTGGAACCCATTCACGAAGGGCCGGGTGGGTAGTTTAAAGTTAGATAGAGGGTACAGGTAAATTACATGGATATTGACACCTGTGGTGCTGATTGTGGAAATAGTTTTTTTTTTGTGAGGTGCAGGAGGCGGTAGAATGGCTGGGCGTGTGGTTTAATTAGTAGAAATAGTTATTTGGGGCACTCCATCACTGGGAGCTCGTCGGCCAGGTAAGGCCGCAGGTAGGCTCAGGGAGCCAGTTAGGTTAGTATGAGTGGGGCCCGAGGATCCAAGGAAGGACCCGAGTTGCCCAATGCCAAGGTGGGCATCGAGGGGGTAAGCACCAGGGAGGGCCTTCCCCAGGTAGGTTAGAGTGAGGAGCAGGCATGCTCGGGAGGCAGCTCCAGTGAACTGAGAGGTGCAGGTAGATAGACCTTCTGGTAGAGCCACACGACCCAGCCCCGAAATTGTGCAAGGGCACAAATAGAAAAATTTGTGGGGTGAGACCTAAATTCAGAGGGCACCACAGCATGGGCAATGGGAATTCGGGTTCTTAGAACCACATAGTTTAAAGAAGGCCGATTGGCAGGGTACAAACCCCGGGTAGATTAAAATGTGTAATGATGTCAGTGAAGTTCGAATTTTGTGAAGACCCCTTCACACCATCCACAGCCATCCACAGGGGGGTGGATTTCGCACCACGGGACTCAATGTTTGATTGGTAAGATGCATCACGACGTGAGTACGAAACATTGTGTTCATTCTGCCTTTCCTTCCTGGGAGAACCTGGGGGGATATGGGGACGAATTTGGAATAAAGAGGGGACGTGGGAGACAAGACGTAGAGACGAATTGTAAATACAAGGAGGGCTAGGGTAGTGTAGTTAATGGTGGGAGGCACAAACGGGTAGGGCCAGGCTCGACTTCACTCTGCTGGCATTCCTCTCACCCGCTTGTCATACCTGTGTTTTGCATGTGCCACCTTGTCTTTTCCGTTTTGCTCATTGCGCCTTCTCTTCCTGCCCGATCCAGGACCATCAAGAGGACTTACCTTGCCGTCGCAGCATCTTGCTGCCACTCATGCCCATCATCCATCCATCCATCACCTTATTGACCACTGGCTCATTGGCCACACCCATTTCCATTGTTGCACCTCTTGGCTGCCCCCATCATCTTGCCACACATGGATCACCTGTTGAGTGGCACTGATGCCACACATTTGGACCACGTTTCGAGTGGTCCTGCTCATAAATAAAAAGAGTGATCCATGCGTGTATTTGTGAAGATTTCGATGGAACTGATCTTCAAATGGCCTGTATGCCGGTCAGAGTCAGCCGGTTTTTGTTAGCCCGTCTACCAAGGCAAGAAGCATGAAGATGACTCCAGCAACAAGTGCTCCAAGTTCTATTCCTCAAGTCCAGGTCCTGGGTCATAGTTTTTTTTTTTGTTAAATAAATTGTGTGTAGTGTAAAATGTAAAAATGTTGCCCACCGGTTATGTGTTTAGTTTCAAAATTCCGGCAATACGTGAACAGTATAAGGTTGTGGGTGTGAATCTTTTAGGTAGTTTCTCAATGCATTAGGAGGGAAATATTTAGTTTAAAAATGTACATTTAAATGTTAAAAAAAAAAAAAATGCCGCACGCACAGGGATTAGAGTTCAAAATGTTAGGGGAATCAGATCTACGTGTCACACTAAAGGTAATGTTTAAAAGAATGCCAGCTCACCCCAGCCGCTCCATGTGGACGACTCGGGTCAAGTCTTGGTGAGAGAAGGGGGTAGTGTTGCGGTTGTGCCATAAAGGCAAACCCCCTATGGTTCGTTGCACGACCACATGTAGCCTGCATTAGTCAGTTATGTCTTATTGAATGTAAAGATTAGCCCTTTCCCATTGAGTAGTAAAAAAGACCAAATATGCGTTGAATTAGGCAGAATGTCAAACCCTAGTTGGTTAAGGGAAGCCATAACACCATATGTGCAGAAAGGTGTGGCCAAAAGCACGGCCCATGTGACCAATTGCGAGCCGGGAACCCATCGCCATGATGTGACAAGCCTCAGCCAATGGGAGGCTGTGGAACATTTTGAGGGGCGTGGGCGGATCTGGTAAAAGCCCACGTGGATCGCAATTTCACTCTTTTTTGCCTGGGATTTCGCCACGTCGACGACCTCCTGCTCTGTTCTCTCTTTGCCTCGTGGACGACACGATTCTCTTGCTTTTTGGGATTTCTTGGAGGACACACCTGAGCTCTTGCCCCTTTCACCATGCCCACGACGAGACCTCGCTTGCCTTTTCGATTCTTCCACGACACGTGTTTGGCCTTTGTTCGACGCCCGACACCCATCGCGTCTGCGCCGATCTTTTGTGCGATCCGGCTGACCCGCAAGCGATGGCAATTTCTACACGACTCACCTGCGCTGAAGTTCATCTACCTGTGCTGAGTTCGTCCGTGCCAACTTCGAGGCGGCAGTTCGTCCTGCGGACCTGACGTCATCGAACTGTGAGCCGCGCACACCAGACCCCGTGGCCAATTGTGAGGAATCCCAGCACGTACATCGATACGCCCTGTAACCAGTGTTATTCCCTGAGTGTGTGTGTCAGAGAGTGAAGGTGCCAGTGGGGTTTATATGATAAGTAAGCATTGTTAAGGTGTATCTTCGTCTCTGTTTCTCTGTGCCTTCTGAATAAAAGGCTGTACATTTGATTCCTTTCCAACCTGTTCGGTATTTCCTTTCACCAATTGGCCTAGCATCATCCGAGACCGAATTTGGCTAGACTCAGGTCCATAAATCTAATGGGGGTAACGCCGCTTTCCACACCATGCAGAACCGCTCGGCATGGAATTGAATAAGGTGTGTGAAAGTGAAGGTTCGATCGCCGTCTTCGGTGACGTGTGCACCTTGAAGGTATTCGTGATTTTCCGGTATTAACCGAGGGGAATCACGCAACAAAATTGTTGTGCAAGAACGGGGTTTTGAACCCAGCCCCCGCAACAATATTATCAAGTATCACATTTAACGTTATGAGAAAATACTGGAGTAAAATTTTGGTATTTATCATTCAAATTACAATCATTGTGAGCTAATTCTCCAAACTTCCACATTATATGACAATGGTCTCTAACCTTATCTTCACCTCTGGCTTTATAACATGTATTATAATTTGGGGTATTTTCAAAAGCCTCTTTATCTGGTTCTGTATGTACCATGTGTTCATTTTTACCAGGTTTATAAGTTATTTCACGTGTTGTAATAATTTAATAAATTCTTTCCCCACATCCTTTCCTGTGTATAACCCCAAGAAGAGTCAAGTCTATATATTGACACCTACAGGTAATTTGATATAAGAACAGAACACGGATGGTGTATGTTTTTGATACTATTTAGTGTATTAAGAGAACAACTATTTTTTCGACGGTACATTCAAAATCAGCATATATTATAAAAAGATGTTCAATAGATTTTTTTAATTTAACATCAAATTAAGTATTTGTATTTCTACCTTTTTTATTATGCAGGAAATATTCCATATGTTGTACTTATCCCTACTTATCATGAAATAATTAATTGTAAGAATATTTTACAAATAGTTTTAACCATCTCCTTTAAATCGTTGAGAACTAAGTAATCTTGATAAATTTTAATGTCAACAAAATGCATAAAGTGAAATGGAACCATTGTTGAAATAAAGGTCAGTGTGACTCTATTCATCTTTTGAAATGTTTGTATCTCTTCATTTTAAAACATACACTTCATTCTTCATGGTTATTCTGTAAATAATAATGGATAAATTTGCATGTTCTGCAAAAAAGTTTTAACATCAAAAAGTGAATCTCAATAATTATATATATTTACTGACACTTTCCGGTTTGCAATTAGCAGGATAAAGATGCGCAAAGAAAGACCAAGTAAAACATTATCTTCATTTTTTTATATTTATTACTACTTTTTTATTTTGAATGACTATATAATTTTATGTAAGAAGAAGCAAATAAAGGATTAGATATTAAAAGTAATTGCTTATTATCCTTATTGCTTATTTTTGGTGCTGTACTTCTTCGAGTTCCAAATTTACTCGAGAGTCATGAAAGCACCAATTGCCTTTTGTATCCGTTGTAGTACACCTGCATCTCTCCAACCTGTTATGGTAACCACGAACCCCAGATATGTATACTTGTCAACCTTTCAAATTGGTAAATTGTTACACAAATTGTTGTTTGTTGTGTGTGTGGCATGTCTGCTCAAGATTTCTGTTTTGGCTATGCTAATATTCAGCCCCACTTGCACCGTGTACTCCTGTTGCCCATTTACATTCTTCTGCATACTATGTAAGGACTCTAACCTCAGGCAGATGTCATCTGCAAAGCTGAGTTTCTATAGTTAATGGAGACAAGATGCAAACTTTTCTGACCCGTGTAGTAACTTCAAATTCAGATAACAACTTCGTGTTAGAAATTACACTGCATTTGTATCCATTGCAGGCACTCTTTATCATCCATACAAATGTATCTGTTACTCCATATAGTTTCAGTGTCTTACACATTGCCTCTTCAAGCCTGGTGTTGGCTTAGCGGTTAGGGTGCCGGCTTGGGATCCAAGATCCTGAATTTGAATCCCGGTCGATCGCTGAATTAACACCAGGGGGGTTGACTCAGCCTGTCATCCTTCCGATGTCGGCAAATTGAGTACCAGCTTGCTGGGATGAATGATCCCGGTGTGTACCCCGATTTAGAATAGTATGTACACTGTATCCCTGGGCATCGTAAGAGGCAGCTAAGGGTTGGGGTCAGGAAGGGCACCCGGCCATAAAAACATTGCCTCAAACACGGAACCATGATTGTCATGGGGGCCGCAAGGCTAACCCCTGCTCTAGTGGGGAAAATGGCCTTAAAACGATCATTCATTCATTGATTCATTCACATTGCCCTCTATTTACACTGTGAAATGCTTTTTCAAAGTGAATGAATGATAGGTAAAGGATTGCATTGCATTCATTGCATTGCTCTATCATTGTTCTTTGTGTGAAAATCTGACCGGTGCATCTCCTGTTTCTTCTGAACCCAACTTGTTGCTTTGTTGTGATATGATCAACAACCTTTAGCATTCTGTTCGGAATTATCTTGCAAAGCACTTACTAGCAATCCACAGGAGGGTCAGTCCTCTGCAGTTCCCACACTTAGTAACATCTGAGCTGCAGTCGCGGGAGCTAGTGTCGAAGTGATGTGCTGGTACTAGCTAGAGCTAGTGTCGAAGTGATGTGCTGGTACTAGCTAGAGCTAGTGTCTAAGTGATGTGATGGTACAAGCTTGAGCTAGTGTCTAAGTGATGTGCTGGTACTAGCTAGAGCTAGCTATGTGATGTGCTGGTACTCCCTCACACCCATCACCAAAATGGCGTCTCGAGCAGTCACCGCCCAAGATGTCGGGGGCCTTCCCTGCAGACGTTAATCATTCCGAACCCAATAGACTTTTGCCAGGCAATTAATAACGAGAGCTGTTTGTGATCAGGGCAACTCAAATCACTCAGAGACCAAGTGACTTCGTGTGCACATTTGATAAGTAAACGGGGACGTCGCACAAAGGATACAAAAACATTTATTTCCACAGTTTTTTCACAAAGATACACACCATGGGTATTGCACCAACGGAAGCACACGCCACTTAAAAATTATGAATTATGTTATATCGGACTATAGCAACTTAAATGGAATATTGTCCCTTTATCCATCAAGATTAATCAACGATATCAATGATGTCAATCATCATCAAGATGTATGATTGATTTAAAGCCACATTTCAAATCTGGCCTCCAAAGGCAGTCGCCGACTGGGCATCCTCCGTCGTGCGAAGTCCTTCCTAGGCACACCTGAGCTCCTCACCACATACAAGGCTTTCATCCGCAGCTCAATGGAATACTGTTCCCCCCTCTGGGCTGGTGCTCCTGCCTCACACCTAGCTCGGCTTCACGCTGTTGAGGCCAAAGCTTTCAGAATCATTGGAATCTCCTGCGATGAAGCTAACTCCAAGGGCCTCTCACTCACTCACCGCAGGCAGGTTGGTGGTTTTTCTGTCTTCTACCGACTCCTCTCCGGCCTTGCTCCCCCAGCTCTCTCTGTGCTCTGTCCCCCAAATATTCCTACAGGTCGCACAAGATCTTCCTGCAACCCTCTTATGGTTAAACTGCCACAATCAAGACTCTATTCACCTTCACTCCTTCATTCCCCTTTTCTCCCGCCTCTGGAACAAACTCCCCCACTCCCTTCAATCCCACTCCTCCCTCCAGGTCTTTAAAACAGCTGTTCACCACCATCTCTTATCTTCCCCCATCCAAAACCTTGATCTTTTCTACCCCTGCTAATTTCACCCCAAATCCACTTTTTTGAAATACCAACTTCTTTCCTGAAAGTCCTTGCAGTGTCCTTGTGTTTTATACTTCTCCCAACCCCCCCTCCCCCTTTTCCCATGCCTCCTCCCCCCAAGCCCTCTCCCTCCCACAGATCTCCCGATGTCCCTGCTGTCCATCTTGTCTCCCACTCGCTTTATAATAAGTTTTATGTGTCAGTTTGTCTTTTTTTTTGATCAATGTTAGCTGTTACACGAGCCTCGATCTCGTATACAAAAAAGAAAAAAAAAGTGTTAACGACGTTCTATTGAAATGACGCAAATGAACTCGACGTAAATTGGCGACTTACTTATGCATCAGAACAAAGATAATTGGTTTTGGGTCGTTTATTGGCACAATTATGCTGTTCATGGTCACATGAGAGTTGCAATTCCACGGGGTTTCCATATATTTTGCGGGAATATGAGTTGTACCGGCGACCGTAATGGGCCATGACATGTTTGTGCCATGTTTTTGCTTTTTTGATTTTGGTTTCTGTGTTTGGTGGCTGGTAGGTGGAGGTGGGGAGATTGATGATTTGTAGTAGGAGGGGGGCTTGAGGAGTTGTGATTAGGGAGGTTGAAGACTGAGGGTTTGTGAGGGAGTGTGGGAGTGGGAGTTGAGGACCTTAAGTCACATTTTACATTGCACAGATGTTCCACATGTCCCTGCTGATTTATTTTAATGAAGGATTCTGTGGCAGCACACCTCTGATAAAACTGGTGTGCCGCTCTGCACAGGGTAGAATCTTCACAAAATGGTGGAGAGGAATTGCCTTGAAAGGAGAGAGGTCAGTGTTGACTAAGAAACAGATTCGTCCTCATGTACTACCCTGGGAACCCTAAACCTTACCAGGAAGACCACTTGATGTATTATGTGAAAATAATGAGGAAAAACAAAACCTGATCCATTGGAGTACTCTTGACTTGTGCACACAATGCAGTCAAAGCAGCAGAAAGGCTCCCCTTTACGTGCCACCTTCCGTGTACCTGGGATGCAAGGCTCACTGCAAACCGACTGTGGAACCTGGAAAACATTTATTTTAGGCATTCATGAGAGTTTTACCACGAAATCAAGTGCAACCTTAAATTCAGTTTTGGTCTTGAAACCATTGCTGTAATGCAGCATTATTTATAAATATTTCACAATATTTAAGGTTTAATTGGAATTGAAGAGATTTAACAACCAAAAATTCACTCCGCAACCAAACTATCCCATCAACTATAGACCGAACCTCCACAAACTCCGTAGAGAAAGAGAGAAATAATGAGTCCGTGGCATCAATTTGCCCTCACTGATCTTTTTTGCATCACCAGCACAAAAACTGTGAGAAGACTGAAAACGGATCCTTCAACTGAAAGCATATAGGAGACCAGTCACAATACAAGCTGACACATTGAATGAGAACCAACCAATGGGGTGTTTAAATTCCACAATTAAAACGCTTATTACCTTCGCCTGAGGAGAGGGTATTGCATTTGAGTCCGTTTGTCTGTTTGTTTGTTTGTCCGCACAGAATAAATATTATTTTCTCTGCAACCTTTGGACCGATTGACAGGAAATTTTCACCATAGTGCAACTCGACCTGAATAATTTTTTAATGATAATTATGACGTCATAGGTCACGTGGTTCAGCCGCCATCTAGGAAAAACCGAAAAACTTTGAGTAGATGTATACGGTATATTCCAGACCAGACCAGACCCAGACCACATTCCCCACATTTCCTGAGCCCCCAAACCGGAAGTGTTCGAATTAATTAATTACTTTATCGATTTTCTCCCAAATTTCCAAATTTCCATTTTTCATGATTTTGTTATTTTCATGATTTGTCGAATAGGGGTTCCAGACCAGGCCACCCTCCCCACCCTCCCCACCCTCACCACATTCCCCACATACCCCTAACCCCCAAACCAAAACTGCCTCAACCCAAAAAACAAGAAGTGACCACCACAAACCGGAAGTGACCAATTAATTAGTTAATTTTCAGATTTCACAATTTTCCAAAAATAAAAAAATTGATTTTCAAAATTTCTGATTTTTCAGATTTCACGATTTTCTCGAATTTCCAGTTTTTTACATAATTAAATAATTATAACAACCATTTTTTTAATAGTTAAAATAGTTTAACAGTTTAATAGCTTAACAATAGTTTAAAAATTATTTTATGAATATTTGTGACAACGAATGGGAATTCCTACAGCGGGTACGCAAAAACCCCGGGCATACGCCATGGGTAATGCAATCCATCGCTATATAGGAACCCCCACGCCTTACATATTACAAACTATTCCTTTAAGTAAACAATTTCCCCATTCTCCCATTTTCCCATTTTATATAATAAGAAAATAAAAATTATTTTTTGATAGAGTATATAAAATGGCCGAACCCATTTTCAAAATATTTCAAAATATATTTAACACAATTAGACGGTTGGTTGGATCGCTTCTAATATGTATACAGAATTATAATACGAATAGAGATAACAACACACATGATGAATGATTACCCGCTATATATTTTCAGCCTTATATAAAATGGATGATTTTTTCACCCGTGTGGGAAAGTAAGATAAAATTTAATAATCATAAGAACGTCCCAAATTCGTTAAGATGCCTAATAGTCGGGTCAAGTGGATGTGGAAAAACCTGTTTGCTTTTAAAGATGCTCCTTACCCCAAAATTTTTAGATTATGAAAATTTAATAATTTTCACAAAGTCTAGTTTTCAGCCGGAGTACCAACTACTATCACAAGGTTTTAATGCGGGCCTTCAAAAAGAAGATATAATCGGGTTATTTAAGCTTCAACACGAACTAAATGAGCTCAACATTGAAGATGTAATACAACTATTTTGTGATACTCCACAAAAATGGAAAAAGAAATCAAAACCCACATCACCTACAACCATAACTTGTACTCTCACTGATAATACGGATGATATACCTTCACCTCAAGATTTAGATGAAACAAAAAAGAACCTCGTTATAATTGATGATTGTGTTAATGAGAAAAATCAAACTGTTATGGACAGATACTATACAAGGGGGAGACATTATTCTTGTAATTGTATTTATCTTAGTCAATCATACTTTCAACTCCCTCGTCGCTCAATAAGAAACAATGCTAATACTTTTATTTTATTCAAACTAAAGACATTAGATATAACCAATTTTTGGAGGGATAATTGTTCTACATTATGTAGTAAAAAGGAATTTGAGGACCATATGAAACATACGACTGAAAAATATAAATATATCGTTGTTAAAAAAGATGATATACAACAACAACAATATGCATTTTAATGCCATTTTCCCTGCTAGAGCTGGGGTTAGCCTTGCGGTCCCCATGACAATCTTCTCCATTTTGCCCTATTTTCTGCATCTCTCCTTGTTAACCCCCTTGTAATAATAATAATAATAATGCATTTATTTTAAATAGCGCTTTTCAGGGAGCCCAAAGACGCTTTGACCGAGTGCAAAACATAATGCATAGCAAAACATAAAAACAATTGCAAAAAACAAGAATCAATAGGGAAATATTCAAAGCAAAAAGGAGGGAGAAGGAGAAGAGATAGTCAGGGGTTAAATGCTCTGGGTTAAATGTTGAATGCAGTGTTGAACAGGTGGGTCTTGAGTGATGTTTTGAATGTGGTGAGTGAGGAGGAGTCTCTGATGGTGTGAGGTAGTGAGTTCCAGAGGGTGGAAGCAGCGATGGAGAAGGCCCTGTCCCCCCAGGATCTGAATTTGGTCCAGATGGGGGGGGGGGGGTCAGGAGGTTGGTACCAGCATAGCGGAGGTTGTGGTTGGGAGTGTGTCTGGAGAGGAGGTCAGCCAGGTAGGATGGGGCCAGGTTATGGAGGGCTTTGTAGGTCAAGAGGGGGATTTTGTACTGGATTCTCTGGGAGATTGGGAGCCAGTGAAGCTTGTAAAGGACGGGGGTGATGTGGTCACGGGTCCGGGAATGGGTGAGTAGACGGGCAGCGGAGTTCTGAATGCATTGGAGTTTATTGGTGATTGTTGAGGGTGAACCATAGAGGAGGCTATTGCAGTAGTCCAGACGGGAGGTGATGAAGGTGTGGATGAGGGTTTCTGCAGCCACGGAGGAGAGGGATGGACGGAGACGGGCGATGTTTTTCAGGTGAAAGAAGGCTGTCTTTGTGATCTGTCTAGTGTATTTGTCGAAGGAGAGGGTTTGGTCAAAGATGATGCCAAGATTCTGGATGTGAGGGGAGGTGGATACTGGGATACCGTCGATGTTGAGGGCAAAGTTATTGGTGGATTTTATGAGCGTTTTTGGGCCAATGATGATTATTTCAGATTTATCATAGTTAAGTTTGAGGAAGTTGATTTGAAGCCAGGATTTTATTTCAGTGATGCAGTTTGTCAGGATAGAGTGGGTGGCGGTGGAGATGGACTTGGTGGAGATGAAAAGCTGGATGTCATCGGTGAAGCAGTGGAATTGGAGACCATGACGGTGGATTAAGTGACCGAGGGGGGACAGGTAAAGGATGAAGAGGAGGGGGCCAAGAACTGAAGCTTGGGGGACACCTTGGGGGAGGGGAGCAGTGGGGGATTTGCAGTTATTGATGGAGATGAACTGGCGTCTGTCAGAGAGGTATGATTTAATGCAAGAGAGGGCAGTGCCAGTAACGTTAAAGGTGGTTTCAACTCGGGTGAGGAAGATGGTGTGATCGATGGTGTCAAAGGCGGCGCTGAGGTCGAGGAGGATGAGAATGTTGAGGTTGCCAGCGTCAGAGGAGAGGAGAAGGTCGTTGGTGATTTTGAGGAGAGCAGTTTCAGTACTGTGGTTGGAGCGGAATCCGGATTGGAATGTTTCATACAGGTTATTGGCAGAGAGGTGATGTTTGAGTTGAGCAGCTACAGCGTGTTCCAAAACTTTCGACAGAAAGGGTAGGTTGGAGATGGGTCTGAAGTTGTTTAGGGTGTCAGGGTTTAGTCCAGGTTTTTTCAGAATGGGGGTAACAGCAGCAATTTTGAGGGATGGTGGGACGATGCCTGTAGACAGGGAGGAGTTTATTGTTGCAATGATAAGTGGAGAGAGAGCAGGAAGGGAGGACTTGACAAAGCTGGAGGGGATGGGGTCAAGAGTGCAGGTGGCAGTTTTCATTCCTATGAGGAGTTGAGAGAGGTCAGTAGGGGAGATTGGGGAGAATTGAGACAGGGGATGGCAGGATAAGGAGGGGGCAGGTGGTTTGAGGGGGAGCGGGTGCGGCGGTGGTCAAGCTGTTGTAGATGTTTTCAACTTTGTGTTGGAAGAATGAAAGGAAGGAGATGCAGTTGTCTACTGTGAATGACTGGGTGGTGGTGTTCAGGGGGCTGAGGAGTTTGTTTATTGTAGAGAAGAGTGCTTTTGGGTTTCCGGAGCCAGAGTGGATAATTTGAGAGTAGTAGGCGGAGCGGGCATGGGATCTTGCCCGCATTTCTTCTTCCACCATCTTTAGCCAAGTCTTTCTCGGTCTTCCCCGTCCTCTACTTCCTTCTACATTCATTTCCATCACTCTTCTCAACCAATCAATTTCATCCTTCCTCAACACATGACCAAACCATCTCAACCTGTTTCTCTTCTCAGCGTCCATCACAGGCTCTATTCCCATCATCTTTCGCAATTCATCATTTGTCTTCCTCTCTCTCAACGATACTCCACACATCCACCGAACCATTCGCATTTCCACCCTTTCCAGCCTTCGTTGCTGCTCTACGTTCATTACCCATGTCTCTCTCCCATAAATCATAACACTTCTCACATATGCAGCATACACCTTTCCCTTCAGCTTCAACGACACTCCCCTCCTCATCAGCACGCCACTAAAGAAGATGATTTAATAACTAATAATTTATTTACATAACTAAAATGAATGCTGAAGAAGGAGTAAGAAATTTTTTAATGAACATCAACAATTACTTTCAAAAGTTGTTAAACAACAGGAGGGAATAAGGAAGAAACGGAAACAAAAGCTATTAGGTGAAGACGTATTTGAAAGAAAACAAAATACGTTCTTTAAACCTCTTTTACAACCTACCGAACAAAAGGGGGTTTCGTTTCAACTTCCTGCGATAGAATATACCCCAACTCAAAAACAGGAAGTGCCTGATTTGATTGACCTATCAGGTCAAGTTCCTGCGATAACATATACTTCCAAACAACAACAGGAGTTGCGAGAGTTGGAGGAACTAGCGAATCAAGAACTTACAAATATAGAAACAACACAATCACCCCGAGGCTTTGAGAAAACAAATAAACTTTCTAATTATGTTGCGCAAGCTATTTAAAAAATGAATATAAAAGGGGTACATTAACCAAAACGGGTCTAATTCCAACAGAAGAAGAAGAATCAGCAGCGTTTCATCTTGTTAACGAGGTGGTATTGGTATTTAATGATGAGTTAATGTTTTTGAGTGATACTCACCCAAATGTTAAATTAACCCCCAGATTCATGTTTCTTCTCACACACACCGGACATAGAAACGCCAGACTTGGTGATTCAAAATATTTTGATGCGCCACTTGATGATATGGAAAGAGAGGACGATAAGGCATATATTGCGTTGCTAAACGCAATTGATTATGAGGGGTATATTAGGGGTAAAGGTAAGAAAAACGAGAAGGAAAAAGATATTCTTAATGCTTTCGATAAATTTGGATTGAGTTCAGGCTCCGGGGTTAGTTTTCTTCTGAGCGACTCACCACAATTAGTTAATAGGCTATTACTGCTGTTGGGGACTAAGGAGGCAGGAAACAACAATTGTTTTAATGAAATATCAGCCATTTTAGATCAGTTGATGAATAGGAAAATAATTAATAAATGTCAATACAACGATCTTTTATCTCACATACAATAAAATGAGAAACACAACTCTTAGATTTGATTTTACAACGAGCGATCACACGACTCCATTCCAATACCCGGTACAACTTGATCCCACAAAAGAATATGAAGCGGCGTTATTGTCTATGGAAACCTATAATACCTTGTTTAATATCACAGAAAAGAATAACAAGTTTAGTTATGATCCGGGAACTGGATATAAAACTATAGAAGTACCCCCCGGAGCTTACGAGATACCTGTACTATGTTCAGAAATTTCTCGCGTTATGAAAGAAAAAGGTGATGAACCAAAAAATATCGAAATATATACTCAAAAACATACATCAAAATCAACTATTTGACTTGAAAATGATTATAAAATAGATTTCACGATTACTAATTAATTCCGCGAGATGTTAGGTTTCTCCGCAAAAAAGCTTGAGGATAATAATACGTTTGTCAGTGATAACGTCATTGACATATCCTCGGGTATAAATTCAATATTAATTCACTGTGATTTGGTTGATGGTGCTTAGGACGATGGAGTAAAAACAAATACAATATTTTCATTCAGCGCTTATTCAACTCCAATAGGTTATAAATTCAATATGGAGCCAATGAATCTCACCTATTTGCCCATGTCAGGACAAACCATTTCTAAAGTAAATTTTAAGATAACTGATCAGGATCACCGTATGGTTTCTTTCAATGGTGAAATTATATCCATCAGAATTCACCTATGTGAAATTGTTCAACAATCAACTGTAGATCAGATACGCGAAGTTCTTCCACAAATAATTGGAAAAATTATATAATAACTATAAACTAATTAATAAATGAACATCCAACTGTTTTTTCTAGAATGTAGTTTTAACACGAGTGATCAAGATAAAAAGAAAACTTACCAAGAGTTAGCGTTTGGAAAAATAGGTCTTGTATTTACTCGGGAAAGAGGAGAGATTATGTTAATGTCGAGCGGAGAATTTTTTATTCCGTCAATATTTTCAATGAAGGATAAATTATGTTTTGAAAAATTGTTTTGCCCACCGGACACTAATTATTCGCGACTAGAACGAAAAATCAAAGTGGGTAAATTGAAAAAATTAAAACTAAAATGTTAAAAGTTTTTATTCTACTTAGAATAAAAACAAGATGGTTGTTGTAAGAAAACATGAGTTAAGAAAATATAAAATTATTACTAAAGATACGAAAGGTGTTAGTAAAACAGCTGGGAATGGGATTGGGGAAGGTATATATCTTTCACAGCACTATAAGGGCCAAGGTATGTATCTTTCATTGCACTATAAGGGCCAAGGTATGTATCTTTCACCATACTATAAGGGGGAAGGTATGTTTCTTGGGAGAGGATACTATAAGCCTACGAGAGAACGTGGTGTAGGAGATCTAATTAGAAATAAAGGAGATGGGTTAATTGATACTATAATGGGTATCGGTTCAACTATTCTTAAACATAAAGACCAGATTGGTTCAACCGCTTCTGCCATGGGAAATGTAGCGGGTGCTGTAAAGAGAATAAAAGATGCGCAAAAGGAGTCTCATAAATTACAAGCAATCAAAGAAGTTAGAAAAGGTAAACTAAATTAACTCCACAAGAATGACAAACAATAATTGAAGTACTTGGGTTAGGCTTTCAAAAGTTTTAAATATTTTAATAATATCACACGTAAATATAATAAATTTATTAATTATATTTTTTATTGTTATATAAAAAGAATGGAGGCAATTGATACTATGTATGATTTGGATGATACGATTGTCATCTCAAACAACTAAAAAAAGAAGATTATTATAAGGTAAATGCCATAACAGGGACAGACTGGAATACGACCGGAACAAAAAGTTTTGAGATAAACAATCAACAAACTTACTTGAACCTAGCCGATAGTTTCTTGTTATGTAAATTTAAATTCACCAAAGCGGGGGAAAAAAAAAACACAAACGCAACACTCATAATTGATTTCTTCTGAAAAATGTTTGATAGTATTCATTTGTATATTGGAATGCAAGAAGTTGAAGCGATTGATTATGTCTCTGCGACAGCTGAAATGATGAAAATTACGCTATATTCGCCAAGTTATAGGGTGGGTAAGGGGTGTGTTGAATGTTTTATTTCTGATATGAAAACAGGAAAGGTCGATAACCCTGGCTATAAACAAAGGAAGGGAATGTATAATGATGAGATAAAACCAGTGAATAGTTTTACCGTAGCTGTGCCCCTTAAAGGTATATTTGGATTTTGTGATTATGATAAAGTTCTGTACGGCCTTAAAATTAGATTTCAAATACTAAGGAATACTAATGAAAACAGATTGGTTTTTGGGGAGGCTAATGCTTTCGGTGCTAACAATAAATTTGTTGTTAATGATCTGTGTTGGTATATTAGTGAATATACCCCTAGTCTTAAACGGAAGAGATGTTGAATAGAAGGCTTAACACAAAGACCCCGCTAAATGTATCCTACCTTAAAAGAAAATGTCAACACGTTAAATTGGAACACAATACCCACACTTGGAATTTAGGTGTTCTGGAAGGAAAGCCTCGGTACCTATGGCTTATTTTTAAGAAACCCGATGGAGGTACTGCTACTGATAAGAATAACGCGTTGTGTGATAATGCTACCGTAAAACAACTTCGGATTTCTCCAGATGGAACATTTTATCCTCGAGATAGATTGGAAATTAATTGGAAAACCAATGATTATGCTGAAGCCTATAAGTCTTACCAAAAGGTGTGTGAAAGCAATGGTAATCAAGAGCCCAGTTTGGATATGGCGTCGTTTAAAGACATATATACAATCTATACGATTGACCTAAGCGCTCAAAAGGAAACTATAAGGTCCAATAGAGTGGATACTTCCCTATACATCGAAAGAGAAGAGAATGAAGAAGTTGATGCGTATTGTTTACTCTTGGAAGAAGCAGAACTACAGATCAGTACGGATAATGGTGTTATGACCAATATCACATAAGAAATAACTAGGAAAAGAAAATCTTTTCATAAATAAAATGAGTAAAGTAACAACTGATGTATATATTAATCAAATCCATCGTGATCAACTATCATCTTGTATCCAAAATCAAAATCCTTGTAAAATTAATGTCTGTACAATTCAAAGAAAGGATGATTTGAGAATTAGTGTTTTGCTCACAAAAGTACAGGAGGAAAAACGAAATAGTGCCGGTTCACTTAGTTTTAAAATGTCAAAACCTATGTTGAAGAAATATTCACTAAAGGAAATAAACAGAGGATTTCTTCCGCTTCTATCCATAATCCCCTTAATTGTTAGTGCTGTAGGTGCAGCGAGAACTGTGGCGGGTAGTGTTGCGAAAGCCGTAAAAGCTGCTAACGAAAGGAAAGCT
Source organism: Myxine glutinosa (assembly GCF_964187855.1). NCBI lineage: Eukaryota > Metazoa > Chordata > Myxini > Myxiniformes > Myxinidae > Myxine > Myxine glutinosa. The sequence goes on along the minus strand of NC_136263.1, from coordinate 198,089,291 downwards.
CAACTAGCAGCCCAAAAAGAATTGGAAAGACATAACAAGGCATTGGAGAAAGAAGTTAGTGGAAGTGGGGTAATTGTAGATTTTTCTGAAAGGCTTGAAAGTCTGCCTGATAGGGCGAGATCATTAGTCGGAGATATGCTTTCTTCTATCGCACAGGCGGGTGTAAAACTAACTAAAAGGGGTAATGGATTATATCTTTCTCCTAAATAAAAAGAACATTTATTTTTGAAAATAAAATGGAAGAGTGGTTTAAACATTTTGGAAAGAATACAACATCAAATATAGAACTCGGTAAATATTGTAAACAGCTAAACCTCAATAACGTAAGTATTTGTATGAAGGATGAATTACCAAAGTTTCCTAAAAATACAAAGAATATTATAATGAATTTATAAGATCATAGTGGGAATGGATCTCATTGGACTTGCATTCATAATGGTGGGGGTAAATACTATTTTGATAGCTATGGGCTTCCACCACCTCTTGAAGTATTTGAATTCCTACCGAAGGGGGAGAGTGTTTGTCAAACGTTTCAAGTCCGAGAAGAAAATTCCAAATGTTGTGGGCAAATATGTTTATATGTATTATTTCACCTCACCAATAATGAAAGTTTTTCTGATATTATTTTTACTCTTAATTAAAATGACCTATGTTGGAAAAGACGGTTCTATCTTTAGGTATCTCAAGAGACGACTGTTGATTTATCAAATTATTATACAAAGGCACAGGTTGAACGCCAGAAATATGATATAACTAAAAATCTTAATATGAAAAATAGTTATAAATTAATCAATTTATCCGAGTCCCGCGGGTAACAACGACTTGGTGAGATTAGGTGATGTAGTGCAATATATATCCCAAGAGAAAACAGCACGTTATGACAAACAAGTAGAATTTACAGTCACAACACCCGGCTCTCCAGATCATACCCCTTTCCACATTAAATTTAACGTACCACTTACAATCAAACTTTATAAAGAGGGGGATATTGTTAATATGGTAATTGATAAATGGGGCTATGATATGCTTGAGTTAGGGTATAATTGGTTCTTTTCAATAAACTTGGAAGACCTACAAGATTTTATTTGGTCCCGTAAAGAAGAATATTACCCCATTGGTGACCATAATGCGGTATGTGGAAACACAATTAGTAGTCAGCTAATACAGGAGTTAGGAAGTAAAAACTTATATGGCAGCATAGCAATGGTTTGTATGACAAAGAGTCAAGACAATCATATAGCTATACAAAGTCAGGGAATACAAACAGATTTGGTGGTGGGAAGATGGAATGGTATTACCTGTCATGGTATTAATCTCATGTATATTTCAAAAACATAAATGGTTATTTAATTTGAAATTAAATAATTTCAAATTAGTTTTTACCAATTCTACGTATTCACTCCTCAATTCTTGCCACACCTACTACCGCTTCTAATGCTGCCTCTACTTCCTCCTCTTCCTTTGGTGACCTTGATACCCTTGTTACCCTTGTCCCTGCTTCCTTTGCTGCATCAGCCCATACTGTTGCTAATCCTACTGGTGCTGTTGTCCCAAATGACCATGTTTTCCCCTTTGGCGGCACCCTTCCCCCTTCTATTACTAACCGCCTCATCCTTTTGCCTACTATTATTACCCCACTTTCACTTGTTGCCACCTCTGCTTTCTTTGTTTCCTCTGCTACCCTCTTCTCCTCTTCCCTCTTCTCCTCTTCTCTTGCTTTTGCTTCCCTTTTCTCCTCTTCCCTTGCTTTTGCTTCCCTTATTTCCCTTGCTCTCCTTGCTCTTATTGCTTCCCATTTTTCCTTTGCTGCCTCTGCTCCTGCTCTTGCATTAAAAGCCTCAGCCCATACTTTTGCTACCCCTTCCTTTGTTGCCTCTACTTCATCCTCTTCCTCTGTTTCCCCTGCTACTCTTGTTACCTCCTTTATCTTCTCGAAGTCCTCCTTCATTTTCTCCAAGTCCTCCTTCATCGTCTTCCATTCCTCCCTGTCCTTTTCCTCCTTCTCCTCCTTATCTCTCTCCTCCTTCTCCTTTTTCTCCTTCTCCTCCTTCTCCCCCTCTTCATCCTCACTTTTAACCCTTAGAGCATCTCCCCAGAGCACATTATACATATATTCATATGGATTTTGAGCTAGTCTTGTATTTATAATTATTTTTCTTACAATAGGGTACCATTAGGATTTGTTAACATCTTCTAAAAGACTTTTATATTTCATAACCTTGAGAAGTTCATTTTTATTTAGTATTTTGAGCAGGTCTCTAGTTGTAGGTTTTACAATATCTGTATATGGCCAATACTTAATTACAAACTTTCCCTGTTTATGTTCCAATTCATAAGGAATTTAAAATGTTGCCCCCTTTTCTTGCAAATATCCTTGAATACAAAAATTTTATTCCTCCTGAAGTAGTTTTCTTGCCATTTTAATATAAAAAATTATTATTTATCTTCAATTGGGCCAATAAACATTTTTACTGTGCCTATAACGCTATTACAACATAAAAATAATGGTTTGGGGATATTATTCTCATTCATTTCTGTGTGTATTGCAATAGGATTATTTGAAATAGAGCCAAGTTTCCCAATACACGTAAATTGTACTGATTTAAAATAACCGTGATAATCTAATTTTTTAGTTAGCCACTCCTCATCCTCCTCTATTTCTGTTTCTGAATTAGTGAAAGAAACAATCTTTTTTACCATATGTGACATCTCAAAAATAAAAGAAAGAGTATTATTACTACATTTTATTTCGATGGTTGGCGTTTTAAATGATTGACAAAATGAATTAAAACTTGATGGTGAAATAGGGGTTGGAACCATTTGATACGTTTGAATATTTACGGGAATTATATTTTGAACAGATTCTATATTAATTCCCAGCCACGTACTAGAATTATCGACCAACGACTTTACATCAACGATAAATTCAAAGGGTGTTTCCATTTTAAAAACGAGCTCTGCTTTACTTTTGATACATTTGAAAAACTGTTTGATGTGTAATCCAAGTCCAATGTGAAGCAAAACCGTATGGTTGTAATAATATTCCTCGAAACAATTGCGGGGTAATATAACTTTGATCAGTATGTTTTGCGTCGTATACGTTTCAAGATGTAAACCTTCGGTAGTTATCGTGAAACAAACGGTATTCATGTTATTATATAACAATTCAAACAGGGCTTTAAACTTGTTTGAATGTTTTGATCGAGCGTAAAAAAGCATTACTTATTTTAATAACGAAAGGTTTCTTTATACTAAAAATCAATTTTTAAAAATAATTTATTCACCAAGTTTTGTCTTTTGTAATTCTTGTGAATAAAATGACCCCAAGATTTCTTCTCCATGTAAATCATATAACTTATAAGTCCAAGGTACTGTATCCGTTACCTCAACGATTTAGAAAAGTTCATTAGTCCATCTCTTTGTATAACCCTTCTCAAAATGACTTTCCATCTGTATATTCTTACAACATCGCCAAATTTGAACTTTGGTTTTCTCAAATTAACCTGCTTTTCATATTCGAATGTTGTAACTGTTTCTGGTGGTTTTTCTTTAGTAGACGAATGTACCGCATTGTTATAATTATGAACAATATCCTGAATTTCCGATACCCATTGTTGAGAACCGACTTGTGTGAATTTTTTATATAACCTCTCTTTCAAAGTATGATTAAAACGCTCAATGACAACTGCTTTTCCTTCATTAAATATATGGTATAATGTAATGCCATGCTCTTTAAGAAAGTTCATGAATATGTTGTTGTAGAACTCCATCCCTCGTCGGTCCATAGCTTCTTTGGTTTCCTTTTACTTTTATTAAATATCTGTTGGAAGGCTAACATCAGAGTATTACCTCTCTTGTTTTTCAGGGGAACAACCCAGGCAAATCTACTCCTCAAATCAATAACGGTTAAAGCATACTTGTACCCTTTATCATTATTTAGTTCAATTAAATCAGCAGACCAGATGTAATCTACACCTTTGGAATAAACCTTCCTTCGTTTAAACTTTGTGATCATAGGTTTGTGTAACTCATTAGCTAAAATGACTCCTTCCTCCTTCTTAATATCATCCTTGGAGTTTAGCATTTTTTTTTGAAGGGTAATTCCAAGCCCTAATATCAATTTAGCGCCTTCACGATAAACATCATCTTCTTCATGATAAACCTATCAACTTTCTCTCTCAACATTGGATTTCGGATCAGAGACAAATTATACAGCATTTCTCTATCAGCTTCATGTTTTTCATCCAACGTGGTGACATTACCATAATCAATGTCATGCTTCATAAACACCTCATCAACCCTGTGTTTAGGTTTAGACCAAGGTTTAGGGTTGCCATCCTCATCTCGTCTTTTTTCCAAGTTTGTTCCAGGACCGCAGAAGGAATAACCCGGTAGATGCAGTTCCCCTGGAATCCCCGTGGTTGTAAATTTAGTCCCTGATATAAATTTTTGTATATCACCCCCAATTTTAGATGAGATGAATCGACACTTTTTAGTCCCGCATGTTACACATTCTCCCTTTTCATAAACTCTATCCGTTTTATTTATACCGTAGGAGATATTTTTAGTTTTGGTTTTCTTTTTGCACTTGATACAATAACTCATTTTATTATTAGATTAATTATATATTTTTTAAATTATTTACATGTTCCCATTAGAGCGACAATCAATTCCATTGTTTAAAATGAACCTTTTATCATCATAAGCCTCAAGAGCTTTCTTGTTCACCTCCTCCGTATATATTTGATGTGCATAACTTCTTATCGTATTCATTTTTCTAAACTCCTCTTTCTTTAAAGTTAAACAATTATAATAATGTTTAAACTCTATTTCTTCTTTGATAACACCTTTCTTTATTCCTTTTAACTTCTTATCACATCTTTCCATGTTATTATCATCAATATATTTATAAGCATAAGCCTCAGCTCTCAATCCAATATATTCAGTCATTACCTTTCCTTCTAATTCATCCTTAAACTTTCCAATAACCTTTTTATTCTTTGAGGAAAACAACTTATCAGTTGGCATATAATTGCTCGTATCATACGAGTCACTATCCTCAAGCATATCTGAATAAACATCTTCCGTCTTAATTTCTAAAATGAAACTATCCATATCTGTATAAAGTAGAGAAACATTATTTTGATATTTCTTCTTCAAGTTATTGTAAAAGTAATCATAGATTAGTAATTTTGATAAAACAAGAACCGTCGTTCCGATATAAATAGGTTTATCCATTTTAATACTCTCCTTTTGCAAATGAATAGCAACAAAGTTCTCTGAAAATACCACTTCTCTTTGAAAACTAGGTTTATTAATTAATTTTGCTGCTTGCTCTAAAGATGTAGTAAGTCTTATGTTTTCGCTATTCCTAAGATTTTCCATCGTCTTTCCAAATACAGAATTATTCATCAATTTATAAAAGTCTTTCTCAAAATCGGTTTTTGCTTCAGTTCTCCTTTGAGTATTAAAATCAATATACTCCTTCATCCAATGACTTTGGTTAAACTGTATAACTATGGACTTTCTTTACTATCAATCCTGCCAATACATATTGCTTCAAGTTAATTTGGTGTAAAACATAATTTTCTTTATCATATAATGTAGTAAGTAATTTTTCTGTTGGTTTACCTTTTATATTAAATGTTCGTTGATAATCACTTAGCCATTCTTCTTTCGGACATTCTTTGATAGGGGCATATGGTCGGTCGCCGTGTTTATTATGGAGTTCTTCAGGATATTTCAAATCAACCTCACAATAATATCCAACTTCCGAATCGTCCAATTCTTTTTGTGAGGATGTAACGATATTTTGTAAAACCTTTTCATAATCTTTCGCTTCAACCCATTTGAGTCCTCCATAAGGTAGAGCTTGAGACATAGCCCATCCATACAAATTATTAGCATCGTAATACATCAGGTAAGAACTATCTTTCGTATCATCATAATTTGGAAGATACTTGTTGTTAACCTTAGCATATCTCTTAGAACATACTTGTGATATTCTCCTCTATTTTAGCCTCTTCTATCACCAAAAAGTATATCTACATCACTGATTAAATCCAGATTCTGTTTCGTCATTTTTAGCATGGCACTCCAAGCTAATCTGGGGGCTGTGTAGTAGTGGACGGGATCTAACCCACATGATTGTTTATTATGACAAACTGTTCTAAAGGTTTCAAAGACGTCAGCTAGTAGTAAGACGTCGGTTTTAAGATATAAATCATGATACTCGCCAAGGTTCTTTATGTTAAACGTTTTCCAAATATTTTGTGCTTGAGTATATTCTTTATCGGTTATGACATTTATTTAACTTGTTATAGAAACATTCTTATGGGGAAGTTGTGTTTCTTTAAATCTCCCAAATGAATCCATGTAATCATACGGGTATATATTCCCTTTTGTGATAAGAGTTCAATTTCTTTTTTCATCTGATATATACTCTGAAAGACATGGAAAGTTTTTAATATTTGATGCCAGGGTAGATAATGCACTTGCCATTAATTTAAATGAGTCAAGAAACCTGATGTGGGTCATATCATATATATATCTTTACCTTTTTCTTTGTTAAATCCTATTTTTGTACGTATTGTTTTTGTGAATGAAATGTAATCCTGATCTGTGGTAGGAATTGCTGAAATGTTTCCATATGTTTTTGAAAGCTCCTTAATAAATAGATGTGTATCATAATGGGCGTTGTTGTGAAGAAAGACCGGAATGAAATTGGGGGTTTTATAATTAAGATTACATTCATTATTGGCCGGACCCCTATATTGTCCAGTGAGATGACAATGGTCTCTTACCTTTGGTCCCCCAGTATTTTCCTTCCCATCAATTTTCCTCCCACAGATATGACAGATGCTATTTAGCTGCTTAAATTCTATTTCTTCTGCTTTTGTTAGGGGGTTCATCGGCTTATTGGTTAATCTCATTATCTTTCTTAAGTGTACACAGTCCTCTTCTAATAGTTTTATAAACTCAGAAGCCACATCGTCTCCTCTATAAAGTCCTTGTTTGTTGTATTTGTCGCCAACGGATGATTTAATATAATAACAAAACCCACAAGGAGTATGTTTTTGATATTTATTCGTAGATGTTTCGTTTGGTTTTGAAGAAGTGTCGTTTATCTTTTCAAGAATACATTCAAAGTCGGCATATATCACAAAGGGGTGTTTTATAGTTTTATCAAAATCTTTGAATGATATGTTTGAAGCATCTGCCGGCATATTAATTACGGTGGCTTTATGTATGACACAGTATTGTAAGTGTTTGTCTCCTCTTTCTTGACTATTTCGAAGTTGAGACATCGCTTACAGATGTATTTTTTAGCCTCGTGTTTGTTTATTTGTGAAGAAACTAATCTTGATAAATTTTTGATGTAAGCATAAAGTGAATTTTCTTCCAAATTATAATATAGAAGGTCAATACGAGTTTCATCATTTTTGTAGTTATCAGAAGTTTGTAAAACTTGAACTTTGTTTTTATCTGTTAGACCATAAACATTAATAGATAGATTATTCATTTTCTCAAATTTAGGAATATCTTTCATGGACATTGGAAATGGTAAACCAGCAACATTTAACTCATTTTTATATTTATCATAATGTGATACCCTTTGAACATGATGTTCAGCGGGATGTAAGCGTGCAAGAACAGACCATAGAAAACATTTATGATCTTTGTTTTGAATATTAATAATCGCCGTTTTATTTTTTATAACCGTCGGCAATTCAATATAAGAAGAAGCTTATAGGGGGTTTGATTTTAGAACATGCATATCGATGAAAAGTATTCTAGTAATAGTAAATCCACTACCCACAAGCGAATGATCCACCTGTTCTTCCTGTTCTATACGTTTATCATAAACATCCGTTAATAAGAATCCCTGGAGTGATGCGATAAATTAAGGTTTTGTTCTCATGTAACATTTTATAATAAGATCCCCTATTTCAGTATTTGGTTTTTTCAATTCCATTTTTACTCCCATATAAAATTTAAGGGGTTTATTCTCATCCAAAACATTCTTTACATAGCTTTCAACGGCGGGTTTGACTGTTTCAACCGCCTCAGCTATTGATTTTGGTTCTGGGGGTGGTAAATTAAAAATCCTTATTTTAATATGTCCATTAAATGCCCCATCACAGTCCTTAATCGTGTACCCCAACAACTTTATGTGTTTTTGTGATTTAACATGAGTGGGAAAGCTCCTCTTCAAAACCGTCTTATCACAAACGCGACAATATTTTGTTTCTCGTTCGGGTGGAGCTACCATATGTAAAAGTTTGAGTGTGTGTTTTTGGGATTTAAGATGTCTCTTACGTTCACTTTTATAATCACGTTTACAAACATCACAATACCATGTTTTTGGTTTTTCTTGTTCAAGTGGAGCCATCATCTGTGAAAGTTTGGCTTTGTGTTTGTTGGATTGAAGGTGTTGTTTATAATTGTTTTTATAATCACGATCACAAACATTACAATATGTTGTGACCCGCTTTTTATATGTCCTCATATTGTTCATTTTATATAAGAGAAAGTTCTTTAAACTAAAAATCAATTTTTTCCCCACAACATAAATTGATTAAAATTAAAATGTTGGTGTGAATGTCCACCCCAATGTGTTAAATAAGTTATGACAAATCGTATCATGAAATTGTTTACGCTCAATTGTTTTTAAACCAGTAAAATCTTCAAGATTACATTTATGATTATGTTTATGCAATAACTGAAATAATAAATATTGCATATTCTGATTTTTTTTTCTATCTAGTGCTTCAGCCCTATCTTTACCATGTTTTTCCTAGTACAGTTTTAATAAAGTTTTAAAATCAGAAATTAGCGATTGTTCTAAATGAGAAATATCATCCAATTTCTTCTTGGTCAATGTTACATATATTAGATTAATATTACCATAATGTTTAGTATATTTTAATTATTTTAGAAACATGGTGACATGAGTTTTCGTGATATTGGAATATTTTATAACCTCATCTTCATGGTTGATCAAAAGTCTATATGCTTTAAACTTTTCATTCAGATCGCTATAAACCTTTTCTGGTATTTTACAATATTGTTTACCTTGATATTGAGTAATACATTTTTGAAAATGAGAAACTCTATTGTAAATATTTTTTCCTGTTATATTTACTCTCTTATAAATCATTATAGGTCATTGGTGTTAAAACCTAATTGTTGGTTATTACAACATATTGTAATGTATTGTAATGGGTCACAACATATTGTAATGTTTGTGATCGTGATTATAAAAACAATTACAAACAACACCTCCTCGACCTCAGCGCCGCTTTTGACACCATCAATCACACCATCCTCCTCACCCGACTTGAAACCACCTTTAACATTACCGGCACTGCCCTCTCTTGGATCAAATCATACCGCTCTGACAGACGCCAGTTCATCTCCATCAATAACTGCAAATCCCCCACTGCTCCCCTCCCCCAAGGTGTCCCCCAAGGTTCAGTTATTGGCCCCCTCCTCTTCATCCTGTACCTGTCCCCCCTTGGTCACTTAATCCGCCGTCATGTTCTCCAATTCCACTGCTTCGCCAATGACATCCAGCTTTTCATCTCCACCAAGTCCATCTCCACCGCCACTCACTATATCCTGACAAACTGCATCACTGAAATAAAATCCTGGCTTCAAATCAACTTCCTCAAACTTAACTATGATAAATCTGAAATAATCATCATTGGCCCAAAAACGCTCACCAAATCCACCCATAACTTTGCCCTCAACATCTACGGTTTCCCAGTATCCACCTCCCCTCTCATTCGGAATCTTGGCATCATCTTTGACCAAACCCTCTCCTTCGACAAATACACTAAACAGATCACAAAGACGGCCTTCTTTCACTTGAAAAACATCGCCCGTCTCCGTCCATCCCTCTCCTCCACGGCTGCAGAAACCCTCATCCACGCCTTCATCACCTCCCGTCTGGACTACTGCAACAGCCTCCTCTATGGTTCACCCTCAATAATCACCAATAAACTCCAATACATTCAGAACTCCGCTGCCCGTCTACTCACCCATTCCCGGACCCGTGATCACATCACCCCCATCCTTTACAAGCTTCACTGGCTCCCCATCCCCCAGAGAATCCAGTACAAAATCCTCCTCTTGACCTACAAAGCCCTCCATAACCTGGCCCCATCCTACCTGACTGACCTCCTCTCCAGACACACTCCCACCCGCAACCTCCGCTCTGCTGGTACCAACCTCCTGACCACCCCCCCCCCCCATCCGGACCAAATTCAGATCCTGGGGGGACAGGGCCTTCTCCATCGCTGCTCCCACCCTCTGGAACTCACTACCTCACACCATCAGAGACTCCTCCTCACTCACCACATTCAAAACATCACTCAAGACCCACCTGTTCAACACTGCATTCAACATTTAACCCACAGCATTTAACCCCTGACTATCTCTTCTCCCTCTCCTTCCTTTTGCTTTGATTATTTACCTATTGATTTTTGTCTTTTTGCACTTGTTTTTTGTACTCGGTCAAAGCGCCTTTGGGCTTCTTGAAAAGCGCTATATAAAATAAATGTATTATTATTATTATTATTATTATTATTACACCACAAAACATGTTTTAATATTTGTGTTAGTTATTTCAAAATCAGATAAGTTTTGATTTTTTACAAAATGTACAAGTAATATTAGTGATAGGTATAATTTCATATAAAATGGGTATATTCCATAATTTTGACCTGATGATTTCTCCAACAGTATTTAAAAACTCATTTATAATAGATACTTTCTTTTTAAAGATTGGATTATGTGTATTCATCGGTGATAATGGTTTAGATAAAATTGATTTATATTCATGTATCAATAATCCCGTTCTTACAATGTAAAACATTTTATCCTGATTAATATTCTGTAATGTTTGTTCAATATTTGCAATATTTGTTTTAATATCAACTGACGTTTCATTATAAGTTACATTCAAATCTTTTATCCTATCTAATTTTCCATGAAGTACATCAAATTTCATGTTACATTTATTAATTATTTCATTATCAATGTTAATGATATCAATTTTTTTCATTTAAGTTATTCATTTGTATTATAATTCTCATCCTGTTAAACTAAAAATCAATTCTTTAGTTTTATGATTATTTTAGTGAAATTTGGATTTGGGAAATTCGAGAAAAACGTGAAATCTGACAAATCAGAAATATTGAAAATCAATTTTTTTATTTTTTGAAAATTGTGAAATCTGAAAATTTGGAAAATTTGGAAATAAATAATTAATTGGTCACTTCCGGTGTGTGGTGGGTCACTTCCTGTTTATTGGGTTGAGGAAGTTTCGGTTTGGGGTAGGGGGGATGTGGGGGATGTGGGGAGGGTGGCCTGGTTTGGAACCCCTATTCGACAAATCATGAAAAATGGAAATTTGGAAATTTGGAGAAAATCGATAAAATCGTGAAATCTGAAAAATAATTAATTAATTGGTCACTTCCGGGTTTGGGGCAAGGAGGATGTGGGGAATGTGGTCTGGGTCTGGCCTGGTCTGGAACCTACCGTATACATCTACTACTTTGAGAACCTCTATATCTCTGAAAGCTCTGAATAGAAAAACTTGAGACTTGAGATATTGAGAAACTTGAGATCATTGTAAAGATCTCTCCATGGGGAATAAAATATGTTAATGATGATGTCATAGGTGCCTCCATTATGACGTCATAATTCGACAAGTACAAAACTTCATCCGATCAAGATGAAATTTCTTGAGCAAAATCTCAGGATAAATTGGTGGGGAAAAAAAAATAATGTTGACGTCATCGGTCAGGTGGTTTCGGCCACCATATTTGTTTAAACCAAAAGCCTTAAGAACCCCTGAAAACACATCTTGGCGAGGGTCTGCAATCTCCGATTGCTCTTTTTTTCTTTTGTGGCTTCCATCCAAAGTTGGACATAAAATTCACAAAACAAGATTTTTCTTCAGCAGCTGCTCCACAGACTCCACTCCTTAAAAAAAAAAAAAAATCACAAACTCAAATGACCATGAATGATCGAAGTCTAGATTCGTGTAAATTGGGGAGATGATGAGAGACAAGGAAATAATGACTGGGGGGTTTGGGAGTGTTATGCAGGCGGAAAAAAACAACTGGTCAATGGGAGGTTGTCGAAGAGGTGTGGTGTTGAGTTTCAATCTACAAGTAGTAACACAGAGTGTTTAAAGTTACAAAATATGAGCATCAAGTCCATATTATCTGAAGCCAATAATTGTGATGAAGGGATATTAATTGGGACAATGTCGAGAAACAGATTGCTAAACGTGTGGAGCAGGGTTGCTCTGTATTGTTATGAATCTGGGTAGAGGAATATCTAGAGCCAGATAGATCTGTATAGGTAGGTAACCGGCTGTTGTGATAGGGAATCTATATGTAATAAGTTCTGTGTTTAGCCCAGTTTGTCAGATCAAGTGTATACCTGTGAACATACAAGGATGTTCGTGTGTTAAATAGTTGTAGGGAATAAGATAAGACCCCCTGTATGTCAGACCTGGTGATCATTCCTTTGTCCATTATGGCAACGCACTCATATAAACACTTAGATTGGTCCTTAGTGCACACATTAAATAATTCCCATCCCTTATCACAACGACTTTGGGAAACAGGCAGGAAGCCAGATCGGGGCACCGCCGCATGGGCCGCAGCCAGCCACACCACCAGCTGGCCGGGCAACGAGCCTCGTGGCAGGCAATAGCCACGCCCAGGAGGTCTGTGATTGGTCTGTGGAAGGGACAGAGAACTGCCCCGTGATTGGAGGGATGGGAAGGACTGGTGGTTGGCCACGAGGTTGGCGTGACATGGTGGGCGGGACACAGTTCTCTTCATGCCTCGTGTTGGAGATGGACTTTGTGTTGGAGATCCGCTTCCTGTGGAGATCGCTAGCCCTGCGTTGGACCTTTGGTGCTTTTGGTTTGTCGTGGTGCTCGGTGCTTTTTGGTGCTTTCGGTGCTGTGAGCGGACGGGACCTCGGGTGCGACTGACGAGGAGCTTGCAGCGGGGCGCTCGGTGGGGCCTGACGGCATGCGAACAGGCGCGCATCGAGGCTTGTTTCCCGCCGACATCGAAGCCGCGGTGGACTTGCGTGCTTGGAGCCGACGATTCCTTGACTGCAGACTACAGACAGATAAGCTCGCACCCACAGACTCACATAACGAACATTTATTTTGGTGATTCCTCCTTTGTCCTGTATATGAAGTCGTGCGGGATCCCGATCTAGGAACATTATATTTATTTACCGTCGCACTTCCTTGTATCGGGTTTCGTAATAAATCCTTGTATTATTTTTGTACATTTTACCCCGGATTCCCGTTTGAGTTCATTCCCTCTGCAGGTACGCGCTTGCGCTTCTTCCTCTTCATTCTTGCTCCCGTGCCTTTATAGCCAAATTCGTATTTGATCTTCGCCTCCATTAAAGCCGTTCTGTCGTCCGCGGCCCTACGGTGATAACCGAAAGGATCGCGTGAGAATTGGTATTCAGGATTGGGATTTGAACCCTATTAAAAACTGGTGTCAAGGAATGTGTAAAATTTGGAAGAAATTTTTTTTTAGCCAGAGGCGATAAATTTGATTAGTCTAATTGTGTGCGAGACGCAAACGGCGCGTCAGTTAAAATTAAAATCGGTTTCTGAGATCAAATACGCGCTGGGAAGCTACCTCTTCTTTATGGATGGAAGAGGTAAGCAATATGGAGGAAGAGAGAATGGAAGGTGCGGATAGCCTTGGGGGTGAGTCGGATATAGATGGGGGAATTCAGCGTAAGGATGGAGCTTTCCCCGCCATAGGGACGGCCCCCATAGATGCCCAAACTTTAATGCAATTTATGTGGGAAATGAAAAATGGGTTGGAAAATAAAATGGATGCTCAGATTGAGCAGATGAAGCGAATGAATAGCAAACTGGATGCCCAGATTGAACAATTGAATGAATGGACAAACAAATCGAAGGAAGAACTAAAGAATGGTGCCAATGGGGCCCAGGAGAAGCCAAGGGTGGGCAGAATTCGAATCGGCACGAGGGGAATTCAAATTGGGAATTGCACCGGAAATGGCAATTGAAGTAAATGGGGAAGTTAGGGAAGAAAATTTACAGTTAGATGGGGAGCGCTAACAGTAGAATGGGGAATGTGGAAATTGTAATGGAGGATGTTTCCCACATAGTGGCCTGGAGGTTTATCGTGGCCAGGTGGATGTTACAACACTTCAACAGGGGGATGAATTCGGAATGGTGCAGCACAAGGGCGGTTGTACAGAGCAAGAGGGGGTAACAATAGGGGGGGTCCGAGTAATGGAACCAGACCGGGTATTTATTGGGGAAGAAGGCCTGTGGGGCCGCAAATTATTAATGGGGATGATGTAAATGATGTGACCCAGTGGCTGGGGACCTTTGGCCAGTCCCATGAGGGTAGAGATTGACCAGTCCCAAAGGAGTTGGGGGGAGGAGGTGAGTCGGTCCGAGGAGGTGGTTGAGGTGACCGAGGGGACCCTCACCGTGCACACCGATTGGGTAATGGAGGCTCCGAAATGACATAACCAGTTGGGGGAGTGTTTTGGCTCCAGGCTGGATTTGGACAGAGAGGAATTGGGAGATAGAACCACTGAAGATTTGGTCCACGTAGGGAATTTGGAACAGCTGCGGGCAGGGGCAGAACAACCTGAGGGAGTTGTTACCTGCAGCTGCGGTTTGGGATGGGAAATAAAAAAAAATTAAAGGAAAAATAAATTCATGATTAAATGGGAATTTGATTTGGCACAGCCTTGGAGGGAGTTGGTCCCCGGGCTGCGGGATTAGGACCAAGGGAGGTCATTGGGGATGGCCTCGGGCAAAAGTTGCCCCTTTAAAAATGTGGGTATGCCAGCCAGCTGGGGGGCTGTGCTGGTGAGATTTGGACGTGGGGTCCAGTCATGGGTGTCGTGGTACGACCTGTACCACGGGGGGTCTCGTGGAGTGTGGCGTCCCTTGCCCATCGGGTTGCCACCCGAGCATGTGGCCTTGTCCGGCAGGGTCACCGGACCCTGGTGGGGGTTAAGACCTCCGGGGGGTCCGAGGTGGTTCCTCACAGCCCTCGGATGGCGTATATTGAGGACCACTAGGATGAGGTGTTGTGGGTCGCGCTTTGGTGGTGGCATCGCAGACAGCCAACTTAGGCCTGATGTGGTGACCTCCCGGACATGCGGCCTGACACCCTCTCCCTGAGACTCTGGGACAGCCAGCATGTGGTCACTCACCATGCTGTGCTGGTCTATGGACGCGGGTCGAACAGCATGGACAGGGAATGTTATAGCCTACCGGACAACCATTGGGGCATTTGTGGAACGTGATGGTGTGAGAGTGACCTTCCACAGATGTTCCGTTATGATTTGTGGACTCTCAGGTTGGGAAGAGAGCCATGGGAGTGTGAATGGGAACGTGTAATGAGCCAAGCATACGGGCCATGCTCGGCTGGCATGTGTATGGCAAAGAATCTTTCTTTGATGAGATTCGTGAAATGTGAAAAATGTTTGGCATGGGTAATCTAAGGTTAGATGCAATTTTAAGGGTGAATTTTGAAATGTCATGGTGGATACTGACAGCAGTGTCACCATTATTGATCCAGGTGTGTTTAGACCAAAGTGTTGGAGGCTGGAATAAAAATTCATAGGGTAGCAGGACACAGCCTTCAACTGGTTGTGGGGGTGACTGTGCCAATATTTGGGACGCGGGGTTAGGGGGATGTAGTTGTGTAGTTGTGGGTCAACGTGGTGCTATGGGTGTCCGAGGTGTGTGGACCATGTCTTCTGGAGGAGTCTCCTGATGGAGCATGGCTGTCGACTGGACCTTGGCGTGGTCAAGTGTGGTTGCGCACTGGGGGCTGCGGTTCTGTGGACTGGGGGATGAGGGCAGCGTAGGTGAAATGAAGGGAATGAAACGTACTGCGACCGTCTCCCCCAGGGCCGAGGTTGTAGGTATGGTAGTGTTTGTTGGCAGCAGGTGCTCACCACATTGGTCAACTGGGGCTGGTGCAGCCGTGTTCCTCGCAGGTGGGGCCGAAGGATGGATGGTGGGTCGCACCCTTATGGACACTCATGGGCCATCTTGGTGTTTTGACTGCTCACCTTGTCCCGATGACCCTTGCACGGTGGAGGTGTGGAGCTGTCGTAGCCACAGGTAGTTGTTTAGAACAGTACACCATTGGATGCGGATCCACATACCTGCCAGTATAGTAGGGACAAAAGTGAAATTTGGTGAAAATTCGGTCGGCCCAATGATAAATTTTGGGATTTTGTGTGGTGGATGGCACTTTTGGACCTGACCAACCGGAAATTACCTGCACATCAAGGTAGGGGTAAGGCCTTGATGTTTACTGTCCCTGGCTTCAGGACTTGCTTATGGAAATTGGCGACATGTAATTTGGAGTTGGGGGAGGGTGAGAGTGATGACATGCTCGGTGAGGGGGGTGGAATGTGTGCTACACAGTCTTGTGGGTGGCGTTTGTTTTTGTGTTGTGGTTATGTGTTTTTATGTGGTCGTGAGGTTGGAGAAAATGAATAAGTGGTGATTATTGTGTTGGAAATGGAAATGTATTGGTTAAATGTGAACGGGGATTTCACACAATGACAGGCCATGGCAACTTTTTGTAACCCCTTTTGTACCATCTATGGAATTTTGTTGGAAAATTGAATGGCAGCGGGGGAGGAAATGTGTTTTGGGGATTTTGTGGGTGGGGAAGGTGTGTGTGTCCGCAGGTGCAGATCAAGCTCTAGGAGGAGCGATGCCTGCGGCCCCCCTCTGCGGTAATTGCCCCTGGAAGCCAGTGGTATCTGGAACTTGGAGCTCGTCAGTGGAGGGTCTGTTTGGGCACCTTGGGGTAAGAGAGGCTAACGGCTACCTGTGTAGCTGCGCTGAAGCAGGAGGCCACGGAGCCTGGTGTGTGGAGACCCTCACCGGTGGGGTAACGGCGAAATGGGCTGTTTGGCTGTCAAGGGGCCAAGAGGTAAAGGGGGGGGGGGGGGGCGGCAAAGAAGTTGTAAGTCAAGTGACTTGTTTTGGGGACTGCGGGCACCACAGCCAGAAGCGCCCCCACCATCTTGATTGTGCGGTACCTCCCCGCTGCCTAGTTGAGGAATGCACACATGTGATATGACATCTATGCCATGGTCCTGCAGGTGGATGAAATACGTTCTTGGTTATGATTTAGTGTTGTAATGATTTTTGGAATGTGTATGAGTGGTTAAGGGGTTTGTGTTGAATGAATGTGGGCGAAATCCACCGAGCCATGTCACTCACCTGTAACACCTGGACAGGGCCCACAGAAATTTAGGGGTGCATTGGGATGGCCCCACAGGTAAGGTTGCATCTTGTGGCATCCACCGGGGGATGCGGTCTTTAGGAATGGGTTTGTACAGATGTTTGGTAGAGTTTTTAGAATTTTAGAATTTTGCAAGTTTTGAATTTTGCAAGTTTTGGTTAAGGTTAAGGTTTGTAGTCCAGCGGATTAGCTCAACATATCAAACCAATTGTTCATTTTTTGATAAAAGCACCAAAATCGGCACAAGCATAGAATATTATATACTAAACAATTTCAGATATGGAGGCACTTGAAATTTAACCTCTGTCGAGGGCAGCCATTTTCCAAAATGGTGGCCATATGGCATTCACAATATAGATATGCCGCTCTAGATGTCACTTTATGATTCTAAAAGTCGTTTTAAAGGTGTAAGTTGGCAATACTATTGCACCAGAATATCAAACAGATGGTTACATGAAATATATATGGCCGCCATTTTTCAAAATGGCCACCATTTTACGAAAATGGTGGCGATTTATTGAAAATTTCAGTGCTAACTCAATCACATTACAAATGAATTTAATAGCGACCACAATCAACCTAATAATGTGTTACATGTCTTTGCAGAGTATAGTGGTGGTGGTGGTGGATGGTGGATATTGTGATACAGAGGTGGCGGTTGCAGTAATATGTGACCCAATAACACATAATAGCGACTAAGACACTTAATTCATCATGTCAAAACGGTTCAAACTTGTGGACACATGTGCATCGCCTGCATATCAACAGCCAGATCATACAAACTGGGAACTTTGTGTTATATGCCAGGAGCAAACAATGGAGTCGCTTCGATGCCCGGCAATGTCGAAACGGTCAGACATTGGAAGAGGGTACAAGTCACTTGCTGATAACCTTGTCAAATTCAATGAACTAAGACAGTTACCAAGAACATTGCAGTTGGACAGAATAGATGGTGGTTCTGGTATTGAAGCTGCTATGGTTGCCAACGAGGCTAAGTGGCATCACACATGCATGCTCCACTACAACAGTACAATGCTGCGAAGAGCAGAGAAAAGAAAGATGCCAAGCGATGCCAAGCAGCTCCGTCGAGTGGAAGTGGCGATATTCCATGCAAATGGACTAGATCGTGGCCTGCTAGCACAGAAACAATTGCAAGAGAGCCTTCATGCTTCTTCTGTGGACATTTGGCTGGTAATGATGGCCTTCATGAGGCTTCAACATTTCAGATTGACCGCAATGTATGGGCAAGTGCAGCAGTTGTTGAGGATACTGAGCTATTGGCCAGGCTCAGTATGGGTGACATGGTGGCATTGGAAGCCAAATACCATACAAAGTGTTTGCTGGCCCTATACAATCGCGCAAGAATTGTCAAGGCAGATGGACAGCAAGGGACAGACAGCGAACGTGTAATTTACGGAATCGCCTTTGGTAAACTTGTGATGTACATTGAAGAAACTCGCCTGGAATCAGGAACTGCACCAGTGGCGATATTCACCACTGAGTGGACAATCCAGAGCATGCATTTGTGCCGGTGTCGTCGATCGTTGTTCATATATGCACTCTTCATTCTCATCTTTCTTCCTAACTCTTACTCGGACAAGCAAATCCCCTATGCCATCCATAATGGTACACTCTATCCATACACCACATCCTCCCTTCCGTGGATGTTCCACGGGTTTCGGCTAGTTACATAGTATTATCAATGGAATGTGAACTTAAAATAAATTTAAAAAAACAAAACATTACTTTAGTAGGCAGCAGTATCTAGAGAGCTTAAATATTTCAAAGATCAGCAGGGAAATTGTCCAACAGCAAACAATACAACTTTTAACACCACATTAGTACTGTTTATGTGTCATGTAAACCAGGGTCAGGAACATGAAGAGTAACACAACAGAGTCCAGGTATGAGGATGATGAGCAGCGTTCATTCAGTGATAGGGTTTTTACAACAATCACCTCCCTTGCATTTGCAGTACTTGCAACCGCCGACTTGATATACCGATTGATATACTTGATATACCCGCCGGATATACGCGGCCACGTAGCGGACGTGACGTCAGATGCGCCTCAGCTTGGAGAGAGAAGCCACCGCCACCCCCAGCGCGACGATACCTCCCCGCATCTTTGGACCGGACCGGACCGTACTGTACCCTGCCCCAAGCCCAGGAGGACCTGGAGCCATCGATACCCGCTTTCCTGCCATCAACCCCCGTGTGAGTCAGCCGTTGTCCCGTTTGTCTGTCGTCTGTCCGGGGTTAATATAAGAGTGTGTCTAAGTGCCTGTCTTTCTGTGATTATACCTCTAGCCCCTGTAATCTGACCTTTCCGTACGAATATAATCTCCTCCGGAGGTCTTGAGAACCGTATCCCTGGTGTCGTCATTTTGAAACCCAGCCGGGTGTCTTCTTTTTCTTATTGAGCCAGCATCGCGCGACTAGTCAACGTTCGGGTATAATATCGAGCATAATCTTGTGCAGACGTGGTCATCCCAAAACCGCTCGGTGAATAACATCCAAGCCACGTCTGTAACAATTTACCTTTACCGGCAGACACAAGGGAGCCCAAGCCGTGGAGAGGAGTCAGAGAGATTCGCTTTTGCAAGAGACTGGAAGAGTTGAGCTTTTACCAGAGACAAGACGGTTGAGCTTTTACAGAGAAGAGAGAACCCGTCACACCAAGGCTCCACCAAGCTCCGTGTTGGCTCCACCGAGCGTTCCCCTCCACCAAGCTCCGTGTTGGCTCCACCAAGCTCCGTGTTGGCTCCACCGAGCGTTCCCCTCCACCAAGCTCCGTGTTGGCTCCACCAAGCTCCGTGTTGGCTCCACCAAGCTCCGTGTTGGCTCCACCAAGCTCCGTGTTGGCTCTACCAAGCGTGCACCTCCAGCCGTCCACCTTCTGCCATTCCTGGCATTCCCCGAGTGAGTCAGTGTCTTTGTTTGTGCTGTCCTGGGTAGTTAAGTCAAGTCTGCATAAGCTAATCATTTTCACTGTGTCACCTGCGTCTCATGTGCCTGTAAATAAACGTGCCTGCTTTCTTCTTGCTTATGTGTGTACATAGTAAATAAATTTAGTAGTATTTCCAACTTCTTTGCCTTCGTTTTCCTCTTTGCATTCGTCGTTTTTGTCTTTTCCCCTCATTGGGCAGCTACGGTGCGATACGGCCAAAGTCTGGGTGAATCGGGTGAGTTTTGTTAGGTCGCGGTCTTACACCACCGCTCAGTCTATAACATCTAACATCTAATATTAGTCACCACTTACACCGGGTCCTCTTCCTCTTCGCTTCTCCTCCATCACCTGCGAATCCCTCATCCGGTTAATGAGCACATCATCACGATCCAAACACAGACTTTGGATTCTTGTCCATAACCCAATTGTTACAGACGTGGCTTGGATGTTATTTACCGAGCGGTTTTATGGTATGACCACGTCTGCACAAGTTACCCGATTGTGCCCGAACGTTGACTAGTCGCGCGATGCTGGCTCAATAAGAAAAATAAGACACCCGGCTGGATTACAATAACACAATACGACACCAATGTTTCAATTCTCAAGACCTCCGGAGGAGATTATATTCGTACGGAAAGGTCAGATTACAGGGGCTAGAGGTATAATCACAGAAAGACAGGCACTTAGACACACTCTTATATTAACCCCGGACAGACGACAGACAAACGGGACAACGGCTGACTCACACGGGGGTTGATGGCAGGAAAGCGGGTATCGATGGCTCCAGGTCCTCCTGGGCTCGGGGCAGGGTACAGTACGGTCCGGTCCGGTTCAAAGATGCGGGGAGGTATCGTCGCGCTGGGGGTGGCGGTGGCTTCTCTCTCCAAGCTGAGGCGCATCTCCTGCCCAGATGCCACCCTCATCTGCTCCATTTCCTCCCTGTGAGCATCCAGTTTGGTTTCTACCCCCATTCTGACCCCCTCTATCTGCTGCTCCATTTGTTTAACTTCCCTTTCCGCTTGGTCCCTCATGTCCCTCAATTTGCCTTCCATACTGTTTTCTAACCCCTCTAACCCATTTTTCACTCCCTCTATTTGATTCTCCTGGGCAGCCATTCTATTTTCTACCCCCATTAACCCATTTTTCACTTCTTTTATCCCGTTGTCTAACCCCTCAAAATTATTGTCTAACTTCTCACTGGTACCCCCTCGCTTCGTCCCTCATTACCCCCATTTGGTTTCCCATTACCCCCATTTGGCCCTCCAATCGCTCACCCTGAGCATCCATCCGGTTTCCCAATTGTTCCCTATCAGCCCTCATTCCCATCATTATTCTGCTTTCCATTTCTTCATTATTCTTGTCCATAAGGGCCTTCATTTGCATAAAAAACAAGTTCAAATCCACCGGGGGCGCTGCCACGGTCGCTGGCGCGGTGATGAGCGAGGCGCCATTTTGCGCGCCCGCTTCTTCGTGCGTGACCTCCATATCCGCTTGTTATCAATTGTTATAGATCGCGGTTAGATGTTATAGACCGAGCGGTGGTGTAAGACCGCGACCTAACAAAACTCACCCGATTCACCCAGACTTTGGCCGTATCGCACCGTAGCTGCCCAATGAGGGGAAAAGACAAAAACGACGAATGCAAAGAGGAAAACGAAGGCAAAGAAGTTGGAAATACTACTAAATTTATTTACTATGTACACACATAAGCAAGAAGAAAGCAGGCACGTTTATTTACAGGCACATGAGACGCAGGTGACACAGTGAAAATGATTAGCTTATGCAGACTTGACTTAACTACCCAGGACAGCACAAACAAAGACACTGACTCACTCGGGGAATGCCAGGAATGGCAGAAGGTGGACGGCTGGAGGTGCACGCTTGGTGGAGCCAACACGGAGCTTGGTGGAGCCAACACGGAGCTTGGTGGAGCCAACACGGAGCTTGGTGGAGGGGAACGCTCGGTGGAGCCAACACGGAGCTTGGTGGAGCCTTGGTGTGACGGGTTCTCTCTTCTCTGTAAAAGCTCAACCGTCTTGTCTCTGGTAAAAGCTCAACTCTTCCAGTCTCTTGCAAAAGCGAATCTCTCTGACTCCTCTCCACGGCTTGGGCTCCCTTGTGTCTGCCGGTAAAAACTCATCTCCTTTGGCCACACCCCTACCTTGGGTTATATAGGCCCCCGCCCCTCAACCTTTGCGAACCTCCCCGACCGCTCTTCCTCCGCCCTCTGTAGCCAAACCCCTGGCTCATGGTTGGTCGAGCGGGGCTGGTTCACTCCTCCCCCTCTATTACGAGGTGGAGACACGTGTAGCTTGCTGATCTGGCACATCTCTACATGTCAAGAATGGAACAGTTGGGAGTTGCACACGCCAAAAGAGTAAATACCACACGACTGCAGCAAAGACTCTTGGCCCAGTTCCCAGACCTGCATGCTCAGAGTAAGGGGGGAGATGTTGTGCTGGTATTTGATGAAGATATTGGTGGGTGCTGCATTAGGCCAAGCCTGTGATGGGGACATTGATAGTGACGCTGTTCACCTTGCACGTGCTGCAACGTGTTATGAATCTGGGTAGAGGAATATCTAGAGCCAGATAGATCTGTATAGGTAGGTAACTCGACTGTCGTGATAGGGAATCTATATGTAATAGGTTCTGTGTTTAGCCCGGTTTGTCGGATCAAGTGTATACCTGTGAACATACAAGGAAGTTTGTGTGTTAAATAGTTGTAGGGAATAAGATAAGACCCCCTGTGTGTCAGACCTGGTGATCATTCCTTTGTCCATTATGGCAACGCACTCATATAAACACTTGGATAGGTCCTTAGTGCACACATTAAATAATTCTCCTCCCTTACCACAACGACTTTGGGAAACAGGCAGGGAAGCCAGATCGGGGCACCGCCGCATGGGCCGCAGCCAGCCACACCACCAGCTGGCCTAGCAACAAGCCTCGTGGCAGGCTATAGCCACACCCAGGAGGACTGTGATTGGTCTGTGGAAGGGACAGAGAACTTCCCCATGATTGGAGGGAAGGGAAGGACTGGTGGTTGCCCATGAGGGTGGTGTGACATGGTGGGCGGGAAGCACTCAGCCAATGGGAGGAAGCCAGCAGAGTGGGAAGATTCTGGAAGACGGAGCGTCACCGTGCTGGTTGGAGAGGAAAATAACTGACGTCACAGGGCGAGTGAAAAAACTGCTGACTCACCAACGTTTCGTCCTCTTCCCTCCTCCCATGCTCTTCCCTGGCCCTTTCCGTTCCGGTATCTCTCTGTGCTTCCCTGAAATTCTCTTCCTGCCTCGTGTTGGAGATCGGCTTCGTGTTGGAGATCGGCTTCGTGTGGAGATCGCTAGCCATGCATTGGACCTTTGGTGCTTTTGGTTCATCGTGTTGTCCGGTGCTTTTTGGTGTTTCGGTGCTGCGAACGGATGGGACCTCGGGTGCGACTGACGAGGAGCTTGCAGCGGGGTGCTCAGTGGGGCCTGACAGCGTGGGAACAGGCGCGCATCGAGGCCTGTTTCCCGCCGACATCGAAGCCGCAGCGGGCTTGCGCGCTTGGAGCTGATGATTCCTTGACTGCAGACTACAGACAGATAAGCTCGCACCCACAGACACACATAACGAACATTTATTTTGGTGATTCCTCCTTTGTCCTGTATATGAAGTTGGTGTGCGGGATCCCGATCTAGGAACATTATTTATTTACCATTGCACTTCCTTGTATTGGGTTTTGTAATAAATCCTTGTATTATTTTTGTACATTTTAGCCCGGATTCCTTTTTGAGTTCATTCCCTCTGCAGGTACGCGCTTGCGCTTCTTCCCCTTCATTCTTCATCCCGTGCTTTTATAGCCGAATCCGTATTTGATTGTCACCTCCATTAATGCCGTTCGGTCCTCCGCGGTCCTACTGTGTTAACCGAGGGATTCGCGTGACAGCATCATCGAGAACAAGTAGAGCTACATTCAAAGTACACAGCCCTCATGCCAAATAAAGAACATATGTCACCCACAGGGTGAACCGTATCTTGCCATTTGACCTTGACCTTAATAATTTCGTATGGTGAATAGTATGTCTTCATGACCAACGCACATGAAATATTGAAAGATTTTGATGAGAACTGAGGAAATAATTTTTTCATGAAAATTCCGTTTTTTCGTCATGACGTCATCAAATGACGTCATAGCGTCAAACTGTTTACAGATCTGGGAAGCACTCATCAAGGGCATTCATATGAGGTATTACTCGATATGGTACCTACGATTTCAAAATTTGACCTTGGGGTCAATAATTTTCGACCTCCAGCGCTAACCATGAAGGTCAAGGCCGATCGCCACCAAAAACTAATCAGCTGAGCGCCGGACCATATACTAGATTCCCATGAAGTTTGGAGACGATCCGATCAAAGTTACTCAAAAAATTAGTGTTTCGTCGACCTCCATGATTGGCCGCAAAGTGACCTTGACCTTTGACCTTGACCTTCATAATTTTGTGTGCTAAAGGGTATCTCTAAAAGACTGATATGCGAACTTACAAGAGTTTCCAAAGGGAACTGTGCTCTACAGAGTGACCTAAACAATGCGAACTAAAGCAATACAATATACATGAAAAGTGCAGTTTTTTCGTCATAACGCCGTCAAATGACGTCACATTGTCAAACTAGTTATATGTTTGGAAAGCACTCAACAAGGGCTTCAATTTGAGGTACTACTCGATATGGTAACTGAAACTTGAAAATTTTACCTTTTGGTCAAAATTGAATGACCTTCAAAATGACCTTGAAGGTCAAGGCCGATCGACACCAAAAACTAATCAACTGAGCGCCATACCACACCCTATATACCCACCAAGTTTGGAGATCATAAGATCAAAGTTACTCAAAAAATAAGGGTTTCGTAATTTGACCTTGGGGTCAATAATTTTCGACCTCCAGCGCTAACCATGAAGGTCAAGGCCGATCGCCACCAAAAACTAATCAGCTGAGCGCCGGACCATATACTAGATTCCCATGAAGTTTGGAGACGATCCGATCAAAGTTACTCAAAAAATAAGGGTTTCGTTGACCTCCATGATTGACCGCAAAGTGACCTTGACCTTTGACCTTGACCTTCAAAATTTTGTGTGCTGAAGGGTATCTCTATAGGACTCTGATATGCGAAGTTACAGGAGTTTCCAATAATAACTGTGGTCTACAGAGTGATCTAAACGTGAAAAAAAAATGATTAACCACAAACAAAAAAACAAAAAAACAAAAAAAGAACATATGTCACCCACAGGGTGAACCGTATCTTGCCAAAATGTGAAAATTCCGTTTTTTCGTCATGACGTCATCAAATGACGTCATAGCGTCAAACTGTTTACAGATCTGGGAAGCACTCATCAAGGGCATTCATATGAGGTATTACTCGATATGGTACCTACGATTTCAAAATTTGACCTTGGGGTCAATAATTTTCGACCTCCAGCGCTAACCATGAAGGTCAAGGCCGATCGCCACCAAAAACTAATCAGCTGAGCGCCGGACCATATACTAGATTCCCATGAAGTTTGGAGACGATCCGATCAAAAGTTACTCAAAAAATTAGTGTTTCGTCGACCTCCATGATTGACCACAAAGTGACCTTGACCTTTGACCTTGACCTTCAAAATTTTGTGTGCTGAAGGGTATCTCTATAGGACTCTGATATGCGAAGTTACAGGAGTTTCCAATAATAACTGTGGTCTACAGAGTGATCTAAACGTGAAAAAAAATGATTAACCACAAACAAAAAAACAAACAAACATACAAGCTGACTAATACATCTTGCAAAAACTTCGTTTTGGCAAGATAACAAACAAACAAACATACAAGCTGACTGATACATCTTGCAAAAACTTCGTTTTGGCAAGATAATAACATATCCTCCAGTGTGCAACATTGCCAGGGGAACGTTCGACGCCTGGCAATGCCGCATTGCAGACCATGGAGACGAAATTGTGAGGGAGCGTTATACAATAATTGATTGATTCATTTATTAATTGTGTTTTTTTAAATAAATAATAATCGTAAAATAATTAATTTCTTAATGAATTGGCTAATAGTGTACCGAAACCACCAACACTGTTTCATCCGAATCTCCAACTTAAAAAAAATTAATTAGGGAATTAGTGGAAAAATTAAATAATTAATCGATTAATTAATTGATTATAGTGGGGCTGCTTAACTGATGAATTGTGCCTTTTCCCTTAAAAGCATGAAACTTGGCACATGGCTAGAATACCCCAAAAGAAAGATTTTTAGTCCAGGGGGCATCTCCAATTTCACCCCATATGGCGGCCATCTTGAAATTCAGGATGGCCATCATACAAGACCTGTTTTGATGAATATCTCCATAATTAGAACAGATATCAAAATGGTTGAAGTGCCTATACCTACATTTGTAGGGTCTAGGAATCCAATGGCAACATAAAATATTCAATAGTATATGGCAGCCATCTTGAAATCCAAGATGGCCGCCATAACAGACCTGTTTTGATTAATATCTCCATAATTAGAACAGCTATCTAAATGGTTGCAGTGCCTACACCTACATTTTTAGGGTCTAGGAATCCAATGGTAACATAAAATATTAAGCAGTCATATGAAAATATTAATTTTGCATAGTATCATGCATACTGGGAATGCATATAAATACTCTTAACAGGTTGGCATTCTTCAGTGATTAAAAGTGTCTATGACATCGCAGACTGTAACTGTGCCATCTTGTGGTTTTCTAGTCTTTGCTGCATTCTCCATCACATGCGCAGAGAGAAGTACAGGGAAGTGCAGCTTTCTTACACCGGCAACGACCAGTACATCCTTTTTTGCACCCACACTTAACAAGTTCATTGCAGATCTTTGCAGCCTCTGGAAGTGTTGTCCATATTGGTTTGAACTGGCCAGCAGACGTTTTTTGCCAACCCCATTCAGTGGGGCTTGGTAGATCAGGCTTAGCATGCAATGCTTGTCCCCAGCATAGTGCGCCTTGGTATACTGCCCGCTTTACGTGCTGCACAAGGGCATCATGTGTTGGTGGAATTGATTCCACAGGTCTGCCCTTCTTTGCAAACAGTTTCTTTCGTACAATGTTAATGTCAGTAGCAGTACTTGTGCGATCATACAACAGAATAACAAATCTCTCAATGACGTTCATGCAGGTTTCAGTTATCTCTGTGCTCTGGTGGCAAATTTCTGCTACTACCTCTGTGAGCTCAGGGAATGATTCCCACACATTCCATGCAGTTACCTTTCCATGCCCATTAAACGCTGAAGAAGTGTCACACCCTGTTAGTGCATGAAACATGGGGAGGGCTTTAGATTTCTCAGGGCCAAGAGCTGTGGCTATATCATGTGCAGAGATAAATCGCATGTTCTTGCCTGTCCCAAATTGTAACCATATCATCACTGAAAGCTTCTGGGATGCTGTAACTGCAAGCACGACAACATCTGTGTCCACAGTTTGTATGAGGACCTTACTATGCCCTCTCTGTGTTGCATCAGCAGCATGTAGGAACATCCGACCATCCGCCTCTTCCTGAGTGCACGGGGAGAGTGATTCTAGATCAATGCGTGGTGGAGCAGTAAGAACCTCTGTATCAAGTGTGACAACTAGCTCCTTGCGCTGGTCTTCAAATGATTTAATTGTTTCATTGGAAACATTTCTTGTTGCTACCTTGTGTTTATCCGTCAGCTGGTCTCTTACTGATGATAGTCTGTTACATCACCTTGTGCAGCACGTAAAGCAGGCAGTATACCAAGGCGCACTATGCTGGGGACAAGCATTGCATGCTAAGCCTGATCTACCAAGCCCCACTGAATGGGGTTGGCAAAAAACGTCTGCTGGCCAGTTCAAACCAATATGGACAACACTTCCAGAGGCTGCAAAGATCTGCAATGAACTTGTTAAGTGTGGGTGCAAAAAAGGATGTACTGGTCGTTGCCGGTGTAAGAAAGCTGCACTTCCCTGTACTTCTCTCTGCGCATGTGATGGAGAATGCAGCAAAGACTAGAAAACCACAAGATGGCACAGTTACAGTCTGCGATGTCATAGACACTTTTAATCACTGAAGAATGCCAACCTGTTAAGAGTATTTATATGCATTCCCAGTATGCATGATACTATGCAAAATTAATATTTTCATATGACTGCTTAATATTTTATGTTACCATTGGATTCCTAGACCCTAAAAATGTAGGTGTAGGCACTGCAACCATTTAGATAGCTGTTCTAATTATGGAGATATTCATCAAAACAGGTCTTGTATGACGGCCATCCTGAATTTCAAGATGGCCGCCATATGGGGTGAAATTGGAGATGCCCCCTGGACTAAAAATCTTTCTTTTGGGGTATTCTAGCCATGTGCCAAGTTTCATGCTTTTAAGGGAAGAGGCACAATCGATCCGAATTTTTTAGCTAAGCCGCCCAGCTATTAATCAATAAATAAAAAAATACACTTTACAGACAAATCACTTGGTCACTGCTCTGTCCAAATATCAACTTCCTCGCTCATAAGGTGCCCGAGATATTGCCCAGATGAGAAAGAAAATAAATAATTGATTGTCTAATTGCATAAATAAATAAATAAATCGTAAAATAATTAATTTCTTAATCAATTGGCTTATAGCATATCTTTACCAAACCACCACTGTCTAAACCACCAATTA
This sequence comes from Myxine glutinosa, assembly GCF_964187855.1. Classification (NCBI taxonomy): domain Eukaryota; kingdom Metazoa; phylum Chordata; class Myxini; order Myxiniformes; family Myxinidae; genus Myxine; species Myxine glutinosa. The sequence continues at coordinate 198,060,344 of NC_136263.1, read as the reverse complement.
ATTGCAAAAATTAAATAATTAATCGATGAATTGATAAATCAATAAATCAAAAATACCTTTTATAGCCAAATCACCTGGACACGGGGTTAAAACGAACAATAAAAAGTAAACATAATTACAGTCGAGAAAAGGTTTTAAAAAGTCGAAGAGCACTACGACATAAAATACTGTATGAGCTGCTGGAGTGGAACTAGTCTTTGGCATCCAATGTCAGCTGGGCAATTGACTGAGCGATTCTTTCGTTGAGCGATTGACTAAATAGCGATTCTTTCATTGAGTGATTGATTGATTGAGCGATTCTTTCATTGAACAATTGACTGACTGAGCGATTCTTTCGTTGAGCGATTTCCCTTGTTTTGTTTGTTTTCTTTCAAATGATGTCCTTTAATCCTGTACGGCTGCCCTACCATGTGACCTATGACACAGAGTTAGCAATAAAATATTTTCCATGGGGATTCCCATTTTCCGTGTCCTATCGTTTAGCATCGATCAGACAAGCAGTTACAGAGAAAAACATTTGTAAATTAAAAAAAAGTATATATATATATATACAGGCACGCACATGCGCACGCACTTGTTCATGGACATTCATTGACATATAGTTTCCCATCCCTTACGGGGCAAGACCAACAACAAAAATCAGCACGTACTCGGATACATTACCTTGTGTGAACCAATAAGCAAACATACCTGTGTTCTCCCATCACTCCAGTAAAATCCATCAATATTCACAGAAAGCTTTTTGTCAGGTGGAACATCGGAGTTATAATGTCCAATATTTTTGAAAACTATTTTTCCATTTGTATCTCTTTCCCAAATTATGAGTTCATGTGGTGCAGGTGGATCGCCGTTTTCATCAAAAAACATTGAAGCACCTGCACTCGTTTTCCATCGCACATTCCGAAGATACAACAACAGCTGAAAATGGAGTACAAACCGAATAGAAATGTTTGAGTGGTTGAGAATATTAAGATGCCCATTCATTAGTTTCGCTAAATATGGGTCTGATGCATTGAAATGGCCAAAAGTGTCTGAAGGGTATTAAAAGGTTGAAAAAGGGTCCAAAGGTCAAAGGGATCTAAAGGGTATTAAAACGTTGAAAAAGGGTCCAAAGGTCAAAGGGATCTAAAGGGTATTAAAAGGTTGAAAAAGGGTCCAAAGGTCAAAGGGATCTAAAGGGTATTAAAAGGTCTGAAAGTGTAAACGTCTAAATGCCGAAAAGGGTCTCAAAGGAAAAAGGAGTCCAAGGAGTTTTTGGGGTCTTCAGGGTTCTAAACGGTCTAATGGGGGTATATCGGAGTTTAGGCTTTGGAAGGGTATAAACGGACCCGAAAGGATATTATGGGTCTAATGGTTCGGATGTAACAGAGTTTATAGGATCTTAAGGATCAAAAGGATCTTCAGGTTCTCAAGAGTCCAATGGACTTGTGGGAGGAATTATAAGCAGAATAAAGTAGGTGCGTTATCACCTGCATTCTGACCGGAATTATTTTATCAGGATAGAAAATCGTGCACTGTTGGACTCCGACAGAAGCAATGTTAGACCACCTCTTGTCTTCGTTCAAACACCTTCTCCTACAGAAGCAATGTTAGACCACCTCTTGTCTTCGTTCAATCACCTTCTCCTGCAGAAGCAATGTTAGACCACCTCTTGTCTTCGTTCAATGACCTTCTCCTGCAGAAGCAATGTTAGACCACCTCTTGTCTTCGTTCAATCACCTTCTCCTGCAGAAGCATTGTTAGACCACCTCTTGTCTTCGTTCAATGACCTTCTCCTACAGAAGCAATGTTCGACCACCTCTTGTCTTCGTTCAATCACCTTCTCCTGCAGAAGCATTGTTAGACCACCTCTTGTCTTCGTTCAATGACCTTCTCCTACAGAAGCAATGTTCGACCACCTCTTGTCTTCGTTCAATGACCTTCTCCTGCAGAAGCAATGTTAGACCACCTCTTGTCTTCGTTCAATCACCTTCTCCTACAGAAGCAATGTTAGACCACCTCTTGTCTTCGTTGAATCACCTTCTCCTACAGAAGCAATGTTAGACCACCTCTTGTCTTCGTCCAATGACCTTCTCCTACAGAAGCAATGTTAGACCACCTCTTGTCTTCTTTCAATGACCTTCTCCTGCAGAAGCAATGTTAGACCACCTCTTGTCTTCGTTCAATGACCTTCTCCTGCAGAAGCAATGTTAGACCACCTCTTGTCTTCGTTCAATCACCTTCTCCTACAGAAGCAATGTTAGACCACCTCTTGTCTTCGTTGAATCACCTTCTCCTACAGAAGCAATGTTAGACCACCTCTTGTCTTCGTCCAATGACCTTCTCCTACAGAAGCAATGTTAGACCACCTCTTGTCTTCTTTCAATCACCTTCTCCTGCAGAAGCAATGTTAGACCACCTCTTGTCTTCGTTCAATGACCTTCTCCTGCAGAAGCAATGTTAGACCACCTCTTGTCTTCGTTCAATCACCTTCTCCTACAGAAGCAATGTTAGACCACCTCTTGTCTTCGTTGAATCACCTTCTCCTACAGAAGCAATGTTAGACCACCTCTTGTCTTCGTCCAATGACCTTCTCCTACAGAAGCAATGTTAGACCACCTCTTGTCTTCTTTCAATGACCTTCTCCTACAGAAGCAATGTTAGACCACCTCTTGTCTTCGTTGAATGACCTTCTCCTACAGAAGCAATGTTAGACCACCTCTTGTCTTCGTTCAATGACCTTCTCCTACAGAAGCAATGTTAGACCACCTCTTGACTTCGTTCAATGACCTTCTCTTACAGAAGCAATGTTACACCACCTCTTGTCTTCGTCCAATGACCTTCTCCTACAGAAGCAATGTTAGACCACCTCTTGTGTTCGTTCAATCACCTTCTCCTACAGAAGCAATGTTAGACCACCTCTTGTCTTCGTCCAATCACCTTCTCCTACAGAAGCAATGTTAGACCACCTCTTGTCTTCGTTCCTTACAAACCAAGCAATGGTAAATCAATTTGGTGGAGTTTGTATGGACTGTAATTATATTTCTTCATGAATATGAGTGATCTCGTTAGATATATATTTTGCTTTCCTCCATCTGTACATTGTTACATACTACGATTCATTCATATCATGATGAAATATTGTTGCATGTGTGTATCTTACTATGATTCACCAAATGTCTGTCTGTATGTCTGTCTGTCTGTTCCCAGGTACCGTAAAAACGGCTGAACCGATCTCAACGAAATTTTGGGTGGGAAATACTGGGACCCCCTGGAGTAAAATCGGCCATATTGTTTTTCCAACTTTTCCAATTTTCCAGTATTTCTAAACACGATGGAATAATATTTAACGATATGAACAGTGATGCGGCTCTTATTGAAATTCTACAAATACTGTTTAGATTTTGATAATTTGCGTGTCAAATGATTTAACGGATGTTTATATGAATCGTTTTAAATTAAAAAAAACCCTTCAATTTCTGATATTTTGCCTTTTCATTTGGGCCTCCCAATTGAATCCACGCCCCGAGGGCGGGTACCGTTGCTAGTGCGATTAATACACCGACTCACGTTCTGTCCGGACAAACAGACAAACAGATACAAGTGCAATAACCTCTCCTCTAGTGAGGGTAAAAAAAAATGAACTTCTCCTTACTTGCCACGGTTGAAAATCAGACAACTTGGCACACGATCCATTTTGAAATGGACTGTTTTGGGATGAGCACGATTGGATGTCCCTCAAGGCGTACGCTACCACATACACAGCCTGGTAGATAAGGGCTGAAAAAAACAAATTGGAAACGTCTGTAAAATGCGAGTAAACTTTGTCCAATGATTCTTGACCTGAGCACGGTGGAAGTTCAATTTTTACTCCATCCCAGGTGCATCTGAAAACATCTTCCCACAGTTCAACAACATAATCATTCAATGATTTCTCATTCCGAAACAGTGGGGTTTCTTCTCTTTGTAGGTTTTCATTTTGAACAATCTCATTGTTTGAACGCAATTTGATGGAGACGTTGGATGACAAAAAAAATTAACATTTCTGTTTTTATAACATCTCATGTTAGTGTTAAAATTGTAAAGTGAACTTTGCTATTGTGAACAAGTTAAAATAATGGTTCAAGCTTGACATTTTGTGCAGTTATATTACCTATCCTGAGCAAATTACACAGGAAGTGACATCAATGCTGATCAAAACATTCTGCTTAAAACAGAGATGGCTTCCAATGGAGTTACTTACGTGTTTCATGGACCAGAGGTACATTGTAACAAAAAAGAAAAAGAGCAGATCAGGGTCACATGACACGATTTGCCCATTTTGCTCAAGTTTTTCACCCACTTGTTTATTACCTTCACACCAGGTGTATTACCTGTATAAATGAATATATATATATATATATATATATATATATATATATATATATATATATATATATATATAACAAGTGGGGTCTTGTGGTCACCCGTGGGAATCCCACGGGCATGGACGTGTGTGACATTTCGACATATTGAGTTAGATGCTGCACCTGCACATTCAGTTTCACAACACACACAACACACACAAACACACAAACACACCTCGTTTTTTCATTTCTGTTCCTCACAATTCTGTCTCTCTCTTATTCACATACATCCATACACACATGCACATACATCCACACACACATGCACATACATCCACACACACATACACATACATCCACACACACATGCACATACATCCACACAAACATGCACATACATCCACACACACATGCACATACACACACGCACACACCAACACACGCACACACACACACACACACACACACACACATATATACCTATATACACACACACACACACACACACACACATATATATATATACACACACATTTTCCACACACACACGTACACCCACACACATACATACACACGCCCCCCCCCCCCCCCCCACACACACACAAACACATCTCGTTTTTTCACTTCTGTTCCTCACAATTCTGTCTCTCTCTTATTCACAGACACATCCACATCCACACACACACACACACACACACACACACACACACACACACACACGGTTGCACCCCACAGGTAGGCCACAAGCAACATGTAGGTCACCTTAGGACGATAGTTATTTCTTAGTATTTGTTTAGGATAAGGCCATTCCCAATAGTTGCATCTGCGTTGCGTAAAACAAATAAGAGTAGGCCCTTCGTCCATTTTGCAGCCTCCCTCCAAGCGACCCAATTAAGCGCTGCCCTGCCTGCACTCCATCACCCTCGCAGTTTGTTACGCATTGGGTCGGCAGCGCTAGATGCCAGTTGCTCACTCGAACCAGCCCAAAAGCCACGAGGTGAGACCCGAAAAGGGGGCGGAGCGCAGGGGTGGAGGTGCGGCCATGTCAAGCAGCCATCAAGGCGGAGCCGGTAAGCCATCACCAGCCAACCAGGGCTCGAGTAAGATCGCCTGATAGGGTGTGGCTGGAGATTCCAGGGGGTTCGCTGGGCGTGGTAATATAACCCTTTGCACGATGCCGCCACCTCAGTTATGAGGGGAGGACTGATTGTGAACATTGTACCCGAGTTATGTGCAGGGAGTTGCCGTATCAGTTATGAGCGGGGAGAGAGAGGCGCTTGACCTACCCGAGTTACGAGTTGAGTTCCACCCGAGTTCTGAGAAGGGAGAGGCGCTCGAGAGTTGAGTTGAGTACTGAAGAACCTACGTGGTATTGACGGGCTATCCAAGGATCCGCGTGCATATGGCGCTGGCAAGGAACTGGGGCTTGGCTTGGCTGTGGTAATATCAGTGGGGAGGTGGCGTAGTACCCAGCAATACCGGGAGTGCGTGTGAAGGCGCCGGTACACTTATTACGTACGCGGCTAAGCCGTGCAATAACAGCCAGCTTGCCGACATTTCCCCATCACAATAATTGTCTGCTCGCGCCTACGCTACGCAGAGATCTGCCTGCTGGGTTTCGATCTGCTGCACGGAACAAGTCAAGGACCGGGACGAGCTGTGGATGCCATCGCCGGAAGTTCCACCCTACCTTCTACATCCCCGTGTGAGTCTGAGTCTGAAACCGAGTCTGAGCATGAACGGGCCCGAGTCCAAGGGATAAGTAAGACTGTCTAAGGCTGCCCTGTGTACTTTTTCTTCCTCTTCCTTGTACATTCTTTCTCTTCCTCTTTTTGTACAAATTGTTAATAAATTGCCTTGTTCTTCCTGGTTTCTTCCTAATCCAATCGTCCTAGTCTTTTCGCAATTGGGTAAGTGTGGCACGATTCAGAACTGCTATAATCGGGTCTAGTCAGTGGTTAACAGCTCGGATCGCGGATTGCTATCCGCTCGGCAGATTCCATCAATATCCGTGATTCCGGTGGGAGTTATTTCCTCGTTTCCGGTCAGCGTTAGTACTTAGGTAATAGCGAATCCCTAGTCCTAAAACCCCTACCTAATGCTGCCCGGGAAGGACGTTATAATCCCCAGGATCGCGTCGGCCAGAGAAAGGACAAGGGGATGAATCCCCCCTTGATAAGGGGAAGGCCGTCGTTTCAGATCCGCAAGAATTGGTAGTCAGGAGTGGGGATTTGGAACCTGGGACTAAAAAAATTTAGACCAAATTTTGGACACCAATTGTGCATATTGGCCGCAGCAATTGGTGTTGGGAGTAGGATTTGGAACCCGAACCAAATTTTTTATCTTTTGGACAAATTTGGTCAAAATTACGAGCGGCCGAATTTTTATTAGAAAACCAAATTAAATCGTGCCATGGATAGCCAAGGCGGTCGGATGCCGGTGAGGGTAGAAGAGGAGGAAGGGTTGGCTGTGGCTGTGTGGAAGGGTTGAGAAGGAAGGCAATCAACCCAGGACCCCAGGGAGGAATTGGAGCAATTGGAAATGGAAGAGGAAATTAATGAGGGTGCAGCAGTGGAGGTGGCAGGCGAGGAAAATGGCGGCGCCTCGCACATGGCGACGAGGGCCGCGCCCGCTGCACAAATGGGGGTGGGCGACATGCAAGCCTTCATGGCGCAATTCATGGCGCAAATACAGGCATCCATAGAACTGAAGAGGGACAGAGCCACGCGGGAAAGGAAAGAAATGGGGGACAAATCAAGGGCAGAAATGAAAGAATTGGAGAACAGAATGGGAAACCAAATTGGGGGATTGAGAGACGGGTTAAGTAATTTGGAAAATAGAATGGGGGAGCAATTGTGAAGTCAAATTGGGGGATTAGAAAGCAAATTGGGGGCCCAATTGGAGGACATGGGTGGCCAAGCCAGAGAAATGAATGAGGGGTTAACGGGGTTGGAAAACAGGATGGCCACCCGAGAGAACCAGATGGAAGGAATGAAGGATGGGTTAACGGGGTTTGGAAACAGAGTGGGTGGCCAGATAAAAAAGATGGGGAAAGACATAGACCGCAGGTCGAGCGGGAAAGGCACACGGGTATGCGACGGGGTAGTGCGGCTCGAGTTACACGGGGAAAGCGAGGCTGAGCAAGGCATAGTTACGTGGACTAGGGTAGAAATCACGACTCGGGGTATGGAAAAGCCGACGACCGCCGGATTAGAAAATTTTATTTCATTAGCGCCAGCGGTCGTCGAGGAAAAAGGAAATGAATTAATTATAGTGGAAATTGGGGTTAAGGAACCGGTGGACTTAGAAGAGCAATCGCGGGAGGAAAAGATGGAAATTGTGCAAAGTCTGTGTTCGCATCATGATGCCATACTTCCGAACCAAAATGAAAGTTTACAGTTGGTGCAGGAGAGCAGAATCCCAAAGGTGAGTCAGGCTGTGTATGGCGCGAAAAGGTTTGGCGCGAAAGAGTTTGGCAGGAAAGGATTTTTCACGCGCTTGGGATCCCGACGTCACCCGGGCGCTTGTGGAAGGTCCGTGGTGTGCTGTGTGAAAGGAAATGACGCGAGTGTGAGGAAAAGGTGTGCGCCGAAGCACGAGTGTGAAACAGAGTGTGGAAGTGAGAGTGAGTGCGACACAGAGTGTGAGTTGGTTGTGGAGAGTGTGCGAGAATGCACACCCGAGTTGGTTGTGGAGAGTGTGCGAGGATACACACCAGAGCACTTGAGTGGGTGTATGCAAGAGTGCACACTCGTCAGTGTTACGGAGTACGTAATGGAGGAGTGTGCGCTGAGTGGGTGTATGCAAGAGTGCACACCCGTGAGTGTTACGGAGTACGTAACGAGGGAGTGTGCGCAAGAATGTGCACGAGAAGAGTGCACAACAGAGTGTGTGGAAAGCATGTGTGTGCCTGGTTGTGCGGTAAGGGAGTGCGTACTAAAGTGTGTGAACGGCATGAGTGCGCCTGGGTGGTATGCACGGAGAGAGAGTGCGGTGACGAAATGTGTGGGATGTATTGGAGGGGCTGGAGCGCCGCGTTTTGTAAGTATAAAAAGGGTCGCGAGGTGTGGATGGGAGAATGCGACTCGAGCATCGATGCTGACCGGGGCAGCACTTAGGCCGACGTATAGCCGATGCGAGCTCTCGGGGCGTGGTGTTCTTTGTGTGCTGCGGGGGCCGGCGGGGGTTGTTGCTGCGGCGCTCTTGCAAGGAGCGCCGTGCACGATTCGGGCCGGGCTCCGCCCTGTTTGGTCGGTGCCGCGCCTTCGCGGGCAAGGCGATCGGCACGATTCCAGGGGAGAAAGGCCAGGTCGGACCTTTGCCCCCTGGCAGGCGCGATGCTCCGACCGGGGGAGGTTGGGTCATCGGGCCGTAGACCGTAAGGCTCCGCGCCGAGATGGACCCTGGAACCTCAGTCCAAGTATGCCTCCTCCCCAGAATCAAAAATGCCGGACGGACCCAACCAACAGGAGACAGATCACCAGTACGCATTGCTCGGCTTTGCGAAGCCGAGCTGTAAGAATGTATTTCCACCCCGAGAGGCTCATAGTAGAGTGGACAAATGGCGATAGTGATGTAGAGGGATGGTAGCTCTACCATCCCTCACCTTTGGGGCAGAGGAGCAGTAGTTTATGGGGTTTGGCGGTGAGAACTAGCCAGGGCGGGCTAGGATAATTGATAGGATTTAGAGATGACAGTAGATGACATGAGATTTAAGTAGAGACATTGTACAAGTAGTGGGGACGTTGAGAGCTTAGGTGGATGATAATGACGAGGGATGTGCTTAGTACAAGGGATGACAGGGAAAGTACTAGTATTAGGGGAAATAGATAGTTAGATGATGCTGTGTGTGTGAGTATGAGGATGCGCTTTAGGCGCAAATGAGGCATTGTGAATGAGAGTCTTGGTGGTGATGGTGAGGAAATGAGGCAATGCTCGTGAATGATATGTGTGTGTGTGAAAGTGTGTGAGTGGAGTATTGAGGATGTGTGTAATTGTGTCAAGTGCATTGACTTGCATGGGGTGCAAGGGAATAAATGGTGTGTGGAATAAATGGTGTGGAGTGAGTAGTGTGGAATGAGTGGTGTGGAGAGCATGGTGCATAGGAGTGAATGGGGGAAGGATGGACCCCTTCACGAATACCCGGGGAGGGTAGTTTAAAGTTAGGTAGAGGGAGTAGGTAAATTTGTTTGGATATTGACATCTGTGGTGTGTGTAGTAGTAAAGAAGTGCTTTGAGAGGGCTGCATGAGACTGCAGAATGGCTGGGCGTGTGAGCCTGTTAGTGAGTATGGTTATTGGGGCACTCCGCCACTGGTAGTCTGTCGGCCAGGTGAGGCCGCAGGTAGGCTCTGAGAGCCAGGTAGTGTTCAGATTTAGAGTTCAGTGGGGCCCGAGGATCCTAAGGAGAGGACCCGGGTAGCCCAATGCCAGAAGGGGCATTAGTGGGGTTAGAGCGCAAGGAGGGCCTTCCCCAGGTTAGGGTAGTCGCAGGAGCTAGGCAAGCTCGGGTGGCGACTTCAGTGGCGGAGGTGCGCAGGTAGGTAGACCTGCTGGTAGAGCCACACGACCCAGCCCCGAAATTGTGCAAGGGCACAGATAGAAAAATGGGGGGGAGTGAGACCCCAAATTTGGTAGGCACCACAGTATGGTCAATGGGAATTGGTTTTTAGAACCACATAGTGTAAAGTGGCCAATTGGATTGGCAGGGCGAGACCCCAGGTAGTTTAAAGAGTTAATGTCAATTAGAAGGATAGTTAGGAATTATGAAATCTCTTCGCACCATCCACATCCACTCACCGAGGTGATAGGACTCCACACCAGGTTTTGTAAACAGTTTGGAATGTAAGACGCATCATGACGGAGCTTGACATTGTGTGTGATTCCATCCCTTCCTTCTTGGGAGGGATTGGGTGACGAATTTGGTTTAGGGGAGATATGGGAGCCGAGACGGTAGAGACGAATTTGTAAATTGTGTAAATAATGGGAAGGGCAAGGGTTGTGTAGATTGACATGGGGGGTGACGTACGAGTAGGGACGAGCTTTCTCAGCTCGCTTTCCCGCGCCCTTCATGTCGCATTACCTTGTATTGATGTGTACCCTTGCGCCCTTGCCCCCCGCTAATCTCTGCTTTGTCTTCCTCCCCACTCATGGCCCTTTGGTCTTTTGTCGAGTGGAGTGTACA